>NC_056535.1:35374113-35729113 GCF_910596095.1 Thunnus maccoyii | reverse complement strand
CAATCCAGACTGGATTCTGTCTGTAAGGGAGGTGATATTAATGCATATGTGAGTCATATTTCAGCTCCATCTCGGTAATAATTACAGCTGCAGTGAACTCGCTGCTCCTCCCGTTGTTTAAATCCCATCTGGAGCGACGTCCTCGTGCTTTAAACTGGATCTCCGCTCGTCCTTTCTCTCTACAGCTCAGTGTGAAACTTGACTTTTTGTGTGAAAATGAAGGAAGTCAAAAAACATTTGAATCCACGCTGACGGTGCACATTTATCTAAAACAGAGTCAGAGCAGGAAAAGTTAATAAGTCAACACAATAAAGTTTTATTCAATGTTGTTCATCAATTTATCATTTAGCAGACTCACATTTCCTTAATGATGATAAAGTGGAATCTGACTGTGTATCAGGCTGCAGCTACATTATGTTTTAAATATATTTATTCAGCTTTAATCTGACAGTAACAAAACACATGAGGCAGCGAGTGAAGATGAAAAATATAAAGATTTAAAAAACATACAGATCAAAGACAGAGAGATGTGACTGTGAGTCTGATCAGTAATAATGTTTTTGCTGATTTGCACTTGAAAAGGTAGATTTTAAAATTTCAGACATCTATCTGTATCTCAGCTCAACATTCAGTGATGCTGCTCACTCAGAAATATTAACATATAATCTCCAATATTATAAGAATTATGTTCCATCAGTGCGACCGATCACATCATGAGTGATGGAGATAAATATTCATTGATCCCTCGTGTCTAAAGCTTCATACTGATTGTTTAACTTTAAAAACTGACTGATGTGCATAAAAGTGGCAACTTAAGTCCTGAAGTAATAAACTAACATCCAACCAGGAAATGAACCGGCGCGTCTGGTTCTGTAAGAGGGAGGAGACCGAGAGAAACTCACCTCCAGCGAGTTACCATGGTAACTGACTCTGAGTTTAAGTTAGCTCTCTATCTGGAAAACTTAGAAATGTGATGATTCTTCTTTTTTCTCTGGTTTCTAAGTGAATTTATGGAGGTTTAAGTTCATGTCTGTGTATGACCCAGGAGGCTTTGTCTATTACAGGGATGTGCAGAGAGCTCAGTATTTGTATCAGTATTTGTTGAGGCAGCAAAATTATTTGTATTTGTATTCAAATAAAAGTGGAAAGAGGCTTAAAAATACTGTTTTTGTTTTTATTACGCTTTTAATTTTACAAAATAAAAGTGTTACAATAAGTGTTCATGAATAACTCTTATAAAGGAGGTCCCCACACTGGGTCTTGAACTGGAGTCTCCCAGATCATAGACGACTGCGCTGATTACTGAGCTAAAACCTTACTGATCGCCTCATTGCAGAGGCAGTGTGTAACATGTAAGGAGGAACTTCAAAGGTGATTCTTGCTTTGCACTTTTCATAACTTTGAGGAAAGGAGAAGGGGAACAACAGGTTATGGAGTGTGTCAGTACCTCAGCTGCTCACTGATGTCCGTATTAGGAAATGTGCGTCATGTAGCAGGTGGATGTGACTCCCCTCACTGAGACCTGCTGATAGACGTCACAGCGGAGCAGAGGAGAGACACTGAGATAGTGATGTAACCCACCTGCACGCTGGTATTTGACATGGTTTATTTTTCTTCCTGAAAACAAATAATTTTTAAATTATTTGTATGAAACAAATATTCTTAAAAAAAACACTATATGTGCTTTGCTGAATAACATAATTGTATTCGGGCACACCCCTAGTGCAGACTAGTGATGGGACTGATTCTTTTCACAGTATCGGTTCCTTCCAGTTGATACATGTAAATGAACCTTTCGAGTTTTGATACTTTTTGCATAATGTGCCGTCAGTTTCTCTGTGACACTCGGTTACAGTGCAGGCGCATTCAACAGCTAGAGCTGCCCGCCCCACAATATTTCTCTTCAGTGCATTACCAGTCATCATGTATAAGTTTCCATTAATAAAGATAAAATATCAATTTAAATGCATTGATTCAGCATCCCACTTGTATGTAGGTAGTAGGGGTGTGCCCGAATACAAATACATTATTCGGCAAAGCACAAATTTTTAAGCCTCTTTCCACTTTTATTCGAGTACAAATACAAATAATTTTGCTGCCTCAACAAATACAAATACTGGGCTCTCTGCACATCCCTAGTAGGGAGGCTATATAAGCTCAATACGATGTGACAGAAATGTGATGCGACACTGACCAACGATCTGTCGGTGTTTTTGAGGTGCAGGTAGCAGCAGTTCGTTCAGTCTCGACTCGAGTCCGATTAAATCGCTTCTCGTTCACTCGTTCGTCCTGGTTCAAGAGATCTCGTTCAGCGAGTAGCTGCCGGGCCGTCTCGCCTCGAGTAAGTCGCTGACGTTCTCGTTCGAGACGATGATTCCCGCTCATTCATTGGTGCTCATTCATGTTTTGAGCGACTGCACCACCGTAGCAGGCAGGCAGCGTGAGCAGCACCCTACAATAACAGCGAGAGGGTGTGGGCGGTATGAGCGGGAAAAGTCCGGGATTAATGAGCACTCGGTGCAAAAAAGATTTGTTAATTGTTGCCCATCACTGTTACAGACCAGGTCCTGAAGTCTGTTTACTGAGGAGCACAGAGACGATTCGTTCAGCCTCCTTCTGTCACGTTCATCTCGTCTGAACGACGTGTTTTTACATAAGACGAGTTTATTTGTGTCGTTCACTTCAACAACAAGTCGATTCAAAGTGTTTTACATAAAACATAAAAGGACAAAATGTAAAAGAAACAAAATATACAAAGATACATTTAACACAATTAAAAAGACTCTAAACATAAAAGTGAGTCTTCAGGTGAACTTTGACCCCAGTAACATGACAGCTGTTTTTTTTATGTGACCTCAGACTATAACACAGTGATCATGAAAGCTCGTCTCTTATCATCAGATATGTTCAGTGAGTATCAGCAGGAGAATCAAAGTCCTTCCTGAACTGTTTTTGTTTTGTTTTGTTGTTGTTTTTGCAGCTGCAGGTTTGCTCTCACTGATCCTGTTGTTGTTGTTGTTGTTGTTGTTGTGTGTTTTTGTTCAGATGACAGATATGACAAATATCTTTACGGTAAGCGCAGCGGGGGGGGGGGGGGGGGGACACTGTCTGAGAGGATCTGTCGGCTATGAAATCCTCTTCTCTTTGTCTCCTTTCTTTGTCTCTTTCCTTAATCTTTTCATTTTTTTTTTTAAAACATGTATTTGTGTCGTCTCCTCCTCCTCCTCTTCCTCCCTCTGCTTCGCTGCCGTCTGTCTCCGCCTGTTTCTCTTCTTCTCCTGCTTTGTGTTCGTCTCCTTTTAAAATCTCCTCTTATTCCTCTTTTCTCACCTCTGCATTTCTTTTTCTTTTCTCTCGTTCTCAACATCCGCTTATTTATCTTCACGTGTTCTTTTCTTCCTCTTCACTTCTTTTGTGTTCCTTCCTCTTCTGTTTTACACTTTTCTTCTAAATATTGTATAAATATTGGGAAATATTGTACTTTCTACTCCACTACATTTATTTGACAGCTTTAGTTACTTTTCAGATGAAGATTTGACACAATGGATAATATAACAAGCTTTTAAAATACAACACATTGTTAAAGATGAAACCAGTGGTTTCCAACCTTTTTGTCTTTTGACGTCTTACAAAAAGCAGTGTGTAGTCGGGGTCACATTTCACATGTCTATGAGATGTTAACAGCTCCACCAAATAGTGATTTTTCCCTCTAAACTTCTCACATGCTTTCATTTCAATAAATGTTCAAATGATCCAATATTTCAGCAAAAATCAAAGATTAGAGAAAAAGTCCAAAAACTGAAAACAGATTTGTGTATCAGAACTTTGTTTTTTCTTCTTTCCTCTCCCATTAATCATCTCACCACCCCTCAGATTTATCTGCTGACCCTTTGGAGGGGCCCGACCCCTAGGTTGGGAACCACTGGACTAAACTAGCTAACTGTATATAAAGTAGTGTAAACTAGCTCCACCTCCAGCAGCTACAACAGTAACATGCTGCTCTAACACTGATGCTTCACTATTAATAATCTAATGATGTCATATATAATAATATATCAGTCAGAGGGACCAAACCACTACTTTTACTGCAATACTTTAACTACATCAAGCTCATAATACTTATGTACTTTTACTGCAATACTTTAACTACATCAAGCTCATAATACTTATGTACTTTTACTGCAATACTTTAACTACATCAAGCTCATAATACTTATGTACTTTTACTGCAATACTTTAACTACATCAAGCTCATAATACTTATGTACTTTTACTGCAATACTTTAACTACATCAAGCTCATAATACTTATGTACTTTTACTGCAATACTTTAACTACATCAAGCTCATAATACTTATGTACTTTTACTTGTAATGGAGTATTTTGGTACTTTTTCTTAAGTAAAGGATCTGAGTACTTCTTTCCCTCCTCTTCTCTGTCCTTCTCTTCATCCCCTTTCTCTTCATCCCACCATCTGCCCCGTTCCTCTCCCTCATCACCGTCTCTCCGTCCCCTCGTTTGCCGTCCTATCGTCACGCTCCTCTTCCCTTTCATTCCTCGCCTTCTCCTCCCACCCATCTGTCTCTGCCTCTTTCTTTTCCTACCTCTTCACATCCTTTTATTCCTCCTTCTTCCTCCTGCCTCGTCTTCCTCTCTTTTTCCCTCCTCTCTCTTCAAAAACAACATGTCCTATCCCTTAACTTTGCCCTCTCGCTCCATCACTGATCTATCTCCTTTCTTCCTCTCCTCTATACCCCCACATCCATACATACATTTGTGTTTTTTTCTTGCAGAAATGTGTCTGTGATGTTGAGGCATGTCTGTTTGTTTGGCATTCCTTTAGCATTTCGAATACAGACAAGTTTGGGAAGTCAGGTCACAGATTAAAGGGACAAGCTGGTGCGAAGCTTGAAGCGAGGCTGCGTGTGTGTTTATGGAGCTCTGTTAAAAAAAGAGAGAGAAAGAAAGAACTATAGACAACGTGAGTCATCTCTGGCCTCTTGCTGTACCTTCTGGCACTCTTTTGTGAGCTTTTCGCCAACAGCCGATGACTTATCCATCTCTTTGTGACTGTGTGAGTGTTTAGGATTATCTGCCCTGTGTACACTTAAAAAAAACACACACACACACACACAAGTTGTCAATGGAAGTTTGCTTCAAGGACAAAGGTCTTAGAAAACACACCCACACTGCTGCTTTCTTTCTTCCACCCCTGCACAAATGGCACATTAGCAAACGGAAGCAGCGCAGGGTGTGAAATCATTGTCAGGCTCTCAGAACTGAATTTATTGAAAAAAAAAGTGAACAAATGTGCATTTTTGTTAGCAGGACAGATTTCAGTCCGTCTGTCTGAGTGAAGCCCAGCTGTGAGAGCAGCGTGTGTCTTTCTATTCCTGCAGAGAACATTCAGTCTGGTCCTAAAAGTAAAGTATTAAAAATAAACTGTTAGATCCCTGAATATTTATGACAAATTTTGGATATTAGTCTAAACATACTGCAGAGCAACAATTTACAAAAATGATGTTTTTAATTTTTATATATATATTAGAACTGTTCAATTAGATGCAGTCTTGTTATTAAAAGATTCATTATTTTACACCTTAGGAACACTTTTCAATATAACACACATCATCCACACAGACGTCGTTATAATAATGATGATTACACTGTGTATATATATGTATTTAATCTAGATCATGATGAATCGTTCCCGTCTTGTGCTGCAACTCTGCAACATCAGCAGACTCATCAGCTGAAGGTTAAAGGAAGTTCAGTGTTATATTTGTAAAGAGGAAGATGTAGAAAGTGTGAGACGTGTCATCTGGAGGTCAGATGGACTGAAAACAGACATGACGTTATCTATAAATCTGTAATTTGATAGATTAAGAAAAGAACTGTAATAAAACCCTGTTGTAACTTCATCCTGCGTGTTTTATTGTGAAACAAGAAGATAAATTCTGTTAAATTTTGATACTTCGGCTCCAGTCTCTCTATTGTTTAATGATCATTAAGAAGAATTTCTTTAACAGACATGAGACACATCTTGATAAACACGCAGTCAGTTTTAAAAAAGACGCTCCTGATAACTAAAGATGTCGCCTTCTAATCACCAGGTTTAGAGTTTTCTTCAGTGTCTCAGTAATCAAAGCAGGTCCGACTGCAGACCTCATCTTTGGGGACCTCAGGTCTGCCAGTTAATGGGTACTAGGGATGTGCAGAGAGCCCAGTATTTGTATTTGTATTCGAATAAAAGTGGAAAGAGGTTTAAAAATCCTGTTTTTGTTTTTATTACGCTTTTAGAAAATTAAAGTGTTACAATAAGTGTTCATAAAGCGTGTGTCAGTAGTTCAGCTTTATCTCTGGGGAACACCCCCAACTCTGGGAGTGATGTCCAAATAAGGAAATGTGCGTCATGTAGCAGGTGGATGTGACTCCCCTCACTGAGACCTGCTGATAGACGTCACAGCGGAGCAGAGGAGAGATACTAAGATAGTGATGTAACCGACCTGCACTCTGGTATTTGACATGTTTTATTTTTCTTCCTTAAAACAAATAATTTTTAAAATATTTGTATGAAACAAATATTAGTAAAAAAAAAAACAAAAAAAACCCCCACTATTTGTGCTTTGCCGAATAATGTATTTGTATTCGTGCACACATGGAGGGTTGACATGTTCGTTTAGTGTATGTAATTGTATTACTTGATATTTCTTTGATATGTTGTGAAAACAACATATCAAACGGTGTCGTTACTTCACTGACAAACACTAAATCAACATAACAACAAGTTATTTCAACAGTATATCAGCTGCAACTGGACCAGTGAGTTTGGTGGGTTATATATATATATATATATATATATGAATATATATATAAAATCTTAACCAAGTAGCCTTAGCTGCCTAAAAGTTACTAAAACACATCCACAGACGCTGCAGATGAGAAAAATCTCTAATTATTTTTGAATAGTTTCAGGAGTTGTTTGTTATTTTTAACCTGTTTTGTTGTTAAGGTGTTTGACTTGTATTTGTATGTTATTAAAGGCAAACACACACACACACACACACACACACACACACACACACACACGCTGTTATCCTTCTGACTTTAACCACTGGATTGTTTTGCAGTCTGTGTTAATTAGCTAATTAGCCACAAACATGCAAAAAACACACTCCTGACTGACAGAATGAACATCCACAGACTCTGTGTGTGTGTGTGTGTGTGTGCATGTGTGCGTGTGTGTGTGTGTGCATGTGTGTGTGTGTGTGTGCGCGTGTGTGTGTGTGAAGCAGCTCAGACTGAGACTGATTATCATTAAATGTTGTCAGAATTTACCAGAACCTCCAATTATTTCACTCATTTTCCGCCGGGCTGTCTCCATTTAGCTGCCGTCTCTGTACATTAATTAACTGCAGTGATAACTGTTCCATAATCATTTGTCCAACAAATTAATATTTCCGGTTCCTGCTGAGAATCTCCTTCTACTGCAAACTTCTTATTGAATATTATTTTAATTTTTCTTTTCACTTTTTTCAAATCAAACAGTTCATTCTACCTGAAACTACGCTGCGTTGTTTTTATTTTAGTTTCAGCAGCTGAAACATCTCAGCAGCTGTTGGACGGACTGACGAGGAGACATATGCATGTTCTCAGGAGGAATAATCAGAACTATCAGCATCATCACAAGTTTTTATTTGTTCAAAACTTTAGTTTGTGACTAATAACATTCTCATCGGCCTCAGCTGATGAGAATGTTATTAGTCACAAACTAAACTGTCCACAGTTGTAAAGTCTGAATCAAAGATCTGTTACTGGATCAGATTTCATGTATTTTTAATGAGTTTGGTTTTAGACATTTGTATTTGTGCTGTGTGTTTTGTGTCCAACATACAATGAAATATAAATATATAATAGGATCTGATCTGGATAATATTTTAATAATTTAAACTGAGGTGATGTTTTACTTCACACTTTTTGTTGGATATAAGTTATAATATAACAATAATAAAGGAAAAGTCTCATTTTCAAACATTTCAAACATGCAGCTGCTGCTGCCACGACAGGAAACAATCTGCTGTTATTTTTTAAAATGAGAAACTTTCTTCCTTATAATAAGATAGTTTGATGTTATTATGACTTTTCTCAATATGACTAAATACTGAATTATTCTGTTTTAACAAGAAACTTTTTTTTGCAATAACTACACATCACTTTGTCTTATGACAAAAACCTTTTTCATTATTTCACAAAATGAACGTTTTGCTTTCTCATCTCACAGGAAACCCTGCGTTCTGGGCCGAGCCTTCGCGGTCCTTCACAGTCCTGTTGGCGTCCTTCCCCGGCTGCTGCTGTCATTGTCATTATTGTTATGATTGTTGTTATGATTGCTATTATTCTGTCTTCCTTTCCCTCTTTCTTTCTCTCTCTCAACCCAACCGGTCAAAGCAGATGGGCGCCCACCACGCACCGGGTTCTGCTTGAGGTTTCTACCCGTTAAAGGGGAGTTTTTCCTGCTGCTGCTCATGGGGGGAATGTTGGGTCTCTGTAAATTCAAGAGTTCGGTCTGGACCTGCTCTATGTGGGAAATGCCCTGAGATGACTTTTGTTGTGATTTGGCGCTATATAAATAAAAACTGATTGATTGATTGATTGATTGAATAAACTTTACAGTGAAGTCAAAGACATCTTGTGTCCAGCTGGAAAACTTCTGAAATGAAACATATTTGCATATTTATATAAAGAGGAGACGTCATTTTAAGGATTTTAACAAGATAACTGAACTTCTTTTTTTGTGGAAAAAGAAGTCTGTAGAGGATGATTAAATATTATTAATGAATAACTCTTAAACATGCATGCACAGTTTCCTTTTAGTAATTCTGTAAGAGTCACACGAGCATCATTTGGTTTGTTTTTCTCTTCATGTCGACTGTTATCGCATCGTATTATTGTTAACGTCCCATTTCACTGTCAGCTTCATCTAAAATCTAATATGACCAGTCTTATTAAAGTATTTCAAAGTATCTTTCATTCACGCATCAAATATTCAAATGAAGCCAGTGAGATGTAAACAAACGTGGTCCGCGGTTCCTGGAGGTTTTGCTCCGAGGCCCGGCGGACTGCATTATTAAAGCACTGACTCTCAAATGTTCTTGGGAGTATTCTTCCTGTGTTTCAAGTTAGCAACAGTAGTCTGCATTAATATCCCTCGACTAATGATCACCAGCAGCAATGCAAATCTTCATAATTAGGTACTTTGTTGATTTGCTATCTTGTTTGTTTGTTTAGTCCCCGGGGCTCGCTATTATTCTGTTTATTATAGCGCTCGTTTGCAAAAAAAAGGGGGCTGAAGACGAGGAGAAGAGCAGGGCGAAGAGGAGAGAATCTGTGTGGACATGATGGTTAATTAGGTTTTATTTTAGAGGGATTTCACTGTTTCTATTGTGTGTGTGTGTGTGTGTGTGTTTGTATCAGCTAAGAAAAGTTGGCTTTTACTTTTTATTTACTGTTCTGGTCTCATTCTGAACAAAACAAACAACACAAACAACATAAAAACAAACAAACAGTTTCAGTTAATCAGAATCTGAATATTGTGTAACGTTCTTATTCAGTACATTAGAGGTTTTTGAATATATATATATATGTGTGTGTGTGTAATTTATAGGGATGTGCAGAGAGCCCAGTATTTGTATTTGTATCTGTATTTGTTGAGGCAGCAAAATTATTTGTATTTGTATTCGAATAAAAGTGGAAAGAAGTTTAAAAATCCTGTTTTTGTTTTTATTACACTTTTAATTTTAGAAAATTAAAGTGTTACAATAAGTGTTGATGAATAAAATACCTTACGAAGGATCTCAAACTGGGGTCTCCCAGATGATAAATGACCAATACCACTTATTATTATTATTATTGATTGATCACTGAGGTCTTATTGATTGATCAGATAGAGCTGCAATGATAAGTTAATTAGTTGATTGACAGAGAATTTATCAGCAAATATTTTGATAGATGAATAATCATTTCAGTAATTTTTTAAGCTGGTTTCAGCTTCTAAAATATGAAGATCTGAAGCTTTTCTGTGTCACATGATAATAAACTGAATATCTTTGACATCTGAAGACGTCACCTTGGTCTCTAAAAAATTATAACAGGATTTTTTTATTTTCTGACATTTAATTGGCAAACAAATTAATCAATTAAGAAAAATATGGGATAAATAATGGGCATATTAATGGGTAATGAAAATAATCGGTCTGAATTTAACCACTTCTACTTTTTTTTACTTCCTCCCTCCACTCAGAAACGTGTTTTTCTTCTTGTTCCTACAGTTTTCATCTGCTGAAAGTGGAAAGTTTCTCTGAGCTCAGTGAGTTCAGGGCAGCTACCGGTGAGCACGATCTGTGACATCACAACTAGTTGTGAGGAAATGAGGAAACTTGAAGCCTCCAGTTCACAAATACCGAGAGTAGACTTTAAAGTGAAGTAAAAGACATCTGGTGTTCAGCAGGAAAAAATAAAATTTGAATATTCATAGAATCTGGAATTTTTAATGAGGTTAAAGGAGGAGATGCCTTTTAAGGATTTTTTTTGTGGACTCACATTATTGTTCCAATAATAATGTCTGGATAATAAATGTTTTGATCAGCATTTGATTGATTGAATTTGAGCCATTTTCTGTAAAATAGAAAAAAACTAATCCAGTTTTTGTAACTGCAACATTTGAAATCACCTACTAGACGTTTCTAAGAGGAGAAACTGTGCAGTAAACTCTACGGGACGGTTTTCAAAGTCAGATATTCCAGATGTTGCAAAGCTGCATTTTCCCCGTTACAATAAAGTTGTGAGGACATGTGTTTCTGCAGGGACAGCAGGTGTTCTCCTCTGCATTTTTTTTGATCAATAAGCTCATTTTCATCAAGCTTTCATTAAACATCTCCCCTCTCACTAAATATCAGCACCTGAATGTCGTCTCCTGCAGTTCTCTCCTTCTAAATATCAGCCGAGGGTGTAATATATTTGTTTCATACAAATATTTCAAAAATTATTTGTTTTCAGGAAGAAAAATAAAACATGTCAAATACCAGCGTGCAGGTCGGTTACATCACTATCTCAGTGTCTCTCCTCTGCTCCGCTGTGACGTCTATCAGCAGGTCTCAGTGAGGGGAGTCACATCCACCTGCTACATGACGCACATTTCCTAATTTGGACATCACTCCCAGAGTTGGGAGTGTTCCCCAGAGATAAAGCTGAACTACTGACACACGCTTCATGAACACTTATTGTAACACTTTAATTTTCTAAAATTAAAAGCGTAATAAAAACAAAAACAGGATTTGTAAGCCTCTGTCCACCTTTATTCGAGTACAAATACAAATACAAATTGTTTTGCTGCCTCAACAAATACAGATACAAATACAAATACTGGGCTCTCTGCACATCCCTAGTATATATATAAGTTGCTAGCTAGATTCTTCTCTGTAATTCCCCGGTGGTGGAACGAGTTACCAAACTCTGTTTGATCCAGAGTTCCTCTCAATTTTTAAGAAAAGACTAAAGACTCAGCTCTTTCATAAACACCTCTGCAGTCTATGCACTCTATGCATTACCTCTGTGCACCGCCTGTTGGCATCTACGTCCTATTGGACTCTTAGCTTCATTGCTCTTACTCATGTTGTTCTCTCCTGACTGGATCCCTGCTTGTGTTGTATCAGCTCTCAGATGTACGTCTCTTTGGATAAAAGCATCTGCTAAATGAAATTGTAAGATTGTAAGATAATGATGTCATAAATAATAATATATCGGTCAAAGGGACCAAAGCACTACTGCAATACTGTAACTGCATGAAGCTGAGTGTGTGTTGAGTCAATGAGAGTTTTTGGCCAGTTAGAAGTGACTTCCTGCTCTGAGGAGCTTCATAAATACGACCCCTGGAAAGGCTTCACCCTGTGAAATAACACAGCATTTGTGTGGTGTATGTGTCTCCACATTCGAGGGGGAATCACACAGGACACAGAGAATACCAAATCAGAGATAAACAGAGTTTGATTGCAGAGTCTCATCTGTGTTCTGTCCTCAAGAATCACACCTCATTATGCACAGACTACTTCCACGCCATCCCAATTTCAAAGCATCAGAAACACATTAGTAACATGTTGCTAAGTCATATCTGTCCCTTTGTTCATTTCTTACTTTCTGTCTTTGGTTTCTGTGTAATTTAGCAGGTCTCTTTGACTGTCTCTTCCTCTGCTGCTCAGCCTCCCTGGTGTTTGAAGTCTACCTGTGGTGGATTCCCAGCGGTCTCGGCCGGGTCTTTATGAATCATTAGTGCTCTATTGGGGTTGTCTCTTCTGATGCCTGATCCACACCCACGTACTCCCCTGACACACACACACACTCTTTCCTGTGGCCTATCACAGAGACTGTGAAGGTAACTTTGAAATTCTTAACTTAACTTGCATATTAATGATGTGAAGTGAAAAGTAGAGTGTCATATGTTTTACCCACAGTCTGCATATAAAGATACTACGATCGCTAGATGATCTGTCACTCAAATAGAACTATAGGTCGTTTTTGGCCGACTGACATTATGACCTGTTATGTGGTTTTCATGGGGAGGACAGTCCCTTTGTGTCAGTATTGTTTGTATTGATGCGAGTTATTTTTTACTCAAACCAATAAGACCTGATCCGGCTCTTCTGATGTGTGCTGTAAATGTCTCGAAAGAAATGATCAGTTATTGAATGAATGAATCAATGTGGGAGATTTTTTGGTTTAAACTTCTTTGACTAGATTCTCTCCGTAAACAGATAAAAATATATTCAATAGACATATTATAGTTTGCTCCAGTCATATCACACTAAACTTTACCCGCTTAAGTCAGAAGAAATACATATTCAAGCTGCAGGCCACCGACGGAAACAGAAAATCACTTTCATTGCTGCTGTTTTGTCTTCTGTTGTTGTGCTGAACGCAGTAACTGTCAGGAAACTTTATGATGCATCTTTTTTTTTTGCTGCATCTTGTCTCCGTGTGTCTCTCTGTCTCTCTCCTCCTCTCTGTAGCTACATCCAACAAAACAGTGCTGCAGATTTTTCTCCTGCTTTTTCCCCAAATGTTAAATTTCAGACAGTTTTCCTTCTGCACCAGTCAGCCTCATTCCCTCCTTCCATACATTGCACCTCTTAACAGGAACACCTTAAAATACATATTAAATGACCTCAAACACCCAATTTTCAAACTTTCTCTTTTATTTTAGTTGTGCAAAACCTTGATGTGGTCCTTTAATAAATCGGGACAAATGCTATTTGACTGTTTAGAGCCTAAAAAGGGCCACAGATCAGAAGTAAACATCACCCTTCAGTGTTGTTTGCACCGTCTTTAATGTAAAGCATCACCAGCTGATAAACATGTACCAGCATGTGTGAAGGCTGCAACTAATAATTATTTTCATTATTGATTTATCTGCAGATTATTTTTGTAATAATTAATGCATTTATAATTTGGTCTATAAAACATAAGCCAACAAACAAAACACTGAAAAATGAAGTGTATGCCTGTAAAAACATTTCTAGAAGGTGATGTCATCAAAAGTCTTGTTTTGTCTGAGCAACAGTCCAAAACCCCAAAATATTTAATATGAGACAAAGAGAAGAAGCCAGAAAAGCACAAATAGTGGGTTTTTTAACGAATATTTGTTTCATACAAATATTTGAATAATTATTTGTTTTCAGGAAAAAAAAACAAAAAAAGAGGGGAGTCACATCCACCTGCTACATGACGCACATTTCCTAATTTGGACATCACTCCCAGAGTTGGGAGTGTTCCCCAGAGATAAAGCTGAACTTCTGATAACACACTATTTGAATACAAATACAAATAACTTTGCTGCCTCAACAAATACTGATACAAATACAAATACTGGGCCTTCTGCACATCCCTACCAGTTATACAATTTGAGAAGTTGGAACCATCTTTTGTTTTTCATTTTTACTTGAAAAATGATCACTACAGCTCTCATTGCAGTTTACTGACATCATACTCATCTTTTCACCAACTACAGATATTACCAACATGTTCACAACCACCACAAGTTTAAGTGTAATGTAAACTGGGATCTTCATTTCCATGAATGTGTGTGTAACAGTGGATAGATGAGAGGCCATTATGGGAAAACTAAACCTCGTGGGATGTGAGGTTTTCTCAGGCGTGCTGAGCATGTGAATCTGAAATTTACCACAGCTGAGAAACACTGTGAGCATGATAGTAAAACGCTGCATCAGAGAAAGAAGGAAGCAGCAAAGCGGAGACATGACAAGACCGGCAAAGAGAGACAGACAGATAATTAAAGAGGGACACAGTCGGAGAGACACACACAGACGCAGACGAGCAGTCAGATAAACCTACAGAGGAGATGAATATGTTCCAAAGCTGGTTTATGTCTTGAGGGAGCAATGAATCTCCTCATCCAGCTGTTCCATATTTTCTATGCCCATTTGCAGTGGGTGGACATCCGTTGTGAACCTGCTGAGCAGCCTCACAAGTATTCCTCCTCACTTAAAGCGACATCTGGGTTTGGAGAGAGGAGGAGGAGGACTGGTGGGAGGGGGAAGAGGATGGCACTAAACGCTGGTTAGAATTCACAACGTTGATGTGATGGAAATGTGCTTCTGTGATTTAAGAGTTTTCGCTGTGAGTCTGCTGGTTGTGTCACATTTAGATTTTAGACATTTCGCTGCAGCTCAGCAGAGTAGTTTGACATTCAGCGCTGCTCAGGGACTGTTGGATGTTTAGTGTTAACAGCTGTGTGGATCAAAACTCTGACCTTTCAGATGCAGTTTATGATAAGACATGCTACTCCATGTTATCTCCTGTGCAGGAGTTAGAAAAAAATGTTTTAACATCTCAGTCAAAAGGACTGTAAGTCTGGTGCAAACAAACAACCAAAACCACCTGAAAAAGAGGCTGATGGTCCACTTCCACGCAAACTCTGTTGCAGTTCTTTGTGGGCTTAAAGCAACTTCAAGTTCAGTTCAAGTTGGGATTAATCTCAGTACAGATGGAATAGCTGCAACAATACATCACATACAACACCAGTGCAAACATAAAGGACATACAGTAGCCTACACAGTTCCACATACTGTACAGTACAATTAGACCAACTTTTTGTGTATTCAAACAGACCAACCACAGTATTCTGTGATAGTAAATGTGATATTAGCATGAATTTATTTGTATATTCTGCACATTTCCAGTTCCAAAACTCCTTATTTATCTTCTACTGGTCCTTTATGCAGCCCCTCAGTTCAGCCTCTGTCTGAAACAGGCCATTTTAGCTCCTGTCTCTTTAAGGCCCGCCTCCTGATGAGCCCACTCTGTTCTGATTGGTCAGCTTCAGGAAGTTCCTCCGGCTCCAGAGGCTACGTAAACAAACTATAGTAGCAGGATTTCACTTCTTTTTCTCCTTCTTTACTCCAAATGTCAACTTCTCAAATCCATCCGTACATGTTGGAGCTGAATCACATCTGAAATATGAGACACATGGAAACACCTTAGCAACCACCTTAGCAACAAAGAATACAGAACAGATGCGTGTTTATGTGATGAGCTGACAGCATCTCATCAGGAGAGTAAAAACATTATAAATGAAGCATCAGAGCAGCTGAAACCTGAAATAACAGAAAATCTGAAAAACATTACGTACATAAATTGTAATTGACATGAGCACATAACTTATGTATATCATGTGGTAACCATGGTGACACGTATGCGCATCAGTTCTTGTGTAAAGGGATTTTTCCTGATCTATCAGACAATCAGAAACAGTTACTGCAGTGAGTTTTAGTTGCATTGAACTCTGTGGACTCTTAATGGATAGTTCATGAGTCCATTAAACAGCATTAATGCAGGATTCACTGAGTTAAATGTAAGATTTTTTTATACCGCATAGACCTCAATTTATACATGTTTTATCATCATACCAGCCAAACTAAAACCAGTAGGGATGATATGGCCTAGAATTCAAATATATCATATTTTTCAGTACTTCTCAGCAGTATATTAAAATATTTTCTAAAAATATAATTAATTAAATTCATCAGATTTCCTCATGTGGGTCGCCCTGCATCTCCAGCGCCACATGGACCTCACACACATGGAGAAATCAAATGCTGGTGACTGACAGCCAGTGACTGGTGTCACATGAAGAAATAAAATGGACCTGGACTTTATGTTATGATTAAAAACTGCCAGGTAGAAAAAGAATGACAAAGAGGCTTTTTTTTTTACAGAGTATACGAGGGGAGATTCTGTGCATCAATCACTTTTTAATGAGGAGTTGATCAAATACACAGAGAAGGTCACAACCTCAACACACATCTGTTTCAACTCCTTTTCATTCTCCATGGTTACGATAGGATTTGCATAAATTTGTCTTTTATGTTTCTTATAAAAATCACTTCCCTGACAGTTCATAGCCAACAGATGGCTTTAATAGCAGTTTAGCTTTTGACACCAGCTTTGCTTTCACATCACAAGCAAACTGCACCAAAGTTCACTTGGAAGTTGACACAGAACCTCCTTTTTGGGCAGTTTCAGTCTGATTATATAACTCCTAAAAGGTGAGAAGGTGGGTTGCATTAGTTTGAGTGCTGTTTGAGGTACCTGTCAGCTATAAAAGTGACATTTTGATAATATATAAGAGTTGTCAAAGCAGCATGAGAGACAAACAGCTCAAAAGAAGCTAAATTATCAGGTCATCACACCAACAGAAACCAATGACAAAGTAAATATCTACAGGTTGAACAGAATAATAGGAGGTTGACAAATACAGCTTATTGGTTGCAGCCTAATATGACCCACCTACTGTAGTACACTGTCTGCAATGGTGATTTAGTTCCTCTATTAAAGAAAAAGCTTCTTCCCATAAAGCAGTTGCTTTATTTTGTGTGAGTGTGTTTGAGTGGGGAGAAAAAGTTTGAAAATCACTAACCTTAGTCATTCATTAAAGTTGAATTTTCTGCTTTTCCTCTCTGAGAGCAAAACGGAGTGAAAAGCATCCGAGTATTCCTGAAGTCCTGTCTGACTGTTTGTTGACTGGGTTGATTTTTATTTTTGTTTTGTTTTGTTCTTTATAACATCAGGAGACTCAAAATTGCACGAAAAAATACTTTAAGTTGAGAATCTAAAAACCCCTTTATTGAGGCCCAGACCCTTCCTGGATAAACTCCAGGAAGTTGTCTTTAAATCAGGCAGAGGACAGTGGGAACAGTGGATGACCAGATTACATCTTCTGCTGACCACCCTGATGCTCTAAAGCAGGTCAACAGCAGGAAGGCGGTCGGCCCAGATGTCATCTCTGGTCACCCTGCAAGACCTGTGCTGACCAACTTGCCCTCTGTGCTCACCACCATTTTTAACCTGTCCGTCACTCTGTCCATAGTCCCTGCATGCTTTAAAAAAACCACCATCGTCCTTGTTCCCAACTCAGCCAACCCAACATGCCCGAATGACTTCAGTCCTGTAGCCCTGACCTCCACCCTCATTAAATGTTTTGAAAGACTTATCAAGAACATAATCAGCTCTTCTATACCTCCATCATTTGACCATTTACTATTCGCCTACAGAGCAAATAGATCCACCAGACTGTTGTTCATTGTTCAACACATTAGTGCCCTTTAGGTTGGCCAGCAAGCTCCAGGACATGGGGATCAACAGCTCTCTCTGCAACTGGGTCCTAGACTTCCTGACAGGCTGACCACAGGTGGTGAGGATGGGTGGGTGCACCACTAGCATCATCACAGTCAGCACTGGAGCCCCTGTGTCCTGAGCCCACTGTTGTGCTCCATCTACACCCATGACTGCACTACACATACACCCCACCAACTCCATCATAAAGACAGAGTAGTCTTTACCCTAACCCTAACCCTCTGACAACAACGAGAAGACGTATATTAACAAGGCAGAAAACCTTTCACTCTGATGTCAGGATAACCATCTCTGCCTCACCGTTTGCAAGACAAAATAACTGCTGCTGGACTTCAGAAAAACCCACCAGCAAACCACCTACACCCCGTTCTGCATCGATGGGACCCCTGTGGAGAGAGTCAAGGATTACAAGTACCTGTGCATGAGGCTCTCTGACAAACTGTCCTTCTCAAACCGTTGTTATGTCCCCAGTCTAGGGGTTTAGATCCCCCGCTCTTCCAAAACCCAAGAATGGTCAGCCCAACAACCCTTTACAAAGGCTTCAGAGTTAAGCAATGCCCAAAACAACAAACAAAAGTAAACTAAACCCCCACCCTAAACTTCCCTAGATAAAGCATAACCTAACTCCTAATCGAGAAGAACAGGAGAGAAAAGGTTTACACAAAAAAAGGGGCTTCTCACTCCTACTAACTATGACTGCTACCAACGTTTAAATTTTTACAATATACAAGGAACTATCATCTAATGGTAGAAGACAACGCCTCGCAGACCTGGCTGACATCTTAGATCCACAACACTTTACCACTCACATATATGTGTCTAACACACACACTAAGGTTAGCAGGAGGGCCTCCATTGGGAGCCAGCATCAGCTGGTGTTTAAATCATCTGCCCTAGCCAATCAGCCAGCAGCTATCTCGTCACCCAGGCCAATCAGGGAGCACCACCTGCACACAATCAGAATGCACACAATGAAGGGATACAAATAATTTTGCTGCCTCAACAAATACAGATACAAATACAAATACTGGACTCTCTGCACACCCCTAATACAGAGTAAATCATTAAAAAGTCTAGACAGCAGCTGTAGCTTAGAGAGTTTAAGGCCTTTCCTTCAGTCATCAAAGCCCTCTACGGAGCCACCATAGAGAGCATCATCACCGCCTGGTACGGCAGCTGCTCCGCCCAGCACTGTAGGACCCTACAGAGGGAGATGCATTCAGCAGAACACATCACTAGGAGAATCAGACCCACCCTGCACAACATCTCTACCACATGCTGCAGAAACAAAGCAAATCAAATACTGAAGACCCCTCACACCTCAACAACCATTAGTTGAGACGCCTCTGCAGCCTAAAGGCACGGACAGAGAGGCTGAGGAGAAGCCTTCCTCCTCTTGCAGTCAGAATATTGAACAGCAATAAATGAGTCATTCACTTCACTTTGAACTCTAAACATCCCTGAACTGTTTTACATTATCTATTCACTTTCCATTAACGCTTGTTTACATTATCTGTTTGCACCTTCATATTACTATTCATCGTCTCTGTTTACTATCAGTATTAACATTTGTTTATAATGTGTTTATTTATATGATTCTGTATATATTAGGACTGATGAAGTTAAAGCAATAATAACACTTTAATTCAATCTAACTTCAACGTCATTAAGAAACATTAGTGCTGTTAATACAGGTTCTACTTGACCTTATGAATCACCTGTATTTCAAGCTGCAAATTTAAGGCATGCCAGCCTTATTTTTTTTTCTCCCTGCATTCTGACTGGCTAGTATTACTCTGCCTCTGATTGGTTGGTACTTGTTGCCTTTGTTGGTTAGGTTTGGGCATGAGGAGTGAGATGGTTGGGTTAGGGTAAGAATATCAGGGTCAGATCCAATCAGAGGCAGAGTCTCTTTGAATAGGTGAATGATGGAGAAAGGCCTCTTGAATGGGAACTTCCATTTCAAAACTCTGCCAGATGGCTTGCTCGACAAAACTCAGGCTGAGTTTAGTTACTGTCGGGCTGAGTTTAGTCATCACCGGAGTACATCCAGCCTACGATATCACATGCAAGCCAAGCACACATCTAATCAACATAACCAACAGTGTTAGCCCTGGTAATAAACGACAGACCACGACATCCGGCACAAAACGACAACGACAACCTTCAGCAAATTAGTGGTAACAATTGTTGAATGGATAGCCATAATTTAGATCTCGTCCAGCAACTCAACTTATGAGTTGCCCTTGTTAGGATACACAAGCTGTATGAAACAGAGAGCTGAAACTAGCTAAGGACCTCACAGCGACGGTTGTAGTTACTGGCGTCTAATGGACATCACGAGGGACTCATAGCAACCTCGGAGTTACAGCCCATTATATCAGTGAACAGTGGAAACTGCATTCTCATGTATTGACTGTCATGAAAACAGATGAAAGACATCATGCTGAGGCGTGCGCCTAACATTTTATGGATGTTGTAAAGCAGTGGACAGATAACTGCAGTGGCTAAACAGCTGCCATTTGAACACTTTGCTATGAACCGCACACAGCGTTCAACGTTCTGTCACAGTGTTTCTGCAGCATAGAGCATCTGACAGTGCAATTTCCAGATGCTGAAAGCTGCTGGGACACTTCAAGCACAGTCCACCAAAGACTGAATCACTCATATGAGACGTGCCGACTAGATGGAACTCCACTCTGGAGATGGTGAAGCGTGTGCAAAGAAACCAGCAACCACTAAGAGATGCACTAGCCTTACAGAAAACCAATATCGCCATGCCAACAAAGGCTGAGCTGGAGACATTGCTGGAGCCCTCTCTCTCTCTCTCTCTCTGGCTGCTAACACTGGTGAAGCTCATTACTTTCAGAGGTGTTGTCAAAGCTGATAGGCTAAACAGTGCTAATATATGCTAATGTAGATGTACTTGTGCCAATGCTTTCAGCTGAGATAAAGGCGAGTTACAGTTGACTGCGACTGCCTCTTTTTGATCCTCATGCCCACCTAACTGATGTTCTGTATTGTTTTTTTTTTTGTGTGTGAGTGAATATAAATGTTCCTCATGATTTAATTGATTTTGAATTGTCTTTTTCAGATACTTTACTGAACTCCTCGGAGGACAGAAGTTTCGTTTCATGTTCAGTGGTGCCATTTATCTCAGGTGAGTTCCTACATACTCAGGTTCAAGCAGACCTTCACCACAGATATGGAGAAACGCACAGTACATGGCCGAAGGTTTCCTCAGCACTTGACCCCAAGTTTAAGGACCTTAAGTGCCTGAACAGAGCTGAGAGATCTGAGGTCTGGGCATCGATCGCTGGCTTTCTTCAGGAAGAGATGCTTGAACAGCAACCAGTGAATAAAACTCCTTTACAACTGATGATCTTTTTTGGATTATCTCTGTAGTTGCTTCAGATTCTGAATCTGATGATGATGATGATGATGATGATGATGATGATGATGATGATGATGATGATGATGAGGAGGAGGACGACTGTATTGAGAAATGTCTGGAGGGCTACAAAGCAGAGCCTGTCATCAGCATGGAGGATTGTCCCCCCATAGTTGTGGTCCAAACATGCATCATAAGCACTGACCTGCCACATCAAAGCCTTGTGGAAAGTGGAAATGACAACTGGCTTAGTTCAACAAAGGAGAAATACTGTAAAATTGTATATTATTCAAAATAATCCAAAAGGCCAATCTGCTGTTGCTGTTGAGAAATGAACTGGTTTAACTGGACTAACAGCTTGATTTTTGCAGTATTTCTAGGTGTTTGTATGGATATATGAAAGTTTTTGAGTAAGATTTAGCAGTACATGGACACCTTCCTGTAGTATGAGACCACATGTCTTACATGTATGTTATCTTTTTTACAATCTAAGCCCAATTTTGTGTTTTCTATCTTCAATATTGCACAGCTGTTGTCATGTCTTTGTCATAAAGGAGAGACAGAATCTCACTGTGACAAATATAAAGATTTGAGAGAAGTTTTCTTTGTAAAAATAAATCATATATATCCTGAGTTTATCCACCTCCCTGATCTTCAGAAACTGTCCTATCTATGTGCAGTAAAAGCTGCAAAACATATTAAGTCTTGTCATAATCTGAGAGAAACAAGCTCTGTAGTAAATGTTTCTGTGTGATTACATCTGTAAAAATGCCTTTTATTATATTGTATTTAATGTTTTTGTTTATATTTACATATTATTGTATAATTATTAATGATCTGTTAATGTTCATAATTTTCTGTACTGCTTTGGCAATATAGATTTCTGATCTGTCAATAAAGCTTATTTGAATTTGAATTTGAATGAATAAAACTCACAATCAAAGTTTTTTTTTTTTTAATGTTCTCTTGTTTCAGTCACCTGAACTTAGTTTATATGAAGCATATTGTTTCCACTCTTCTTCATATAACCTCGTTGCACTTAAAAATCTTTCATTGAGGTAAAATTTTAAATGTTTTTAACTTTTATTCTTTAATTTTACCAGCTTTAAACTGATCTAGAAGGACCTAAAGTTCATTTCACTGCAGATTGTATTATTTGTGTACGTGACCAATAAATAACTTAAATAAAATCAGTCAATAATGTCATTAAAATAAATCCATTAACATAAAAATGTAGTTTCATTTCCAAAGTTCCCATTTTTTTCTATTTCTGCCGTCTGAACAACATCAGCTTGTGTTCTTCTAACTAACTGAATCAAACCTCATTCAGGAACATTTGGGAACATTTGGGAACATTCGGGAACATTCGGGAACATTTGGGAACATTTGGGAACATTCGGGAACATTCGGGAACATTCGGGAACATTTGGGAATTGTTTTGTTTGGTCTACGGCATCGTTTCTGTTGGCAGGTGAGATTTGTCCATCACAGTGTAAACAGTCAATGTTCATCGCAACAGTTTTGGAATTATCAGATTTTTCTGCCATCAGAAGAAGAAAAATAGTCACATAAAAATTCTACAAATTGTGGCTTCAACCATCCGTCTCTGATTCCTTCATGTTTTACTAAAACCACAGAGTGCACCTTAAATACATGAACAGTACATCTATATGCATTTCATCAAGGAAATAAAAGAACATACAAGTACAGCAAAGTCAAGTAAATATAAAATATAGACCTGCAACGATTAGTCAATCAATCAATTAATCATTTAAGTGATTTTTCAAGTAAAACTTCCAAACATTTGATGTTTCCAGGTTCTTAAATGTGAGAATTTGCTGCTTGTCTTGCTGTTATATAATATTATATAATAGTAAATTTAATATTCTGAGGTTTTGGATAGTTTAGTGGGAAAAACAACACATTCAATGGCGTCATTTTGCACTGTTTTCTTACATTTTATAGACCAAAACAATCACAATCAGAATAATAAGCTGCAGACTAATTGATAATGAAAATAAACATTATAGTTGCAGCGCTAGTAAAATATATATTCTAACATTTAAAGAGCTGTTTTGTTTAAAATGAAGAGAATCCTGTTTGGCGTTGGGAGAAAATCTACAAAATAATACAAGTAATACATATAAATCTTTCAAATATATACGGGTTTGATGCACTTTATATATTAATGTTCAGCTCTCACACAGTTTATTCTCAACTTGGTGGCAAACACCACACAGCGAGAAGCACGGCAACACAAAAAAGGCAGACAGACGAACAAATCCATAACCACTCAAAACACAAGCATGTACGGCTGAATGCAGGAGGAGAGAGATAAAGGGCTGGAATAGAAAAGGGACGGCTTTCAGCAGACAGACAGCTGCATGCTGGGAGAGAAAGTATCACACTGAGTGACGGAGAGAGACGGAGACGGTAGAGAGCTGAAAAGGTTCGAGGTTATTATATGTAAGGTCTCCCCCTGTGGAGAGGAAAAAAATGCTCCTTAGCACCTAACATCCATCTTACACAGGGTCGGCTGCATGGGGAGCACACACACACACACACACACATGCATGCAAACACAGGCACGCACGCACCAACAGAGATAGACCTCTGCACCTGAGGTGGTGAGAGGGGAAGATATTAAAACTGGGTGTATCCCTGCAGACTGAACAGAGCAGGAGGAGGAGGAGGAGGAGGAGGAGGAGGAGGGTGCAGGGATGAACGGAGGCTCCTTAAACTCTCTAAACTCTCTCATCCAAAGCCTCACATTAAATCACAGTCTGGAACCCCGTTTAATGAAAACTGAAAAACAGTCCTCTTCACTCACGGTGGCTGAACATTACTTTTATTTTTCCTGCCATGTTTTTCCCCCTTAAACCTTTATGCAAAATGGAAGAATTTGAGATTTCATTTGGGGAGGGGGGGGAGGAGGAGGAGGGGGGGGAGGAGGGGTGGAGGATAGGTGCTGCCAGCCTGCCAGCCAAATGAGAAACTAATCCTCCTCTTGAGACCACGGCCCATGAATATGATCACAGTTTTACTGTTAGTCCGACCACGTGGGAGCAGACCGACTCACGAGCACATCTGAGGAGTCCGCCAGAAGAGCTGAAGAATACCGAAGTAGATAAAACTTCCCTCTAATTAGTTGCATGTCTTCATACTGAATGGTGAGGAGACACAAGCTGTTGAGAGACAGATAATCATTGCTACCAGGGGCGTCATGCAATGCATATTTTAATGTTCATGCCAAACCAAATGGTTACCAGTAATCATCTGCTTTGGCTTCTATGTTTATGATCAAACTTGATACTTGAATGACGCTATATTAACACTATCTGGCATTTTACTGCTGGCTAACCAGCATTTTCTTGTTCAGTATTGCTATTATGTTGATTATTTATTATTTATCATGTTTTTTGTTTTTTTTTTAATTTTCTGTTATTTATATCCTGTTATGATGTCGGATGTTAAACATGTGAACATATGTAGAAATGCTGCCTGCAAGTCAAAAGTCAGGGCTTCAAACTGCTCTGAACGCTTCGTTTGTGACGGGTTTTTTTGTACCTTGCTGACGAGCTGATGTCAGCTTGTCAAACATGCCCATAAATGGTCATCCGTTCTGTAGCCTTTGTTGTTAAGGTGGTTGCTAAGGTGTTTCCATGCGTTGTTGATGTTGTCCACGGATGGATCTGAGAAGTTGACATTTGGAGTAAAGAAGGAGGAAAAAAAGTGAAATCCTGCTACTATAGTTTGTTTACGTAGGACCAGTAGAAGATCAATAAGGAGTTTTTAACTGGAAATCATGCAAAGATATTCCAGTAGAGCCCCAGAATATAAATATAAAGCTGGAAATGTGCAGAATATACAAATAAATTCATGCTAAAATCACATTTACTATCACAGAATACTGTGGTTGGTCTGTTTGAATACACAAAAAGTTGGTCTAATTGTACTGTACGGTATGTGGACCTGTGTAGGCTACTGTATGTCCTTTAAGTTGGCACTGGTGTTGTATGTGATGTATTGTTGCAGCTATTCCATCTGTACTGAGATTAATTCCAACTTGAACTGAACTTGAAGTTGCTTTAAGCCCACAAAGAACCGCATCAGAGTTTGCATGGAAGTGGACCATCAGCCTCTTTTTCAGGTGGTTTTGGTTGGTTGTTTGCACCAGACTTACTTAAATATAGAACTGGAAATGTGCAGAATATGTCTGTTTTAATGCGTAATTTCATTACCTAAGTATAAGAAAATCAGTGAAGCCCACCAATGTTCTCTCCTAAATCACTCACCTGTGCTATTTAGGAACAAATCTGCACTGCCATCACATGGTGCATCAGGAGTTCATCTTGTCAGCTCGGTTTGACAAAATCTGGTAAGTTTTTAAAAGTGTCGGTTGCTTTTTAAACTAGTTGAATATGTGCAACAGTTCAGTGGAGGGAAACAGCAGTCACACGGTCACAGAATAGATAAATCTGATAGATAAACAAAACGACTGTGACAAAGCACCAAAGCGTTCCTGGAGGTGTTGCCTTTGAGCGATGCTGTGGGGCAGCAACAGGTTAATAAAGAAAGTTCCAAACTGATGTGTCATTAACGGACTCCGAGCCGTCACACACCGGCACTTCAAAGCACTCTGGCACTCATTATGCTAATAGTAATCAAACTGTAGCATTTAATCACTAATTGAAACGCCAAAGTCAAAGTTTGACCAATAACAATCTGA
This sequence comes from Thunnus maccoyii, assembly GCF_910596095.1. Classification (NCBI taxonomy): domain Eukaryota; kingdom Metazoa; phylum Chordata; class Actinopteri; order Scombriformes; family Scombridae; genus Thunnus; species Thunnus maccoyii. Next base: position 35,703,290 of record NC_056535.1, on the reverse strand, counting down.
TTTAATGTTTTGTTGTTGCCTAGATTGTTTTTTTTTTTTAAATATACTGTAGTTAACAGATGACTTCCTTGACATTAGAGTTTCCTGCTTGGTTCAGTATTTATTGATTGAGTCAAAATCTTAAAATAGACATTTTTCCCTCGTTTGTAACACCAAGTGATGGAAGAATTATTCAGAGCTTTTAATTAAAAGTTGCAATATTACAATTTAAACAAATTACAATTACATTCAAAATGTCACAGACAGAAGAACCAAAATGTACTTAAAGTATGAAAAGTAAAACTACTCTGTGCAGCATAATGGTTCATATTTTATATATTTATATATATTATTGGATTATTGTTACTTGCAGCATGTTCTGTTATAGTTGGTGGTAAAGCTACTGTTAACTATCTGCTGTTGGGTTGTTTACTCTATAACAGTGCATCATAGTTTATGTTTTTTACGTAAAATCTGAATTAGCTTCCTACAGCTGTCAGATGAATGTAGTGGAGTAAAAAAATAAAATATTTACTTCTGAAATGTAGCGAAGCAGAAGTATAAAGTTGGATAAACTGGAAACATTTAAGTACCTAAAAATTGTACTTAAGTGGCAGTACTTGAGTAAATGTACTTTCTATCTTTCTATTGATATATAATGTGACCCACCAGGTATGTTGAGGCGATGTTCCAAGTGATCACCTTCATGTTGTTGTCGTGATTGGAGAAACGTTTCCTGGGTTGCTGATGACTATCAAACAGTGTGACTGTTCATTACAGTGAGATTAAAGTGAAACTGATGTAATTCATGTACATCTAAGTCACCACATATCGATCACGCTGAGCTCTTATAGGAGATTGTCGAGTAGCTGCTGACAAAACTTCCCTCAGTTTTAAATAAAACATTAAGATTCTTCTGCTGTTACAAACATCTTGAGTCTGTTAATGAAACAGGAGGAATTTTAAACACCACAGAGACGCGCTAATAGCTGCAACTAGTTGTGTTCTGTCAGATGTTAGTAACTTACAATATTATTTCCCATCTTTTTGTGCCTGAGTGACTAATTGGGACATTTTTTGAAGCTGGTCCAGTATTGAGTGAGAGCGCTGCAGCCTGCAGCCGTGAAACAGGCTGCGATGTAATCCGTTGGGCCAATAGCGACCCGTCAATGCAGTAAAAGTGCTTGTTGTTGTTGCCACTGACAGGCTCAGACTGTTATTATAAGTGTCTGACAACATTATGGAAAGGAACATAAAACTTTTTTTCTTTACCTGTAACTTGATCCCATCTGTGTGTCGCTCAAGGAAAAGTCTCGTTCTGAAATCTCATGAGAGTTGAGTTGTCAGAACCGGCTGAATATTCAGCCATGACAGAGTTGGAGAGAAGAGTGCCGGGAGCAGTTTGTTGTGTTGGAGAACAGAAAGTGTAGCTTTGTGTTACCCTAAAAGATTTTCAAAGTAATGGCTGAATATTTAGCTGATTTCGACAATAACTCAAGTCTCATGAGATTTCAGAACGAGACTTCTCCTTGAGTGAGTCCTGATTAGTCACTTAGACACAAAATTATCAGAATAAAGGGTCCAGGTTGAAAAATACTGAAGTTTCCCTTTAAACAGAGACCAGAATCTTTCTCTGACCTGAACCAAGTGCTGCCAGACGCTGTAGTCTCTACTAGCTGATATTGTTCTGCAAGTTGTGGGTGTGTGTGATGTGCTGTTGTGTGTAGTTTTGTATTTTGATTGATTGATTTATTGACTGGGACAGTGTGCAGTTTGAAACATTACAGATGCACTGCAGCAGAGTTAGCTTGAAGCTAATTTGCATCTGTAGTCCCCGACAAAAAACATACAACAACACAACAACAAACAGTAAAAAGCAAAAACAAAAAAAAAAAGTATTATATTATATATATAGTATTATATGTTGTGACCTGTCAAAGGGACTGCAGATGAAAATTAGCCATAAGCTAACTCTGGTACAGTCCATCAAATGGTAACATTTATGTTTAACACTGTATATGGTCCCAATAAATAAAGACTCTGAACTCGTTGTCTCTGAACCAAACACTTTGGTTCCACAGGAAAGTACATTTCCTCTGTTTTTGTCTGTTTCCTGAAATGCAGTTTTTTTTCCTCCCAAAAAAAACATGTGAAAAATGTTTATCTGAAATCCTGTTTGGTTTTATGAACTGTTGGGTTTCCTGAAATGTCGTGTTTTCTGTTTTGTTGATTTATTTTCTGAATTGTTGGTGTGCTTTGCACCTCAGGGTCACTGCAGACAAAAGAGTCAAAAACCAGAGAGAGAAAAATACAAGAACAAGTGAGGAAAAAACAGAGCAAACAACACACACACACACACACATACACACACACACACACACACACACACACACACACACACACACACACACATACACACACACACACACACACACACACACACACACACACACACACACACACACACACACACACACACACACACACACACACACACACAGGAAACCCTCCTGCAGGTTTCATCAGATGTTCTTTTCTCTAAACAGCAAACATTTGTCCACAAATTGAAACAAACAAGTATTCATGTGCAGAAAAAGATTTCATCTATTTGAATCTATTTGAGCTGTTTCTTCCTTTCTAACCTTCTTTCTTTCTTGTTTGCATGAAAAGAATGACATATGCATAAAATAAATAAATGCATAAATAAATAAATACATTTTGATAATGAAAAAGGACAATTACATTAATGTTATTCAGGATATTTCTGTATTTCTACATTTATTTATTTATGAACTAATTCATTTATTCATTAGGGCTGAAACCCCCGAAGGTGTAGAACCCTTCTGAGTTTGTGCCAGTTTATTATTATTATAATTATTATTATTATTATTATTGTTAGTTGTTGTCTTATGTCATGAGCTGAAATGAGCTAAACCATGAAACTTGGCTCAATAACTATAAATAATGTGCATGTGTTTCACAAGAAATATGAGTCCAATCAGCCAGATGGTGGAGCTCTAATTAAGGCCCAAAAATGCAATTTTGGAAAGTCTATGCCCTTCACATCGTAAGTCCAACTGGCTTGAAATTTGACATACAAGTCCAGCTCAATGTGCTCTACAAAAAAAGCCTCCGGACCATAAAAGTCCGCCATGATGGATTTTTTTTGGCTAATTTGCATAATGTGAAAAACAGTTTTATCAATAGAACTTTTGGGGATTTTTACTCAGTTAACACCAACTTTGGTTTACAGCCTTGGGGGGATGGAGATACACATTTCTATAATAAATGAGCAAGATCGGTGGAAAAACATGGCCGCCATCAACCAAAATATCTTCACAAAGGGGCAGTGCTTAGCAAATATTGGCCATAAATCATTAACCATTGGTCCAATTATCATAAATCTTGGTAGAGATTTGGTGACTGGGAGGAGGATGGTGGTGTGACGACAACGGAGGTGAGATTGAACACCGTCTCCAGCTGTAGGCAGCAAGATCAGCTCACAAACTAAAAGGAAATCACATTAAATAAAACTCAAACTGCAGGACAACATGTTTGTTTCTCTCTTGAATGTTACACAGAATGGATTTCCCTCACAGCAGAGGATTTATCGGACTTGGAAGAGGCATTCATCGACCACTGCTACTTCCAACAGGACAACATGGACACCGACAGCAGCAGCCCGTCCACCAAATCCACCAAAACACTGATTCACTGTTGTATTAAGTCTGTGTAGTTATGTGTAATTGTATTGTATTTGCTTAACTAAATAAACATGTTATATTGTCAATGAGAGGTATACACACACACACACACACACACACACACGAATAAATCAATTACACAGCTCACTCAAACTCTAACAGAGACTCGCTCACATTAACATAACAAAGACACTCAAGTTAATAACATGGGATGTGTTCGCCGTTCTCAACTCAGACTAAAAGGACAAGAACCTTAAAGCATCTTATTAAACTAAAGGCAGACATATGTTTGCTGCAAGAGACTCATTTATCACATTCACAATTCACCTCAAATCTCCACAATTTAATCAGGGACTTACAACAGTAGACAAAGAGGTGTCTTTACTTTAATAAACAACAAAAAAAAGTCCCTCTAATTCACCACTTCACAACTGCTGACTCCGAAGGATGATATATTATAATCACTGCATCCGTCTATGACAAATAATTCACAGTTGCTGACATAAACAGTCCCAACAGCGACGATCCATCTTTTTTTAACACATTTTTCTCTGCATTACAAGAAGCAACAAATGTCTGACTTTAATACACTAATTAATCCCACAATTGATCGGTCAAGCACATCTGGAACTTTAAGAAACTCCACCGAATTAATAAAACAATATTTTGGTCTTGGCAACAGTTGGAGAATAAGTAACCCATCATCTAGAGATTATTCTTATTTCTTATACACTTCTAACCAAGGTATCTGAAACCATCATACATATGATTATTATTAGTGACCATGCACCAGTGTACCTCACTTTGAACATTGAATCCACTATCGAATACTCTCCCCGCTGGGGCTTCAATAGACTCTAATTTTACTGCCTTTATGGAACTGAATGACTCCCCAGAAATTTCATCATCAGTACAATGGGGGACACAGGTGAAGCAGTAATTTGAGGACAAATAATAAACTCAACAAACATGAAAGAGAAGGAAAAAGGAACTAGAACAAATTCTGGAACAGAAGGTTACAGACATGTACTCAAACAATCCTGATGAACAAATACAAAATATGCTACAAAAAAACACCAGATTCCAGTTATACAATATTACAAACAAAAAAAACACAATTTCCAATTCAACAACTTAAATATGATCATTTCAAGAACAGCAATAAGTAAAAGCAAATATGTAGCCAATCAGTTACATCACAAAAAAGAAAGAAAGAGCAGCAGTTCCAGCCATAAAGAATTATACAGACAAACCAACCGAAACCCACAACAAACAAAATACAATTTCTCAGATATTTCACAGTAATTTGTATTGTTCAAACACAGACTCTGACCCGTCAGAAATACAGTCTTTCCTTAACAACCTCAATCCTGAGTTATCTAATCTAGACGGCATTCTGCACCGGCTGTAAGCGAGACAACGGTGACTGGCTAATACCCAAAAAAAGAGCATTGCAGTAATCCAGTCGAGAGGAAATCAAGTCATTTGTGACTCTTCAAGTCATTAAATGAGAGGAAAGGTCTTAAGTTTAGTGATATTTCTTAACTGGGAAAAACAACCTTTGACAAGACAAATTAACAGAGTTAATTTGTTTGTCAAATTTTAAAGCTGGATCAAAAATGATACCAAGATTGCTGGCATTAGTATGAAGGTTTGGGGCCAGTAGAGTTGGAGGGACCAAATAAAACCACTTCTGTCTTACTGGCATCTAACTAAAGACAGTTTTGTACCATCCAATTTTTTACATCCTGGACGCAGTCAAGGAGGGACCTAACTGTGTTATTATTGTTATCACCAGGATCTAATGGGAGGTATAGCAGGGTGTCATCTGCATAGCAATGATAGGAGATATTGGGTCCTATCTTACTAAGCGCAGCGCAAGTGTCTTTGCTATTTTAAGACCGACGCAGTTGTCATTTTCCCGTCCAGCGTCCAAGTTGTTAAAATAGCAATGGCACTTGCACCCATCAGAGCGCTCATGGGCGTGTTGGTCTAAAAGTGAGGTGTGGTTAGGCGCATTGAGCCAGTGTGCTCGTTATGGATCGTACACTTTCACTTTGCACATGAGCAGATCCGTTTCCTCTTCTCTTCTTACTACTTGGCGCCATCAAAATAGCAATCCACCAAGGTGCGAGCGCACCTGGCTCTTAAAGGGAATGGGAGATGACACCTTGATTGGTTTATTGCATGTTACACCAAAAACACACCCTTGATTTATTAGGAGACTATAGACAACCCCTTTCAACCATGCGCCTGGTGCATCAACCATTTTTCCACCGTTAAATAGTAAAAGTGGATTTGGACACACCCTCAATGCGATTGCACCATGCGCTTCAAACTGTGCGCTTTAGATCGTTAAAATAGGACCCATTATGTTTTTTGAAGATGGAGCCAAGAGGGAGCATGTATAAGGTGAATAAACGGGCACTAAACCGGAGCCTCGAGGTAATCCACAGGTGATGGACGCAGATGAGGAGGAGAGGTTTCCAGTTCTGACAGAAAATGATCTATCTGTTAGGTAGGAGGTGAACCACCAGAGGGCGCTACCCTGAATACCGACCCGGTGCTCCAGACGGGTCAGGATAGAATGGTCGACTGTCTCAAAGGCGGCGCTGAGGTCTAGAAGAATCAGAACGGCACATTTACCAGAGTTAAGACACAGCAGTAGATGGTTAGAGACTGTGACTGAAATTTCTCCATAATATGCTTGCTCATGGGGGAATTGTTGGGTCTCTGTAAATTAAAGAGTACGGTCTTGACCTGCTCTATGTGAAAAGTGCCTTGAGATGACTTCTGTTGTGATATGGCACTATATAAATAAAAATGGATTGATTGATTGATTGAATATTGTTATTTTCTAAAAAAAAAAGGACAAGAGCAGAGAAAAGACAAATGTCTCTGTGACTTTCAATAAAAATAAAAAATAAATGCATGTAGAAATAAATAAATGTAGAAATACAGAAATAACCTAAATAAAGTATGATTTATGGAAATAAAGAAATAAATCCAAAACATTAATTTAATTATGCCCCTTTCACATCACCAAAATCATTTATTTATTTATGTATTTAATCATTTATACTTATATATATATACTTATATCATTTTTTGTGCTCCATAGAAACTCTTTTCCATCAGCATCTATAAAATGCAAAGACAGTTGTTGTTATGAAAGCTGTTATCTGTCTGTCTGGCCATATGACAAAGATTTTATGACACCTGTGTTATGTATTATAACTGGTTGTTGAGGTGTTGGAAGTGAAAGCTGTTAAGAGTTGCCAGCTCGTCTTATCTTAACAGGGAGGAAGGAAAAAAAAAGAATTGATAATGTTATCTGCATCACTGAATGGAATCTTAATTTGTGATAAATCAGACACAGGGGAACTACAAAACTGGGAGCTGAAATTGATTTAATACACATTTTAAATCTAATCTAAAAGTCATAAACAGCCAGTGAGGATTGTGTAATGTGATCTTGCCTCTTTGTCACAGTAAAAGCCTGGGAGCAACACTTTGCAATAGCTACAGCTCTCATTACTTACTTTATTTGAGATGGCAACCGCTAATATTAACCTATAAATGTAATATTTTATTCTTTTCAACGAGGAATTGTGATCATAGATTCAGAGAAACATGATTTGGGGGAAAATGGACACCTGGGGATTTATTTATCAAACTGTGCAAAGAAAGAAAGAGTATGTTGAAGTGTTTAAAGGGGGAATATTCTTCACATTTCCAGCTCTATATTTATATTCTGGGGCTCTACTGGAATATATTTACATGATTTCCAGTTAAAAACTCCTTATTTATCTTCTACTGGTCCTTTATGCAGCCCCTCAGTTCAGCCTCTGTCTGAAACAGGCTGTTTTAGCTCCTGTCTCTTTAAGGCCCCGCCTCCCGATTAGCCCACTCTGTTCTGATTGGTCAGCTTTCAGGAAGCTTCCTCCGGCTCTGGAGGCTACGTAAACAAACTATAGTAGCAGGATTTCACTTCTTTTACTCCTTCTTTACTCCAAATGTCAACTTCTCAAATCCATCCGTACATGTTGGAGCTGAACAACACATGGAAACACCTTAGCAACCACCTTAGCAACCAAGGTTACAGATTGGACGGCCATTTATGAAGCATCTAGACCAGGTTGAAGCCCTGACTTTTGACTTGCAGGCAGCATTTCTACATACTTTCACCTCAAGTTTTGGATCTTTGAACATCTTTAACATCAGAACAACAAAATCACAAAAATCTGTCCCCTTTAAGGGTTCAGTACGTTTGAAACTTACAAGTTTGTACGATATGCTGAAGGCAGAAGTGTTTAATGTGCATCTGTTCTGAACGGCTACACTTGAGGGCGGTTTGAAAATCTTGGCATCGTATCCTTTACCTGGCTGTAATCTCTCTCCAGAAACTCTGAGCCAGATTTACTGCAGCTCTTGCACCTGCTCTTCAAGTGCAGGCATGGTGAGATGAACATGTGCTGTATTTATCACAACAGATGCAGTTGGCTGCAGTTGCAGTTTGTGTGTCATTTGTGCATCTCTCTCTCTCTCTCTTCGTTTCAGATGCATTCAAGGGAGATTTTATGCAAATAAAAAGGGAGGAGACATGTTAACGGAGGTTGATTCATGTTTTCTGCTGGATTTACTAACATCACACAACGATTCTCCTCCTCTGAAGAGCAGCTGTAAACACATCGCCGACGGGATTTACAAGAGACAAGACGAAGGAAAAATGTGCATTAAATAAAGACTTGCATATAAGTGTTAAAAGCAGAAAAGTATCAAGTTGTAATAAAAAGGTTTTCTCGTTATGAGAGTTTATTTGTTATAACAAGATCATTTTTCTCATTACAACAAAAAGCTTTTTCATGTTAGAATGAGTTCATTTTCTCTTTATAATTAGAACAAATACTCATTATAAAGGAGAAAGATGTTGCACCTCTTGTAAACAATATAAAATCACACAATTAATGCAAAATACTGAAATTCAATTAAAATTCATATTTTTTTAAATTAAATTCAAACCCAAATCAGAACTCACATAATTTAAATATAAGAGTAATTATCACAATTACTTATTTTGTAAAAAAAAAACATATTACGTTGTGTTGGAAAAACTGCTCCAACTTTTTATTTACTTCTTAATCAAATATCTTGTTTTCTTCCCATAGAGAAGTTGTTTGTTGGTGGAAAATAAAATAAAAAATTAGGATTTTTGGTCACTTTTTATCTCATATTTGGAAAATACAAAATACAAAAAGAGCAAACTTAAATTTGACCATCACACATTTTTGTATGAATTGTTTTCTGTTTTCATGAGTCGTCGGGACGTTTCAGTTCACTCATTAAATACAGTTATCAGTGTGTAATTACATTAATTAGGAACAGATGACGTCCCGCCGGCTTCCACCTCTAAAAGCGTCTCAAGCGGCCACCAACAGCTACAGAAAACCCCCAAACCTCATTCACACAAAAGAGCCAATTAGTCGTCACATGGACAGGAGGAATGCCGATCCGCTGCTGTGATTGGTCGGTCTGTAAGCTGCCAACAGATTTACCTGGGGGGGGGGGGAGGGGGGGGGGGGGGGGGGGAATACCAAGAGCAACACAATGCCTGACCTGCTGACCTCGTGTCGGAGCGTCTGTATGACTGTGAGGTGTGATGTGGTTGGGGTCGGACTCGAGGTGAAAGGTCACAGAATGAATTAAGTGTGAGGGGGGGGGGGGGGCACCAACAGCAAGCAACACATACCTGCTGAGGTTTTATATATGTGTGTGTGAGTGTGTGTGTGTGTGTGTGTCATCTAACTTTTTACCAGCCTTCATTTACACCGTCTATGAGAATGAATCATGACCTTTACTTTCTTTTTCTGTTTAGATTCTGACTCGAGACACACGGAGCGCTCAGCGTCTGTGATCTGGAGTGAAATTAAAGTAAATTACAGGTTGTTATGTGTCTAAAAAAAGAGTCAAAAAGAGTTACAAAGGTTGGAAAGTGAACATGCATGTTCGGCTGGCTCCTACACTTCCTGTTTTTAAGTCCCGTCATCTTTATTCTACGGCTTTTAACTCAGTGTGAGAGTTTATTTTCTTTGTGTTTGTGTTTTTATTGTGTTGTTTTATGGATTTTGTTATTTTCATTGTGTAGCACTTTGGTCAACTGTTTGACTTTGTTTGAATTTATTGAATTTGAATGATTAATTGCTAAAATACACTTCAAGGGTAGTAATTAAAAGTCGTCCATCTTCAAACCATCCCTTCATCTTTTTGTTTATGGCTTCAAAGACCAAAGACTGATTTATAGATTGTGTACATGATGAAATACTCAAATTACAACCAGTGAAGTATGCACTCTGTGTGTTGTATTTTCACTTTATCTTATCTTATTTTTATTAATATTATTAAGTGGGTTTTATTTTCCATTATGTGATACATTAATGTTCTTTTACATGCTTTTATGTTTCATGTGAAGCAGTTGCTGCATGTAATTTATTTTGTTGTAAAACAGTTTTAGCTGCATTTCTTGTATGAAAGGTGCTACACAAATAAAGTTATTATTATTATTATTATTATTATTATTATTAGTAGTAGTAGTAGTAGTAGTAACCAAACTTTAACCACAGCTTTGTCAAATCATGTTTCTGGAAGCTGCAGACGGATGATGTCATCCTGCTGATGGCAGCGTCTCATCAGTAAACAGCTGACCTGCATCATCATGGACCAACCGGGAAATAAGATTTTTTTATTTTAGAGGCCTTGTTGAGTTGACGGTAATCTACTTAGAACACATTAAAACCAGAGCTGCTACTAACGACTATTTAATCATTAACATTATCTATTAATCTGTTGATCATTTTCTCAATTAATCGATTAGTTGTTTGGGTGAAACATGTCGATCTCTGTTTCCTGAAGTCCAACACGACGTCCTCAAATGTCTTGTTTTGTCCACAACTCAAAGATCTTCAGTTTACTGTCACAGAGACTAAAGAAACCAGTAAATATTCACATTTCAGAAGCTGGAAATGTCTCACAACGATTAACAGATTATCAGAATAGTTGCTGATTAATTTTTCGTTGATCGACTAATCGTTTCAGCTCTACTTAAAAATCAAGAATTGCGTTCGTTAGTTCAGCTGTTTCCAGGTGTGAGATGTTTTTTATTGTCTATTTGTTTTATTTTAATTTATTTATCTGCCGCTCGATGTTTTATAACAGCTGGAAACAGCTGCTGGGAGGACTGGGAGCGGCCCAGCAGACTGCAGCTTCTGACTGTGGTTCAGACATTAATATTACTGTATTAATGTCAGTATAATGACAGATAATATGAGGTGATGATGCAGTAAAAAACATTTAAAAACAAACTTAAAACGTCTCTTTGAAAACAAACTTTTGTAATTTGTTTTAAACTTTAAAGATGAACAAGAATGTATCGAGAGGTTTAACTTAACAGTGAGTGTGCGATGACCCTCGCAGGCAGTGTGACCTCTGACCCCTGATGCTTTGACCCTGAGGTCAGGAGAAAGCTACTCATGTGTTGGAGATCGGCAGGTCACGCGGAGGGCAGGACGACACCTGAGAAGGTGGATGATATCTGAGACGAGGCCGCCCAGAAGAAAAAAGGAGCAAGTTGTCCTGATGTGAAGCTGCAGGTTTATTAAAACTCTGAAATGTTGTATTTAATGTTTTCATTCATTCATTTGGTCGAATCTGATCAATTTATCATCAAATGTTCAATTTGCCCTCAGTGTACTTAGTTGTTTCAATGTGGGAGTTTATTTGTGGTGATGTAATTATGGATTTAAAGATTTTATTGTTTAGTTTTATGTTGTCTTGTGTTTGTTTTATAACATCTTTTGACCATGTTGGGAATAAAAGTCTCACTTTAAAATGTTAGAATTTGTCTGTAATTCATAAATAAAATCATCATACAACCGATGCAACTCAGGTGTCTTCACTCGCTTCAAAAAACATAAATAAGGAACATAAAAAAGTTTCATTTTAAGTCAAATATGAACTTTAAATGTTACTGAACGCCGTCCTGCAGCTCTGGTGCAGAACGCCGGTGAGGTCAAACATACCAGCTTCCTCAACCAGAACCAAACTGGGGAAGTTCTCAGCCTACATACACAGGAGGGGGGGGGGGTGCATCCCAAGTCTCTTAAATTGCATCCACGTTTCCCTCACTTGCGTCTCAGTCCCTCCCACCGAGGACGCAGGAGGAAACCAAGCGAGGAGAGAAGAAACGAGGAAATTTGTTTTCAGAGATCTGGATCAGCTGTAAGTCGACTTTAACAGCTGCAGAAACTTCTGATGGAGTTTGTGTCTGCACACATGTGCACTGTGTTAATACTAATAAAGGTTCACAGTTATCACCAGTAGAGCAGCTGTTTCCTCTCTGCAGCCTGTTACCTGTTTAACAAACACATTTATACTGTGTCCTGCTCAGACGCTCAGGAACCACTTCTACTCACAGAATGTGTTTATACTATTTATTGATTATTTGCATCTGTATTTTTTGATAATCCTGATAGTGAATTCATCATTCAATAACCCAGAATATGATAATTTCTTCTGAACACTGGAAAATATGTATTTGGCTAAATGTTTCACATGTGACTGAATGGAAATGACGACAAATGATGTAAAATATAAATGTGTTTAACTGTTATTATGGATCAAATTAACGTCAGGAAGAGTCTGTCTGTCAGCAGGAAACAGTTTAATGGAGGAAATAACATCATGAAAAACAAATCTTTCTAATAAATGAAGAAAGTTGTTTAATAGTTCTTTTGTTGATCAGACCGACAATTAACAGATTTTTAACTATATGATGAATCAGAAAACAAGTAAAGCATAAAACTTGGAAGTGATTCTCTTAATCTGTAATCTGTCTCCACTTCAGTATGAAACTGCTGTGATGTATCAGATCAGTCAGATCAGCTGCAGCGTCCAATCAATAACTGATATCCAATAAGGGGGCGTGTCGGCCGATGAAAGACTTCCGTGACGGCTGCTCTCGTGTTTCCTCGCTCCGCGGAGCAGAATAAGAGACTTGGGACACTCGTCAAAATGGCGCGTCAGGAACAACTTCCTGTTCAGGCGAGGAGTGAGGAGACATAAAATAAGAGACTTGAGATGAACCCAAAGACTAATGACGACCTCGTCTCATAGATTAACATGTAGTAATATAGACATTACAGTCATGTAGTGATATTTTGTTTTCACAGTTGCATGATGTTGACAAAACAGTTAATTGTTAATATGGAATAAAATAACATTATTATTGCATACATGCAACAAGACATCAACATTTAAAGAGCAAATGCATAATTTGCCCTTCACCTCTGTGTCATTCTGACATTTGTCTCTGCTACAAACCACTGCTGCAAACATAAAACCATCTTCTGATGCTTTGATTAAAGGTGGACTGCAGAGATTGTCCACCTCGTGTAAAAAGTAGCATGAAGCCTTTTGTGTCTTTGTGTGTTTTCTCCAGAGGAAGCTGTGTGAAAGTACTGCACATCCCTGAATATACTGCTGGACATGAACAACTATATTTACTCAAATAAAGTAATTTTTAATTAGTTTTATAGGTTGATTATACAGTTTCCATCATATATTTTGTGCGACAGTGAATTAAATTGATGCTACACACTAACATTTTGACTGCGCTGTATAAATCCTGATCGTTAGCGGCGTTAAGCATCACATCAGTTTACTGGGAGTAAACCAGCCATCTGGATAGTTTGCTGGCGAACATGCTCAGGCCGCTCCGGAGGCGAATTCAGAAGTCAGACACACTCGCAGCAGCAATCAGTGCTTTCCTGTGCTCAGACCGCAAAAAAAAAAAACACTCCTAATGACAATCAGAGAGGACTGAACAGCAGCAACCGTTAGAACAAAGCAACTAATGAGCTCATTCAAACTCCTACACAGGTGATTCCAGTCATGCTGGCTGATTAGACCTTTTTCTCAGGTAGAAGAGCTGCTGCTGCAGATTTTGCTGAAGTCATCATGTACAAGGAAGGTGTGACCACACACACACACACACACACACACACAACAGGAGTCAGGTAGATGTCAATCGAACATTGTCTGTACCCGCCCACACGGTCCTGCTGCGCCGTCTAATCAGCCTCTCCATCACAATCACCTGTGTGGGAGTTCAGGAGCTTTAAAAATCAGTTTGAATATGTTGTAAACTGAATGACCCCCCTTGTAGTTTGTTGTTTGAGTAATACTCAGTTTGGTACTCAGCTCTGATCACACACACACACACAAGCAGGTTTGCAAATACAGAGTCTCCGTTTAAAGTCATTTACTTGCTGACAGGTTTTTGCTTTTCACAGATATGATGCAGATCTTTACAGGATATGATGAGCAATAAGCATCTCTTTGGTCGTCATTATATGGCGGCTCCTAAAGATTAAACATAAACATTAAGAGAAATGCACTACTAAATAACACAGTCTGATGTGTCAGTGTGTAACGTGTTGGTCGTGGCTCGTAGTGATGAACCTACAGAGAATTATCAGAGACTCTGCAGCTTTATAGTGAGTTTCAGCTCATTGTTTATCTGTCCGGCTACAACTTTACTGTTCTGGTTCACTCTCAGCGTCTCATAGCGTCGTTTTCAGAGAAAAAGCTATAAAAAGCCGCTGAACACTACCTGCTCAGCACCAAACGACCAAACAGACACAGTTAGCTGTAGACTAGCTGGTGAACATAGTGGAGCATTTAGCAGCTAAAGAGCCAGATATTTCCCTCAGGAGTTGGTGGAGAGTAAAAACAGAGCTAAAAGAGAGTGAATATTGGACTTACATTCACCAGGTGGACAGAAATTATAATGATAAACAAGTTCATTATGTAAAGTTGAAAGTATAAACTCCAATTAGAGGGTAGGGATGTGCAGAGAGCCCAGTATTTGTATTTGTATTCGAATAAAAGTGGAAAGAGGCTTAAAAATCCTGTTTTTGTTTTTATTAGGCTTTTAATTTTAGAAAATTAAAGTGTTACAATAAGTGTTCATGAAGCGTGTGTCAGTAGTTCAGCTTTATCTCTGGGGAACACTCCCAACTCTGGGAGTGATGTCCAAATTAGGAAATATGCGTCATGTAGCAGGTGGATGTGACTCCCCTCACTGAGACCTGCTGATAGACGTCACAGCGGAGCAGAGGAGAGACACTGAGATAGTGATGTAACCGACCTGCACTCTGGTATTTGACATGGTTTATTTTTCTTCCTGAAAACAAATAATTTTTAAAATATTTGTATGAAACAAATATTCGTAAAAAAAAAAAAACACTATTTGTGCTTTGCCGAATAACGTATTTGTATTCGGGCACAGCCCTAGTTTCTATGTTTAGTCACATCAAGGAGATCGATTAAAGGAAATTTTGAAATGAGAATATAGAATGAGGAAAAACACTTTGTAACTGTGTTATAAAACTCAAAGTGGGACTTAATTAGTGTTTCGTTGTAGTCATTGTATACTTGTTGTTCATTGGTTGACATCAGACTAATCGCTGGGCAGCAGAGTGTTTGTGGGTGACAGGTTACATGAGACAACACAGGTACAGATGACCTTCTGGACTCAGCTGGAGAGAAACAAACGCAGAGTAAACGACATTATGAAGAGCTGAAACACAAACCAGACGCGCCCACCGTACCAGGTCGTCTCCCGTAGAGAGAAACCGCCTCCACCAAACTGAGCTTTTTCTCAGCTTTGGTCAGTTTCAAGCTGTTAGAATCAATGCAGAGACGTCTTAGACAAAAAGCCTGCTGCAAGGTTTCAGATCGGTGTATTGTTACCTCCCAACAGTACGGAGGGAAAGTGGGGGATTTGTTGCTCGGGGGAAATCCCTCTGTGCGAGAAATAACACTCGGGGAATCCTTTATTGCAGCAGCACGGTTCCTGCTGTCTGAATCGGTGTCATGGGGCCTAAATATTGTTCTCACATTGTTCTCCTTGTAGTCTTGACATTCGGCTGTTCTGTGGTGAATTTTTATCTTTCGTTTAAGAACTTTTGCCCTCTCAACCTCCGTCTCACTGCACTCTAAAAACAGCCTGTTCACCTCTGAACTTATGTAACCTGCTGCACATGAAGTGTACAGTAAAACAACTCAACTCGCCTCTGAGCTTTCTTCTCTGAGCTCCGTGTGAACCGTCTGCCAGCCGCCGTCTGACGCATACGAGTGTTGCAAATGCAGGTGTGACATTGCAGGTCATGTTTGATGTGCAAAAAAAATCAAATGTGTGATAAAAAAAAAAAAAAAAAAAAAAAGCAGCAGCAGCAATAGCAAATCTGAGATGCTGAGATTTATCTCAGGGTCACCGGAGGTGAGACTTCTTCCTCTCTGTTAGTGAAGACTGTCATATCAAAAGACACGCTCAGGCACTTTTTGTGCTTTACAACGAGATCAAAACACACACACACACACACACACACACACACACACACACACATGCATAAACATTTCTCAAAGAAATCCTGAATTTGGTTCTCGTTCTGCTCTCCCTCCATGTCGTCTGTTAAACTCGTCATCCGTGCTGCCCCCCGAAAGAAAAGAGCTTTTTTTTTTTATTATTATTTACTGAATGCAAATCAATTTCCAGATATTTTATGCTTCGGCTGTTTTTTACGGTTGACCCGGGGGTTGGAGTGAACTGCAGGGGAGAGGCCATTTTGAAGAATTCAATCTGCTTCTCCGTCAGTGCGGTCATTCAACGTGTCAGCAGAAACTCCCTCCGGGGGGGGGGGAGTCTCGTTCTCTCCGTCTCCTTCTCTTCTTTCTTTTTCAACTCCTCTATAACCGCCGTGCTCTCTGTTACTCTGCCTCTCTGTCTGTATTCTTTCATTGTTACAAACCTTTTCTTCCTCTCAGCACAGTTTTGCTTCAACCTCTTTTCACTTTTTCATCTTTAATCACAGAGGAATAAAACACGGTGCAGAACATGCATACATGTGATGAGGTGGAGAAGAAATATTAGGTGAGAGACGAAATCTTCTAGTGAAACCAAGCGGCAACCTCCGGGGCTGTAAAATGAAGCCAGTGCAGAAGTGCCAAAAACTGCAGTTCCTTGAACGACCACTTGAGGCTCCAAAAGCGAGTCAATCCCCATAGACCCCCATGTTAACATGTCCAACTTTACAGCAGAAATAAACATGTTTACAGCCTGGTACAAACAACGGTTTTGGTCTCTGTAGCTAATTTCCTCTTTCATGACAACTGTACGGGGGGTGAATTTTTTTATAACTCACCCGTTTAAATTTTATTAAGCTGTAAAGTTCTGCATAATGAAGGACATGGCTGCTTTGAGTGACAGGTCCGCCAGCCGCTAGGTGGCTTGTTTCAGCCATTCGGCCCCGCCTCTTTGCCCATTTTTGATTGGCTGGGAGTTAGGCAGAATCACGCACTGCCAAGATGGCGACGGCCGGAGCGGCTCACTTTGAGCTTCAAAACCGCTCTTCAGAAACCAACGGGTGATGTCACGGTAACTACGTCCATATTTTTATACAGTCTATGAGTAAAACATTGTTTAGGTTGATAACCAGCTGCACTGATTGTGTGATTGCTTGTTAGGACCTGAGCGCCGAGGGCTGCAAAGGCTTTATTATCTGATGGAATTCTTCTTCTTTGCAATGAATCACATTATTGAAATGCCAAAGCTGCTCAAAAAACTCACAAAACTTTGCTCATGTGACAGAAATGGTGGGAAATTATGTGTTTTACAGTGATTGGACTCGAGCGTGAGCAGTGGGCTCTATAGCACCCCAAACGCATTTTGGAACAAAGTTGCTTTGATGTTCATGAAATTCGGTGTGAACGCTGCCCTCATCATCCTGGACATAGAACCCCCCCCCCCCCCCCCCCCCCCCCCCCCCCACCCCCCCCCCACCCCGCCTTTAGGATGGGCCTGATTGTGGCACGTCGGCTCTATTTCGCCCCCTAATTACTTTTAGCATTTTCAGGCTGCTTGAAAAAAACTTGGCACACATGTCAGTAGGGGTGTATTTGGTTGTCTGATAAGGGTCTTGGGTTTAGGGTGTAACAAATTTCAGCGGAGGAACCCTCGAGGTACATGTTACCTAGATGTAAACATTTGGCCTCTTTGAGCCATATCTTAAGCCCAACAGGAAGTCAGCCATTTTGAATTTATGTGCCATTTGCAAGCGTTTTACTTTAACAAACTCCCATTGGAATAAATGCACAAAAATACAGTACTATTGAACGTAGTGATACGTCAAAGATACAGACGATATCCAGAAGATTACACACTGGATCTTTGATGGATTCTACTTTGAGATAATTTCCATAAACAGACAAGATTCAACCTGCAAAAAACATCATTTGTGTTTATTCTCGTTGCATGATTGATTTTTCCGCCTGCAATTTATACAGTATCCCCGGCGGGAAGGTGTCTATTTGTTGTGTTTACATGATTTATGATTTATAAAAGGTTCATTAATTATTATCTTGGTGTCTTTTACTGGTTACCTTTTATTGGACAAAAGCCACAAGTTGGTCATTCCAGCCGAATCTCCACATAAGAAGGTATTATTGTTTTAGAATTTATGAACAAAATACTTGATCTGAGGAATAATTAGTGATTTTCATTGACTTGAGGACTGAGGTGCTGAATGCTGTTTGTCTTTTTGGCCCCGAGCAAAAACTTCATAGCCGGCAGGACCATTAGTGAGACAGTGTCTGCTGTTGCTGCCCTGAGGTAGGCTTATGTTTTATATTATTTATTGTTATTCTGTCTTTGGTACCATAATTAATTTGGTTGTATGAGCTGTTGCAGAATATTGTATATTTATTTTAATGGCTGTGACATTTATTATGAACAACTTTTCTACAGGTGTCTGAACATCGAGGTGCTTCAGCAGGATTTCCTTCATTGTGTGGCTGCAGGTATGTTTAATAAAGATTTTAGTTTACATACAGTTGCATGTAAAACGAGTTTTATCTTCTTAAACAAACGGATTGAATAAATATTATAATTTCCTTAATTTATTATGATTTTGTAATTAACAGAAAAAGTTAAAATATATGTATGGATATTTCAATAATTAATGATATTTTTTCTTTTTTCTTTTTTTTAAAGGTGTTAAGTTGCGGAGTACTTTCCTTTGGACCGCCTCGAGCTGTTTTCTGGCTGGTGTTAAGAGGTTGACGAGGTCAGAGTGGATCTCTTTTACATCTGATTTATTCTCACTGGATCTTTTTTGTCTTTACATTTTTACTACATTTTCTTACATTTTTTCTATTTACTCTAAGAATTCTAAATATTTAATAGGGTTATTTCGCTCTTAATTAAAACCATAATTAAAATTAACTTGACATGCTAATTGCCCTTATTACATTTGCCTTATATGTTTGTATATATTTTTCTATGATATTTATCTATGCTCTTTTGTCTATACGTTTTAATCATACCTTCCCAGTATTTGGAGCCCACTATCACTATCTCATGCTGGTATTTGACATGTTTTTTTTTCTTCCCAAAAACAAATATTTTTAAGAAATATTTGTATGAAACAAATATCCGTAAAAAACCCACTATTTGTGCTTTGCTAAATAACGTATTTGTATCCGGGCACAGCCCTGGTTTACACACATGGATCCTATTGTTCAATTTTATGGTCTTGTCACTGATTGGACTTTAGGTCTCACCTGGTTTTCTATATTTGTTTTGTCATTTCTTTTGTTCTCTACGCTATGATGACTTCATGTTGAAAGGCATTCGTTTGTTGTCCACAATTTAAATGCAATTTAAAATTGAAAGAATATGGATTATTGAGTGCAGTTGTTTTGTTTTGTTTGTTCAGTTTCGATCGCAACTGTGCACCCGACATTATCTTCAGATTTGGAGTTGTGCGCGCTGTTTCTAAGTACCAAAACGTGTTGTTGTGACATGGCAAATAGAAAAGTCTGATGTATGCTTCTTTGTGATTGATATGACAAATTCAGTTCATGGCAGATACATATTGAGAATAAAAGTTCTCTATTGTTTATTATTTTAATGACTTAGACAGTGAAGGGATCCTTGTGCAGTTGCTGTGAAGTGCTGCGTATCAGCAACTGGAGACAGCAGCACCAAAGCTACAAGCTTCTCCCGGACATCACCGCCTGTTAGAAGATTCTCAGAGTAGGGATGTGCAGAGAGCCCAGTATTTGTATTTGTATCTGTATTTGTTGAGGCAGCAAAATTATTTGTATTTGTATTCAAATAAAAGTGGAAAGAGGCTTAAAAATCCTGTTTTTGTTTTTATTACGCTTTTAATTTTAGAAAATTAAAATGTTACAAGTGTTCATGAAGCGTGTGTCAGTAGTTCAGCTTTATCTCTGGGGAACACTCCCAACTCTGGGAGTGATGTCCAAATTAGGAAATGTGCGTCATGTAGCAGGTGGATGTGACTCCCCTCACTGAGACCTGCTGATAGACGTCACAGCGGAGCAGAGGAGAGACACTGAGATAGTGATGTAACCGACCTGCACTCTGGTATTTGACATGGTTTATTTTTCTTCTTGAAAACAAATAATTTTTAAAATATTTGTATGAAACAAATATTCGTAAAAAAACAAAAACAAAAAAAAAAAAACACTATTTGTGCTTTGCCGAATAATGTATTTGTATTCGGGCGCACCCCTAGTTTGTATGATGCTTGGTATGGTTTTCCTTTTGACAAGACATATTGTCAGCAATAATCTTTTTGCATTTTTATTTCATCGGTGGATGCAACACCAGTAGTGTTGAAGGAGTGTTACAACCCGCTATCACCTGTCAGGTTCAGCAGTGCAATGTCGGATGCGATGGATGAAGTTGTTGCATCACATCTTTGCAGCCCTGTGGAGTGCGCAGCTGTTTCAAGAGGGGAAAAAAAAGGTAATTTGCATGTAAATTGTACTTGTTGGTTGAGGCCTTCCTGACACACTCTAAATTAATAACAGTCAACACTGCTTATATTGTTCAGAAGGAGCTATGCCCCAAATATGGCTTCAAAAAGTTTTCTTACATTAGATACCAAATGTGGAACATCAGCAGAAAGCTGCTGCCTCTAAGAGGAGAGTTTGTCATTTATTTTAAATTCAGTATTTAGGTAGGAATAACATTTTTGCATGTTTGTAATATTTAGTAAATAATTGTGAAACAATGAAAAACATACATGGTTTTATTTATTTTTTCGTGGGTGGAGGCAATCATTGTGAGAGTGTCTTCACATCCACCACCTGCCAGTGCTGTGAAAGTGATTGTAAAGGAGGTTGATGCTCTTCGTGTGACGGTTGTCCCAAAAATCTCACAAATGTTTTTTTTTTTTTTTTCTGAATGGAGCATGCAAAGCTATGTCATTGTTAATAAAGTATAAATTAGAATGAAAAACAACACTTTACTGTTATTTTTGCTCATTAACAAAATTGTTTTATTTGGTAGCATTTATATAGTCTATGTTGCATCAAGTGAAATGACAACCAACTTCACTTAAGTTCATTCATTCAGTGTGTAAATGAACTTAGCTGAGTGAAAGCAAACAAAACGTGGTAATGATTGTGTATCAATATGTAAATTCTGTCCAATCTTGTCCACATATGATGATGATGGAAGTTGGTTGCTGAATGTCGTTTTTCCTTTATTGTAGATGTAGAAAAACAACACAGTATGAAGCAGAATTAATAGTGTTGCAAACATATTTCAGTGATCATGAGAGGATTTTATGTTCTTTTAAAATGTACAACTTTAAAATGTAAAAAAAGGCAGAATGACCTCAGACTTGTAACAGCTGTAGGTTTAACTCGTGCTTGGCTTTGTTTGGGAACAGAGGTGAGAGAAGGTTCACATCATTTATCACTGCCGAGTCAAATACAGCTGCACTGCAGTGCTTCTGTCACTGCACCATACAAATATCAAAATTAATACACTATTCAATTCTTAGCTTTTATTTTGCAAAAGATAAACAGAAGACTGTAAACTTATGAGACACTGGTTTCTTCTCCTGCATTACAACAGCATTTATAACTAAAACATGTATTAACAAACATTAAGTTCATATATATATATATAGCACTTGTTCAAAACTGTATTAATTGCATAATTATCCACAAATGAAGTACAGAATTATGCCATAATATGAAATGCTGCCACTCATATGCTGTTGCTAATACAGGTTTTAATTTACCTTCCATGTAGCCTCAAAAAGCAAAATGCACTGGTCATGGTGCGTCTGGTTTACTGGGATGAGGTTCGACTCCCTGCAGGATCCTGCTAATTGTTTTGGCATTTACATGAAAGCCCATATCATTTTCACTGAATTACTCGTTTATAACAACCGTCACGAACTCCCATAACACTGTTTTGTGTGTCCGACATTCAGTAATATGTATAACTGTTACATGGATAAGGTAAACACTAGTTCACACAATAATATTAATAATAAATATGACATACTAATGAAACATTGTTAGAAAGTATAAACTCTTCACAAAAAACATGTAACATTTAAGCAAAATTACCAGTGTAATACATCATATACTAATCACTTTGCCTTGATGATGGACATAAACTATTCCTACCAGAATATCCATTCTTTTGGGAAATCAATAGCGTTTTGGAGCCTCTGTGACGTTGCCTAGGAAACTCTTGGTAGCGTAGCTCCTTTTAGGGAACAGGGCAGTACGTAATATGTGCGCATAGCGGGTGTTAGTGAGTGTTTGAGTGAGAGAGCGAGTGGCAGAAAAGTGACGGTGCAGAGGAAAAGGCTAGCAGGAAGTTGTCAATCTGGCAGTAAATGTAATTAAAAGAACAGAAAGATGTCACTGGTAAACAGCCTGAGTGCCAAAACAACAAAGTCAATTGCTGTATGAAATAAAAAAATAAATAGTAGGAACAAGGCTAAGGCTTAGTTAGCGGGCAGACTAAAACAAAAAAAGGGGGTGGGAGCACAACTCAAACTAAAAACACACACTACAAACCAAACCACCACGTGTCACACCAAAGTAAAGGGGGTGAGAGAGGAACCACCACCAGGGACGCCTGCCGCACACCTCGCCAACTCCTGTCCTAAAAGAAAAGAAACAAAATTATAACACCGCTCATAGGGGGACACTCAGGCAGATACAGTAAATTACACAGTTAAAACAGGAGGGCTATACTAAAAACACACACACAGCACCCACATACACACAAACGAAAAAGAATAAGCAAAATAACTAATTCAGTAACTGACACTAACTAAAAAATATACAAACAAAAAAAATACAAAGTAGCAGATAATAACAAAACAAAATTAACCCAAACTCAGCTGTGGGCCGAGACCAGGAGTGGTAGCAGCAACCCCTCAACAGCTAATATTAAACTAAATAAACAAAAAGAAAATAATTAACCCACAACAAATAAATCAATATGCAAAAAGAAGAGAAGTGAATCAAAACAGGAGTTGTGATGGGATGGAGAACCAAAGCTGCAGAAGCACACTGTGCACTTTAAGCAGCGTGTGTGAAAGAGAGAGACGGAGCGGCTGCACCGGGGGCTGGAGGCCGTGGAAAGCCGTCCTTCAGGATGCCCAGCTGGCGGCACGATGCAGCCCCCACACAGAGCGCAGGAGGAGAGGAGGCACAAACTGTGGCCTCCACAGCCGAGCGAAGAGAGCTTAACACCCGGCCCGACATACAATCACCACCTCACGACGCAGGCGGAGAGCAGATGCCACGCTCCCTCAAATCCTCACAGCTGCACACCAAACCAGCTCGCCAGGCACAGCTGAGCGCTCGAGTGAAAGCAGGACAAATAAACCAGGTGGCACCGCGGCGCAATCAGTCGCAGGTGAGACTAATTGGGAGATGGAAGTGGGGGTGGAGCAGCACTCAACCTGCCACACATGTACAGGGAGAAAAGAAGAGGACCGAGGGTTGAACCCTGGGGTACACCAGATGGGGAGACAATTATCAATAGCAACAGAAAAACTCCAGTCTGACCAATAGGAGGCAAACCAGTCAAGGGTCAAAGGTTGCACTTATAAGGTCAAGCAGCAACAGAAGTGAACACTCTCCAGCATCAGCACACATTAAGATATCCTTTTAAACCCTGAGAAGAGCAGTTACTCAGTGCCAGATATCACTGTTGTCCAGGACATGTTGGAGTTGCTTACAGACTACTTTCTTCAAGATTTTGGAAATGAAAGGAAGTTTGGATATATGTTAATAGTTACTGGGAAGTAATGGGTTAAGGCTTGTTTTTGTCTTTTTTTTAATTAAGAGTAGCTGAATAACAGCATGTTTAAAGTAATCAGGCACACAGCCAGAGCTAAGGGAGCTATTCACAATGGAGAGTATGATGATTGGGCTGAAGGAGCTGAAAACATCTTTAAAAAAGAGAGTTTGGAGCAATGTCAAGAGGACTAGAAGAGGGATGCATTTGGGAAACAATGGCTGTGAGTTCTTCCAAAGAAATAGGTTGCATGGGGACATGATATACTGTATATTTTTTATTACTTATTTTATAGGTTTTGGGTACTCAAGTCACGCAGGTTTCTTTTGGGAGTATTTGTGTTTCAGATTACATTCTTGGCAAGGAGACAGTAATATAAAAAGTGACAGACACCAGAGGAATAAGAGCTCAAAGACTCTGAGAGAATACCTTCCTGTTTTCTCAGCAGGGAACAGAAATACGAGGAGGGAGCTCTTGTTTATTAGCTCAGTCGATATGTAAACAAATGGATGGAGCAGAGATTAGTGTTAGATCTTTCAGAAACGCCTTCGTCTTATCTACACTGCAGGAGATCAACTCTACATGACAACAAACCGCAGGTTAATAAAAGATGGACACTTTATGGTTTAGGGAGGGAGACGACAAGCAACAGGAAGAAAGTGAAACTGAATAAAACATGATGGAGATGCACCGTGTTGATTAGTCTAATGCAACATGAACACTAATGGGAAGACGATAAGATCGCTCTGCAAACCCAGCAGACTGCGAGAGGATTAGTCCACATGAAGGATGTTGGATCATTTCAAGTCATATTTAGAGGTTTGATGTCGACTGGGTTTCTCCCATGTCTGATACGTGAAAAAAAAAAAAACGATTCACATAATTATGATTCTTATCTTTTACAACACAATTAACTCACAAATTCCACAAATTTTTGTAACATCAGATAATGATTGTAGATTAATGTTGCCTTCCAAAAAGGCAAGCGTCTGCAAGATAATGCAGTTCATGTTTTTTTTAGTCTTTGACACTTTTCTCTGCTTTTTTCTGTTGATTAAACAGTGAACTTCATTAACACCGACCTTCATCAACACCAGCAAGCTTCCCTGTTGCTGATGTTTCATGTTGCGGTTAAGTGGACGGAAGATATGAATAAATGGTTTGACACACAGTGAACAGGAAGAAGAGATTGTTATTTGGCACTGGAAACTTTTAATGTGACTTTAGAGAAACCAGTTGGCAGGCCGGAGTATGTTCATTAACAAAAATATGAATGAAGCAGAGACATAAATGAAGCCAAAGCAAACAAACAAACTGATGAGTGACAGCATCACCTGACTGGAACGTACCATCTACTCAGGAGAACACAGGGGGGAGCTGGACTGATCCATTGCTTTCAAAACCTACAGAACATTGATGTAGAATTTCTCTGTTACTGCTAAAAAATCACAATTTCCTCTGGTAACACACACATTCATGAGTGCACCATAACAGTTTTATCCTTCTTACCTCAACTCAACAGATCCTAGTGACTCACTGCTCAGTGCAGCTGATGATACACACCTGTAGTCACTGATTAAGCAGACAATCAGCCGTACTAGGGGTGTGCAGAGAGCTCAGTATTTGTATTTGTATCTGTATTTGTTGAGGCAGCAAAATTATTTGTATTTGTATTCGAATAAAAGTGTAAAGAGGCTTAAAAATACTGTTTTTGTTTTTATTACGCTTTTAATTTTAGAGAATTAAAGATGAAAATTAAAGTGATGTCCAAATTAAGAAATGTGCGTCATGTAGCAGGTGGATGTGACTCCTCTCGTTGAGACCTGCTGATAGACGTCACAGTGGAGCAGAGGAGAGACACTGAGACAGCGACTATAACTGACCTGCGTCCTGGTATTTGACACTGTTTTTTTTTTTCTTCCCAAAAACAAATAATTTTAAAATATTTGTATGAAACAAATATTTGTAAAAAAAGCCCACTATTTGTTCTTTGCAGAATAACGTATTTGTATTCGAGCCCTACCATCACAAAACTCATAAAATCACAGCAGGACTGAAGCCTTTCAACAAAATACAACAATGTGAAACACAAACCACCCAAATGAAACCTGTATTCCATTATTTGTGTAATATGACTGATAAATTGGACTGAAATTAGTGATTTAACACAAAAACACTGGTAATGTTGGGGACCAAGGACCAGAGAGACAAAGAGAGAGACTCAAAAATACACTGGAAGCTGGTAGAGTTCAATGTGAATAGGTTTACTGTGCATATAAAAAGATACGGAGCAAACCGAGGCCTTTTTGTCCCAGGACAAAAGAAAAAACCTGATACAAAATCATAAAACCTCATATTATATACTTTTCATAACCCCTCCTATCGTGGAGCTTAGTTTCTAGTCTCCACCTCATTTTTAATTATATTCAACCATCTGGTCATTATTTCTGAGGTTCAGAAGTGACCTTGACGCTTTGGTGATAATACAAGTGTGACTTAAATCTTAAAAATGACTGTCTCAGCATCTTTCATCTTTTCTCACACTAAAAATGGACCTTTAATCATTTCACACAGAAAACCAAAATGCTATATCACATATTAGCCTTACTGCTAACTCCTATGGGAACTGTCTCTTATTGGCATACGGCTATCTTTGCACTCTCACTGGCATATTCGTTAAATCATGGAAAGACAATTTTTCACCACACTTTCTATTTATTCAATTGGGAATCGATTCTGAATCCAATCGTGGCACCAACTGGGATCAAACTGTGAAATGCCTGACAGTCTGTAGAAGAGAGAGGTGAAGGTATGGAAGAGAGATGTAACCTTGTCATGATTAGCTGGAGTCCAGTATGAATACAAAACAATGGAGAATGGATTAGTCCAAATATCTTTCAGACAAGCCTCTGGAAGCTGAGGATGAGGATTAGTATGCATGACAACATGCTAAATTGTAAAAGAATAAATCCAGTTCATAAACATGTCCGCTGGTTTGGCAGCGTTTGGCACTCGGACAGAGAAAAGTGGTGAAGTGGAGTTATAGAAATGCAGCTAGGACAGAAGGAGCTCTGTAGATTTAACTGCACATTATAATGTGGGAACGCTGAGAGAAAGAGATAGAGGGACCCTGTGTTGATTAGCTTAGTCCAAATAAATGCCAATTGACGGACAATGGATCAGGATTAGACTTGCAGATCCTTCCAGAAAACCCTCTGAAACTTTCTCTGCCCCTTTATCTCTCCCCCCTCTTTCATTTTGGTCGGGAGGAGATTAGTCCAAATGCCAGCATATAATGTTGATTAGTGTCAACTCACATTCTTTGCACTGGAGTGACTCTGCAGCAGCACCCGGGTAATGCATGTGGATGGATTAGCTAATATATTTAGATTTTTTTTATTTTTTAAATTTGCTTTCATAACATGTGTCAAAAGTCATGCTAATGGAAGGCAGCTGAATCGGACTGCACTGGATTGAACTTTTAGCCGTCAAAGAAGTCCAGCATGTGTTCTCCATCAGACTGAGAGAGTTTCTTTTGCTTCCTCAGTCGGACTCTGCTTGCTAGATAATTATTTGCATTGCCTAAAGGGTTGAAAATACATTTACAATTTTGAAAAAAAACAAAAAAACAAACCTAAATCCATTCATTCAGTCAACAACAGAGAGCTCAGAAGTGTCCATCCACTTAAACCTGCAGTGCAGAACTTTTACATATAAATGAACATCTGTTACATTCAAGCCGAATGAGTCGACACAATACTGATTAAACACATCACTGACACATAAATCTTACTGGATTTCACAGTATACGGGAGGTTTTAGCTAACTTCTGGATGAATGGGGATAAAATAATTTAATCGTGCTGCTCTTCTAGACTTTCCAAATGTTATCAGACCGAATGATTAAATTCTGATAGTGAAACAAGTCATTTCATGGAGGTTGTGTGACGCTCACAATTTCTCCACCGTTTTACAGTCGCAGCAGTAGCGTAAACATGTGTTGAGAGTGTTTTTGTAATTACTCTCATTGCCAGAAGGGGGAGACAAAAGTCCGGCGTTCCAGCTTTAAAAAGGCTTTTTAAAAATTTTATTATAACTTGAGTCTTGTTTTCATAGTTTTATCCATAATTTCTGTCTGTTAAGATATTATTATGACTCATCAGACTGCATTACATGACTAGGTCACCTTAGTCTGGCTATTAACCAGCTGGTTGTTAATTATGAGTGACGTCATCAGTACTTCATGCGATACCAGATGAAACGGTGACACCAAACACTCGCGGCAAAGTTCAGATTTAGCGATAGCAAAGAGTCATATTCAACTAAGTGAAATCTGACCAAAATGTTGTTTTTTTAATCGTGGGAGGCAATTAACAGTGTGTGGATTGTTTTTCTAATTAAATACAACAGCTTTTGTTTATATTTCCAACTATTGTCACACAGTTCTCACGTCAGGCTGAAGCTGCAGTGATGGAATCAGCAAAACGTAGCTACAATCATCATTTTGTGTTTAGGGTCGTAAATAAAACCCCTTCGTTTGTTAAAGGCTCCATTTAAAAGCTATTTTGCTCTTTCTTACTTTTCACTTTATTGTAAACGCAGGATGTGAGTCCACATAGAGATCCTGTAGGAATGATGACTCTTTTTTTCCAATCAGAAGTTACTCAAGTCACGTGGAGACGCATGTTAACGGCAGGTGTAAACAGGGACGCTAAGTGACACTGAGACAAACCAGAATAATAAACACAAACAGATATATATCATCACAACATATATCAGCAGGCCAAACAACCTGAATAAATACCAAAACTATTTCAACTTCTACACTTAATGTTTTATTAAATACAAACTTCCTACCAGCCTTCCACTTCAGTAAACCTTTCCCACCTTTCTAAATGTATTTTAATGTCATCATTTGCATTTGCAACAGTCAGATGTATATTCTAAATTGACTCATATTCAAGGAATCCACATCAGCAGCTTTAAAAATAAATCTTTTCCCCGACAAAATAATCAGATGAATAGTATAACTGTTTGTCTCTGAAAGCAGCTTCATCGCATCAAACATCTTTTGAACCTCCAGACGCAACATGACAACACCAGAGAAGATGTAGTCGACCCAGATTCCATAAAACAAAAACAACAACTCATCTGACTCAGCAATACCACAAATCTTTAACATTTTTCCTAGTTGGCAAAAAAAAACATGAATAAATAAATAAACTGAAAGGATGTTAAGGAAGATCTCTCCATAAATGTGTCTACTGTTGTTTTATACATTAACTTGAACGCTTGTTTCCACAGTAAAAGACGATCAAAAGTGTCTCCTGTTTTTTATAGGTAGGATACGATATGGACTAATTCTTACAGATCTACAGGTTAAATAAAATGTATATTTGATTGATTCATTGATGGAGCCCAGTAGGTGCTGAAGGTGTGTTATCAGGTCTGTCATGTGACTGTCAGGTTTCTTTCTGCGTAAACAAACAACAACAGCTGCCATTCCTTTTATTATCAGAGGAACATGCAATATTTTAGAGTAGTTTCTAGATTAAAATGCGTTTTGATAACATTTCTAGCAAGAAATGTGCATTTTACTTTAATAATCGTTGTTCAGTAAATGTGTATGATAATGGCACCGCAGCTGCTAAATACACATCATACGTTTACTATGGGAGTCATTGAAAAAGAAAATAGAATTACCGTAGTTTAAAACTTTTTCCCCCATGTTTTCATGTATTAAAAGACCCCAAATGAACACTGTAAGTGGACTATTGATTACTATAAGCGAATTATTTGAACAGCATTTGTACAGGAATGATTCTGTCCTGAGCTTTTTGATCCATATAAGTGTTTGATCACTATATAAACAAAACAAAATATCAAGTTCTTCCTTATGATTGAGCCTGATGCACCAACATGAAATATCAACAACAAAAACATTAACACAAAACATGATATAACACAGTCAGTTTCCCCTCAGTTTACTGTCCTTTCTCAGTCCTGATATAAACTAAAGCTCCAGCAATTAACAGAATATTGAATGAATGAAATATAGACGTGAAGCGTTAAAATTAAACCTTTCTTACATCGTAGTCTTGAACAAACCCCAAAGACAGTTTCACCATGTGGTTGCGTTACTATGGAGATGGTGTATAAACAACTTTTCTAACCAATCCTAAACACATTAGAACGGTGACGTCATAGTCCCTCAACTTCTCTGTTACTATGGAGATGTGGTTGCGTTACTATGGAGATGGTGTATAAACAACTTTTCTAACCAATCCTAAACACATTAGAACGGTGACGTCATAGTCCCTCAACTTCTCTGTTACTATGGAGATGTGGTTGCGTTACTATGGAGATGGTGTATAAACAACTTTTCTAACCAATCCTAAACACATTAGAACGGTGACGTCATAGTCCCTCAACTTCTCTGTACTGTTGATAAACTTCTCAACCACTTCTGCTGGATGTCGATCACTCATATAGAAACTTGTACCATTCAGTTTTCTGCTGAGATCCAGGACTTGATCCTTACATTTGGAAGGTCTGGGAACCTCTTCCTCCGGGATTCCAGGTCGCTCCTGCATATTCATAGGTTTCCTTCTCTCTTTCTCCTGTTCCCATAATTAGTAGGTCATCCATCATACTTCTACACTGGAGGTCCAACAACATCATTTTGAGTTTTGCATTTTCATTTGCCAAATTTGTTGTTACATTTTTCAAATTAGCAATGCCTTCCTTCAGGGATTTCTGTTCTTTTGTAAGTTCTTCCATGAGAGTATACACACACAGATATACGCATATACTTATACACATACATCTACATATACATACAAACACACAGATAACTAACCAGATACTTTCTTTGCATGTTATTATACTTGTCTTTTACCTAAACTTTTATCAAGACATCTTGAGCACACTGGCCCTGGTGATTTGAGCGCTAAAGCTACAAAAAGGACAAATAATCATTGTTTTCTCTTCCAAATAAGTTGGCTTACCTGGTGGTTTGTTTAAAACCTGTATGATTATCTAACTGGAAAAGTGCCTTCCCAGATCTGGGAATGAAAAAGAACAGAATTAACTAGTGAATAACAGCTGGAACTGCGGAAATTAGGGGTGTGCCTGAATACAAATACGCTATTCGACAAAGCACAAATAGTGTTTTGGTTTTTTTTGGGTTTTTTTTACAAATATTTGTTTCATACAAATATTTTTAAAAGTATTTGTTAGTTACAGATCTGTCTGCAATAAGGTGATGAGTAAAGTTTTAGCTCAGTAGTCAACGCAATCATCTATGATCTGGGAGATTTTTACAATGGGGATGTGCAGAGGGTCCAGTATCTGTATTCAGTCCAGTATTTGTATTTGTATCTGTATTTGTTTAGACAGCAAAATTATTTGTATTTGTATTCAAGGAAAAGTGGACAGAGGCTTAAAAAATCCTGTTTTCTTTTCTTTTCTTTTTTTTTTTTTTTTTAGATTTTTAAGCCTCTTTACACTTTTATTCAAATACAAATACAAATAATTTTGCTGCCTCAACAAATACAGATACAAATACAGATACTGGACCTTCTGCACATCCTTAGCAGAAATATGATCCAGGTTAAATGGGACAATTGTTTTCTTTACGTGTTTTCTTTACAAGCAACAGGTTATTGTAATAATTGATATCAGTCACCACAGTAATATAATGGTTTCATATCATGTTTTCTTACTAACTTCAGCCCGGCAGTCTTACTGTAATGTAAATGAAGCTTGTTACACATACTATGCTTTACTGGTCACAGCTTGGCAGCTTGCCTGAAATCACTCTGCTCAAAGTATCATTTTAATTTACTCGTTTGAACCACAACAAAGCAGAAAAGTGGGTAATAAATAAAACCAACTCAACATAAGAATATAACTAATCAAAAAACAGAGATGCGTGCAGGTGTAATTAAAAAAAAACCAACAGAGTCTCTCACTTCATTACAACTAAGTGGTTGGTAAATCATTTGAATTGTTGTTTAGATTTCTCATCAGTTAGAGTGACTCAATTAATCACGTGAATCTTTTTTTATTGCAGGAAAACTGTTTGCTGCTCGCCGTCCTCCGAGTGGGAAAAAAGCTTCCTGCAGGTGTTTGACTTAAAGCCCACATCTAACCGCTGAATTCTTTTTTAATAAAGTGAAATAAGTGTCACAAGCCACAGCTGAGCCTGCTTCAAATAAAATAAAGTCAGAACAAGCATAACCACAGATGTAATGAGCACCATGCAGGGTGGATTAACAGTTATAGAGACTGTTGTGATTCAAAATGTCCTGCAGCAAAACTCCGGATAAGCGTGTGTTAAAATGCAATTACTGACTCCGAGCTGTACATCAAAGTAGATTCTCAGAATAAAAGAATCTGGTTTGGACTCGGGCAGCTCAGGGGGGAATCATCTAAAAACGTACAGCAATCATCCATGTCTTACAAATGATGTGGAGAAGAACCTGATTGAAGGAAGAAGTGCTGTGAAGGATGCTTTAAATGACAGAGTGACACAGAACGACAGAGTTGTGAAGAGGGAGGTGTGATTTTGGGAGCCTGATGTTCAGGAATTCACACAGTGTTACTCGAATATTTTTTCGTTGCACTACCACAAGTGGCCACTGGAGGGAAACTGGCAGTAAAGCTGAGTGGCGGCGCCGCATCCAGCTCTCTTAAACACACAATATGTAATTTCAGCCGCTAGGGGTCTCAATCAAAACAATAACAAAAGACGGAGTGTGATGACCAAATAACCAGCTTCACCAGGATAGGAGATTACAGGTAAAAACACTGAATAAAGCTGTTTCACCTATAAAATCAGTGTTTCTCAGACGATGTACGGCGACCACCGGACGTCCGGTACGGGCTGTTAGCCGAGCTGCTGCTAACGTTTGTCCAGTTTATTTCTCTGATAACTTAAGATCCAGACGTCCAATGACTAAAATCCTTCTTCCGGCTAAAAGATATAGTTAAAAACCACCTAAATTTATCATGAAAATGTGGCTTAAAACTGAATAAAAGTCCATTTATAACAGTTTGTGTGGAACAACTACAACGCCGATGTATTATCTTGTATGTGTGTAAGTTACTCTTTGGTAGACGCCATTGTAGCGGACAAACACAGCGCCGCCGTATGCATCTTGTGCGTGTTTACTCTTTGGTAGAGGAGGTATGACGTCATCGACAGGCGACCAAATGAAACGGTCCGTTACTTTGATTAAATTACAGATTTCTCTGAGTTTGAAAACTGTTGGAAACATTTGGGATAATGTAAGTACACAACTCAACAACATATATAACATAGGTCTAGTTGTTTTTAGACATTTTAATGTGGAATAATTACATATTATAGCTTTTAATACTGGGGATACAGAATGAGGAGAAACTTCTGTTGCCTCTCAGACTTTGTAAGTTTATTATGAGGGATGTTGCAGGTGACAGTTGAGATGTTCCTCTTCCTCACATCAACAGCATCCTCATTCTCCTCCTCACTGTCTGCTTTCTCTTCCTCTTTCCTCATCAAAAAAGTTTACTCCTTCAGTCCTGGAACACATGACCAGCTCTTGTTGCCAAAACCACTTGATTTATGTCCTCTAAGTCTCACTAGCGGGAAGAAAGAAAGAAAGAAAGAAAGAATGAAAGTAAGTGTGATGGAGGGAGGGAAATAAGAGTGGAGGAGACATCATCTTCTATACTTTGAGGAGACAGACACATGTTGAGAGAGAATCCCCTGGTTCTCAGATGAGTCAGATTCCATGAATCACACACACACACACACACACACACACACACACACACACACACACACACACACATATAAGGCAGTGCTTATGCTAATGCAATTAAACACTCAGGGAAGGAGGGAACGAGTGCCAGTGAGGGCGCTGCTCTTGCTGATGCTGATGAGCTGAACAGAGAACATTGCATTACCATTACAGATGGGAGAGGAGGAGGAGGAGGAGGAGGAGGAGGAGGAGGGGGGGAGATGAGAGGGGAGAAAAAGAAGATGAGGATTTCTGAGGGGAGAGAAAAAGAATGAGTGTGGAGAGAGGCGGGAAACAAAAGGAGAAAAGACAGATGGAGATGAAGGGAGAGGGGAGAGGAAATAAAGAAGTCTAGCAGAGAAAACATGTCAATGTAAAAGAAGGAAGATTCCATTATATCCTGATCAATACATGTATTTGTTAAGTCTTGTTCACGCCTGATTGTGTTTGCAGAGAGCAGGTTGATCCACACTCACACAAACTTGTTTTTGTCAACGAGGAGGACGTTTTGTTCAGACCGACTTTAATACGACGTGAGAAAACGTTTAATTCATTCATAACTTGTAATTCTGCTGTTCTGGCCTCATCTAAAGCTGGTTTACCTGCTTAAATAAAGGTTAACTGAAACAAAATAACATTTGAATAAGTCTGTCAGCACAGCAGGAGGTCAAAGCTCTCACCAAAAAAACCACAAGGTCATCCTGGTTCAACTTCTGTCTGAACACAACGATACGTTATCCAGCAGTTTTCTCCGTTGGCTGATCAAATATAGACAAGCAGACACAAGAACATTTCTTCCTGACTGCAGCTGAAGTCATCAACAAGGCTCTGGACATAATATAATAATAATAATACATAAAATCTGTATTATTATTATTTGCACATTGCAGTGTTTATACTGTAAACTGATCAATATTTCATATTTCTCAACAGCTCTTTTCACTTTAGAATATTTCATAAACTTTATATTGCAAATATCATTTTATATTATTTATAATTACTTGACTTTTGTGGTGCTTATATTTTCTCTTACTTTATATATTTGATTGTTAAACAGCACAGCACCAAGACAAGTTTCTGTATTTGTCTGCAGAATGTATAATGTATATTTCTGACTCTGAATATCAGTATTTATACCATTAACAGAAAGAACAAATAAAGAGAAAATAATTGCTGTTGTGAGTTTCTAGAGTCATAAAATCCCATCTCAGAGTATTACAGACAGCTGCAGTGTTCTGGCATCTGATTATCCTTCGGGCTCTTGGATCGATTACTCAAACTGGACTTCCTGGATCATATTTTATTGTCTCAACAGTACCTGAAGCAACACGCCTCCACCAACGCAGCCCCTCCTGCACTGTTCTGACTTTTCTAGTGTTGTTCTCAGTCTGAACGCTTGCTTAAAGGTCCCCTTTGAACCGTTGCAGCGCTATGAAGCCATGTTTTTACCAGCAGGTCTTTGTTTTGTTTGCATTGTTAATGTCTATGTGACTCACATTCATGCCATTGATTTCACAGCATTACACTGATCTACAGGTGAAAAACAGTAAACAAGGATTTATTTCATTGCAATTCTGTCTTCGTCTGTCTCAGCAAGACTAGATCGCTTTCAAGTGCTCCAAAATGTTGCTGCCATGTCTGTGATTTCCTTCCCATCATACTTAAGACTCTTGTGATCACGTTGAATGATCAGACACCTGCCGACATTAGAGAGCTACTCGAGCCCTGCTGTACATCAGCAGGAGGAGTCTGAGGTCCTCTGATTGGTTGTTCCTCACTCCAGACTCAAGACTTTAGGTTGTAGCCCATAACCTGGAAATCCTTCCCATTGGACTGATGATCGATGGAAACTGTAGACGTCTTCAAAAGGCAGATTTACTTGTTTAGACTTGCTTTTTTAAGTTTTTAGCATAGCATAGTCTATGTCTCTCTGTCTTTTATTGTGAAGCTCTTTATGACGTCTGCTCTGTAAAGGTTCTATATAAATAAACTTACTTGTTAGGATTAAAAATATATTTAAAAATCAGCAGATCAAAAACATACATTCAACATGTTTGTTACACACTGTGACCTGGGACCACAGGACATTTTTAACCCTAAAATTTCATGGTTTACCTTGTGGAGATCAGCTTTTTTTTATCTTCAATGTGACTATGTGATCAGATTTATATCCCCAAAACATGGTAAATTCACATACCGAATATATATATATATATATCTGTATATTAGGGGTGTGCTCGAATACAAATACGTTATTCAGCAAAGCACAAATAGTGGGTTTTTTATGAATATTTGTTTCAGCAGGTCAGTTATAGTCACTATCTCAGTGTCTCTCCTCTGCTCCGCTGTGACGTCTATCAGCAGGTCTCAGTGAGGGGAGTCACATCCACCTGCTACATGACGCACATTTCCTAATTTGGACATCACTCCCAGAGTTGGGGGTGTTCCCCAGAGATAAAGCTGAACTACTGACACACGCTTCATGAACACTTATTGTAACACTTTAATTTTCGTAATAAGCGTAATAAAAACAAAAACAGGATTTTTAAGCCTCTTTCCACTTTTATTCGAATACAAATACAAATAATTTTGCTGCCTCAACAAATACAGATACAAATACTAATACTGGGCTCTCTGCATATCCCTAATATATATATATACATATATATACACACACGCACACACACACACACACAGAGTCCAAAAATGTGCTATCAGGTGCATTTTCTATGTCAGAAAATATATCATGAATCTATTTATGCAAAAAAGAAGCACACACACACACTCACATCACAGATTCTCTCTCCATCTTCCACATACTTATTTGTAAATACCTTTCATAATGTGCTATTTCTGCAGAAAAAAATACTGATGACAAAATTATACATCATCGCCTCATACATAGTCTGATGCAACCACACATTACCTGCTTTTTATATACACACAGACACACCTAACGTCAGCAGCAGGGAGGAAAGTTAATACAAAAGCAAATCTCCAGACATCATTCCGACTGTATTCACCCTCCCAGAGACCTTGTTCATCACTATTGATGGATCTCTACATGGAAATTAGAGGATCCGTCGCTGTCATTTGCTCAAAAAGTATTACATCTGCCATTTTTCAGAGATATTACCTATCATCAGTACCTGCAAGAAACTGGAGTACGAGAATTGAGGGGGAAAAAAGCTGATGTTCCCATTTACTGGTTATGTAATTTGCAGATCCTCCTGTGAATGTGTGTATTTGTAAAAAAAAAAAAGAAAATAATAAATTCCAAGCAGTGTGATGTAGAAAGAGCACTCAGGCTCAGCTGCATTTACAACGGCCCAGTCTCAGGTCATTTCAGCAATAAGTGTCCAAGTGCAGCACTTTACTGTGATTTTAGATAAACTATCATAGAAGGAGCTGTCAGACACGACGTGAAGCAAAGTAAAACCCTGCTGCTTTCACCAAACTTTTGGTGAATAAAATGTCACAAATGTTTAAAATAGACTCTACTTATAAAAATAAGTCAAAAAGGCCATTTTACCAGATCTTTAACTAAGATGAAATGTTCGTGTGTGTTTATTAAGGACAGCCTGGTTCCAGGTCTCAGACAATTGACAAATCAATGTTTAATAAATGGCATCAAGAATGGAAATATTGTCTTCTTACATAACTACAGATGTTCATTCCATTTGTCTGCTCTACTGCCGCGTTACGACGGTGCTGCCACAGTGGTAAAACAGTGGGATGCACTAGATAATTGTAGACGCTAAGTGGTAGAAGAATTCAAGCACTGCTCGCTCTCATCCACTTTCTATCTCGCTCGACCACTACCTTTCTCTCTCTCTCTCGTCTTTATTTAAAATGAGCTGTGAAGCCGTCAGCAAAGCCTAACTTTACTTTTAATGTTATCAAACGAAGAGCAATGTTAATTAATAATTTAATTTAATTTTTTTTTTTAAATTTTAAGTTTAAATTCTTGCAAGCTTGGAATTTAGTCTTTCAAACGAGACCTATGGTTATTGTCTGTTATCTTGTGCCCTTATCACTATTATATCACTATCAGACATCATCAATAACAATCACACCACAGGAATCAGTCCATCCCTGCAAAACTGATTAAGAAGGCTGGTTTGGTTCAGGAGCCTTGACTCTCTGAAGGCTGCAACAAAGAGAAGGACAATAGCTAAACTACTGGCTAATCCTTCCCGTACCTGTATGTCTTATGTAGGTATGCTCACTCAGGTGTGCCCACCCACAACAGTTGTATTTCTACAAATTTCTACAGGAAACACTGGGTATTAAAGCAGATTAAGAAATAGACGGAATATGTCAGCCATGGTAGCACCACAATGAAAATCTGCATGAAAATAAACACACCAAACAGACTTTTGTTTGCAGTTAACTTGTTTTAGAAACAGAATTCATGTACAAACACCCCACAGATCAAATGGAATGATCTCTAAAATTACAGATTTGCCAAGAAGCTTGGCTAGCTTTAAAAATAATTCATCTGGTCAGCAGAGTCAGTGAGGATGCTTGACTAGAGAATGTTCAGAGCATCTATCTCTTAGGCTTGCAAACAACATGCTAATGGCAGGTTGTGCTCCAAACTCCTACCAGGAACTTTGGCTATACAAATAGTAGGAAGGGCTTTGGTTAAAAAAAAAAAAAAAAGCCTGTAAAACCAGCTTCGCAGTACTGCTGTTATGTAAAGAGCAGTCTGGTTTCAGTCTTTCAGTGCATAGTTTTGATAGACCAAATGCAGTCAGTCTTTTGAGGTACCTGGCATGTATGGATAAAACACATCATGTGTCTTTCAACTGCATATACCTCACTCTCTCCCCACTTATGTTTGGAGTTACCTCTGTTGTCTGTGAAGAAAAGAGAGAGGAGGGTGTCAGTATCTCATTACTCAAAGCATATTTTTCAGTCCATCCAAATCAGTTCACAACCTCTGGAGGCAAAGATTTCATTTAATGGCATTTGTAAATGATGACAAAACTAGTGTGCCTCATTTAAGAAGATAATGTCATGCTTGTGATTAAAAACTTTTCCAAAAATGTACAAAATTATCAAAATCTATTCATAATGTGAATATTAGAGTTATGTACTGTATGAATAAAAAAACCAAGGTGGCTTAAGGTCAAAATGTTAATATAAATCCCTCACAGCTTAATGTTGGCTAGCATACTGTTTAGAACCAGGGAACAAACACTGGATAATAATACATACCCATAGATCCACTAAATACTACACCGATAACAAATACCTTACAATCTCTAAGAGATTAAGTAGTATTTTATAAAACAGGATCCTACCTGGGGTCTCTTCACTGACAACAATCTGCTCACTGACATCAGGTGCCAATTTCTGCTGAAAACAGGAAAAAATTAAAACCAATCATGACACAACTCAAATCTCATGACACATTGAGATAAAATATTCTATATTGTGAACTTGTTCAGTTTGTGGGGAAGTGGGTGGGTCCTTTCTTGACCCTCTTTCAACCACTCACACCTAACCAGGGATGTTCATCCAGGTAAAACTATGGTCACCATTATGTCACTCTATCCTAACAGGAGACATACAGACAAGAGAAGTCCCTACAGACCATGACTACTCGGGATGGATACTGCATACTCAAAGACCCACTGAATACTACACTGAGAACAAATAACTTACAATCTCTAAGAGATAAAGTAGTATTTTATATACAGGCCCCTACCTGAGGTCTGTCACTGTCATTGATAATCTGCTCACAGACATCAGATGCCAATTTCTGCTGGAAAAACAAAAGAAAATCAAATATGATCACTGGCAATCCCACTCGCTTCCTCCTTTGTATTCAATTAGATACGGCAGCTAAAAGCAAACCAAAGGATGTATATGTGAGACTGCCGTCCTTGGCAGGTCTCATAGTTTAAGAATCTGTTATTCATCTGTCACTTGCATACAGCCAGTGACTACAGTATTGTGGCAGTGAAGCAAAATATGTTCTGCCAGTGTAAACACCTCAAGTGTGTGTTGCAGATGAAAATATCAATTTAAGACCAAACACTGGATGGTGTCTTTCAATGCCAACACATGCTGCAATTTTTCCTCCATTCTGTCTCTTCTCATCTAATTCCTTCACTCACTTTGAAAATATAAAAAGCCATCCTTTCAAAATCTGAGTGAGCATAAAGAACTTTAACTTGTATGGTGTTAATTACAGTAATTGTGGACAAACAACACAGTGGAAATGCATCAGCAGTAAAGCTATCCAAACTATCAAGCTAACGTTACATTTTAACGGACAGTTGAAACACCACTAATGTCAATTTAAAAAACTTTAGCTCCACATTTTGCTAGCTACTTACTTTGTGGTACTTTGTCTGACATTATTATTTAATGCCGCACATGTTCATGTCATATATGCTAACCTGAACTCTGATCCCTCTGTCTCAAAAAAGCAGCTCCAGTCTGCCATGCTAGCTTTAGCATGGAGGGTTTGTTTGTTTTAAACATCCATGTAGCACGGGTGAGTGGTGGATTGTTGGTCACTCTTTGTTAACAGTAACAGCTGTCTCCGTGTCTAATAAGAGGATACATTTTTGGGGCTAACTTATGATAGCAGCAGCTCTGACATCAGTATATAAAAGAATTTTGCTTTTAGTTTTATGTCAGCCAAAGAAGGACGCTTAGCTAGCTGTCTCTGGCTAAATTTAGCTTTTCTCAGGTCAGACTGTCTAGCTGACAAAGTGTTGTGTACTTCGTTGAAACTGTTCTGAGATTGGCTGAAACACCAGGCAAGGCTAACATGATAGTATACACCTGCCTGCAACCGACCCATTTTATTCATAGATTATTCATAGAGTCTGTTTTTATGGTGAACATTACACTTAGCGGATGACAGCAGCTGTAAGCTTGTGGTGAACAGATATTTAATTCAGGTCACCACTGTTTTAATGGGTTGTGTTTTCAGTGGGGTGTTACGATGAATTTAAAGGGCTCTAACGTTAGCTTTACTGTCTGCTAGGTTGAGCTTGACTCAGGTCAGTTATCTGGGTGACAGCTGCTGTACTTGTGTGACAACTGCCAAGACCCAAGAATGTATTCATAATTTAGGAGACTTCTAAAAAATAAAAATCATATGCATGTTTAATTTAAAACCAGCTGTGGGGTTTTCAGCAAGTAATGGTTGTAGGTAAGTGTGTTCATTTTTCTAAACCTATGCTAACTGACTGTGGAATTTGACGTTTTTGCTTATCATGCATTTGTTTATTCTCCAAACACAAATCTCAGATCAAGTGGTGGAAAAGGGACCTAGATGGCCAGAGGGTAACTGGGAATATAAGAAAGAAAAAAGTATCATCTGCTGACATTGTCCTTTTTTTTATAAATTTATGTCAATCTTTATATTACACCTGGGTTAAAATATTGTTGGGCTATACTGTTAATATGTACCACCTTGTAATTATAATACATTATGTTAACAAAGGTTTTAGAGAGACAGAATGAATTTAACTCAACAAAGTAATGTAAGTTCTACCAAGTTTGGCCAGCTCTGTTACCAAATCATTAAAATATCTTCCCTTTTGTTTAAACAACATTGAATAGCTATTTTTAATCCTGCCTGGTAGTGCTTCTTAAGTCTTTCAATGTGAAAAAATCTAAAAATAGTTCAACAATTACCTCAGTGTCCACCACGTACCTGCATGCTGATTAAAGTAGTTTTTACAATTTTTTACATTTCAAGTATTACTCACTTTTGTTTAAGTTAATGATTTGCCAAGTAACTGCGTCCTAATGTCTCCTAATGCACTAATATGCCTTACTGCCACCATAACAAGATTCCCTTTCTTTTTGAAGATTTTACTTCAAGGCTGGAGGAGCTTTTACAGAAGGAAGACAATCCTGATGGCCAGCAGCCACCGCTGCATAGTTGGAGCAAAAGGCAGAGGAAGTTCAGCAATGCTGGCAACAGTCAAGACGGCAAAAATCTTGACAGTCTGCTGGCAGCCCAGAGCACCACAGATAGATGTTGTAGTCACTGCCACTCAGAAAAAGCTGTCATCTGTTGCCAGGAATGTATGCCTGTGGAGTGGTTTTGTGCAGAATGCGACTGTACCATCCAGAAGCAGCACATACTACCCAACAGGCAAACCATTATTAATGGTTTCTATAAGTACATTCAACAATCTCAGTCAGTGACTCTTATGGATGGGAAGTACAGCATCTGTGAACAGGGTATACAAGTGTTTTTCTTTAAATTTGTTATTCATAATACTTTCTTGTGATGCAGATCTCCACTCACTGTCATTCTGTTCTGCATAAATGGTGTGTAAACTGAGTATATTCTAATAATACCTTTACATATGACTTTGGCTATTCATTTTTAACTTCTCTTTTATGTTTTTGCTGCTTTCAGGCCGTTATGATCTTCATGTGCCACAAGTTACAGTACATGCAGTCACTGAAGGAGTCAGAGGACACCTGATGTGGCTGATTTGAACAAGAACTACTAGATGAGAACTAATCTGCATGTTCTGAACCATAGAAGTAAGCTTATCAAATACCGCATTGACGTGTGCCCTGGTGGCATAAGGGGTTGCAGGGAACTTCTGTCATTTTCCATCTCTCTCTTTACCTCGTGAGGCAGCAAGATTCATGAGATCACAACATCAAGAGATAACTCGAGAATCCATCTTGTCAGTCTTCAAGTTATGCACTCGTGTCTGATTTGTATCAGCGTTGTGAATCCAGCTGCCTCGCAAGGTAAGACGGTGATAGATGGTGATGGACGGACTGTTCATCCAATCACCTGCCAAGTATTTCCTGCCCTTTTCCAAACAGTTTCCATGGACGACTTCTCAAATGTGCTCTGTGTCGTTTCTCATTTTTATGTAAGATATACAAATGTCTTAATAATGGCAAAGTGCCCAAGAATACTTTTAAATATCACAATAATTATAAATAATAATGTAGAGATTTAAGTTTCAGTTTGAAGTATTGTTTTCAAAGTTTAACAGAAACCTTCTGTTTGGTTTC
Source organism: Thunnus maccoyii (assembly GCF_910596095.1). Lineage (NCBI taxonomy): Eukaryota > Metazoa > Chordata > Actinopteri > Scombriformes > Scombridae > Thunnus > Thunnus maccoyii. The sequence goes on along the minus strand of NC_056535.1, from coordinate 35,660,599 downwards.
TGAAGGAGGAAGACTCACAGCTCTAAGATTCTAAGGTATTTCCCTAAGGAGGGATAAAGATTGGCCAGTTGTTAAAGACGATGAGTGAACCAAAAAAAACAAAAATCTGAATTGATGGGTAGAATATTGATCACTCTGTGTCAGTCTATATTTTGCCAGACCAGTGGAAACCAAGTTGGATGAAGAGGGTTTGGAAATTGCTGTTTGTAGGCATGGATTTCTTCTGAAGGACATCTTTTTGTTTGTTTCTTTTTCTTTAATGTTTTTCTTTTTTTTTAATATGAATGTTAAATCCTATATAACCTAGTTTTTAATGTTCAGTATGTTAAATGATGATTTATTTCATCGCTGAAGGTCTAAACAGGTTTCAGGGCCAAATCTTTGCTTATCTGATGTTCTTTCAAAAAGAGTTCATTGCCTCCATGGATGTGACCTGTCGGTACTTTTCATATCTTGTAAAAGTGACTGACGTGCTACATCATCTGGATCCTTTCAAGGAAATGAAACCGTGCTCATCTGAGATGCATCATAAAGCAAACAACACAAAATGTGAGGTGATGTCTTTCAGAGTGTTCATTCTTTTCAAAATGGTAATTGCAAAAGTTGTAGAAAACAAACATTACGTCTTAACCAATAGAGTGAAACAGCCTAGATATAAACTTTCCATTAAAAAAAAAACAAAACTTTGATCTGTATTATACATTATATACACAATGTTGCATAACAATACAAAATCCTTAGGAGTGCAGAACTCTGACCGCCATATCTAGCACATTCCTGTACAACGCCATGCTTATTGCATATTTTACATATATTTATTTATGTTTTCTAAAAATCTTATCTTCTCATTATTTTCCACACCAGCAGACTGGTGTATACAGTGCATTTCACACACATTAAATTACTGTTGTTATTTGTATGTGACAAGCAAACATTATCATCCAATCAGAAACAAATACTTTAGATGACCATGGTATAAATGCAGTAGGTAATAATGTGTATACATGTTATCACTAAGTTGACAGAATAATATTTCCTTGTTAACCAGCTCCACATCTCCCTGCAGATCATGTTGAGAGCAAGGAACCAAGACGGTTTAAGCACCACTATTGGTGAAGAAGTCGAGCAAGTAAACAGTTTTCTTTCAAGATGCTGCTGTGACCACCAAATACATGGCCAAGTCAGGTTTGTAAGTACATCCCTATTAGAGTTTTAGCTTTATAAGTCCATATAATTGTTTCTTCACTGTAGAAATGATCATAAGATGGCACTTCTGCAATCTGGGCACCTTTTGAGCCATAACTAGTAGTAAATTCTACAGTCACCTATTGTAGGTGACCTGCTGAGGAAAAACCTGCCACACAACTTGTATTAACTTTCTGATATGTACACATACCCTGCCAGCATTCAGTTTGATGTGTTTATTTATTTTATACTAAACAGTAAGAACAGACATGTTAACTCTCCCTGCCATGGGCTCCATGGAGCCTTGTCTTCAAGATACAACAAGGTTTGTATAGATTTTCTATCAAACCGTTAGATGCTATATGCATCGATCTTACTGAAACTGAAATGTTGTCATTTTTGGTTGTGATCAACCTCACTGGCAGCTGCGTCTCAGGAGGTTGAGTGGATTGTCCACTAATCACAGGCATCTATGGTAGCAAGTATGATGAGTTTGTATCAGGGGTGTGCCCAAATACTAATACATTATTCAGCAAAGCACAGATAATGGGGTTTCTTAGGAATATTTGTTTCATACAAATATTTTTTAAATTATTTGTTTTCGGGAGGAAAAAAAAAAGTCAAATACCAGCATGCAGATCGGTTACATCACTATCTCAGTGTTTCTCCTCTGCTCCGCTGTTACGTCCATCAGCAGGTCTCAATGAGGGGAGTCACATCCACCTGCTACATGCAGCACATTTCCTAATTTGGACATCACTCCTGGAGCTACTGACACTTTAATTTTCTAAAATGAAAAGCATACTAAAAACAAAAACAGGATTTTTAAGCCTTTTTCCACTTTTAATCGAATACAAATACAAATAATTTTGCTGCCTCAACAAATACAGATACAAATACAAATACTGAGCTCTCTGCACATCCCTAGTTTGTATTAAAGGTTAAATGAGAAACATGTAAAGTGCTACATACAAGTCTATATAGATGTGGTATATTTACACTGATCAACCGCAACATTAAAACCACTGACAGGTGAAGTGAATGACATTGATTATCTCGTTACAATGGCACCTGTAAAGGGTTGGGATGTATTAGGCGGCCAATGAACAGTCAGTTATTGAAATTGATGTGTTGGAAGCAGGAAAAATGGAAAAAGGATCTGAGCGACTTTGACAAGGGCCACACTGTGATGGCTAGACAACTGGGTCAGAGCATCTCCAAACAGCAGATCTTATGCCGTGTTACCAAAGTGGTCCAAAGAAGCACAACTGGTGAACCGGCAACAGGGTCATGGGCACCCAAGACTCACTGGTACACATGGACCATCTGATCCGAGTCCACAGAAGAGCTACTGTACCACAAATTGCTGAAAAAGTAAATGCTGGCTATGATAGAAAGCTGTCAGAACACATTAAACAACAACATTAAAACCACCTATTAGGTAGATGGTTTAATATTGTGGCTAATTAGTGTACATCGGAAGATTGTTGTCAGATTGAAACAGTGTCTGCTTGAAGTATTTGCAAAGCACAGATGTCTGAATGTCTGAACAGTGCAAATCCACAACATCAAGAAACCACAAGCTCTATTTAGTTTAGTTTAGACTAATTTACATCAGCTTTTGATGAGCTAATAAAACCTGGATTTGTTCCAGTGCAAGTCACAGTGTAATAGAAACATGTTTTTTTATACATTTCAATTGGAAATCCTGAGAAACACTATCTGTATCAGCAGAATATATGATATGTTGAACACAACTTACATGTTTCATTTGACATATTCTGAAAAGGAATCAATTTGTATAATAATCTCTTTATTTTTAGATCGTAGTAAAAAGCAGTAGATCATCATTCACAAGATCTCCCAGCTAAAGAAACGGCTACTTCAGGAGATGTGGGAGATACCATCAGTTGCCTGATGGTATCTCTGTAGACGTGGATTCAGTTGTGCAGAAACTCTCCAGAAACTCTGAAGACAGGATGATATGACCACGGCAGGAGCAGAGTACAGGTATTTCTCTACTAGCTGTCATTGTTGTCAGATGTAGTTACTCTGAGTAATTTATAATTTTGTGTTATCTGTAATGTCTTTACAGATGGTGTTCACATTCTCACTATAAAAAAGAGGCTTTTCAACCAGCAGATGCTGCTTTCCAGATTAATAGAGGAAAAAGCAGATCATCTTAAAGGAAATGATGCAGCAAAGTCTCTACATCAGGGAAAAGATCCACTCAATGATGATGAAGTTTAACTCTGCTCTAATATACACTTTTATATTGTCATATGTACTGTCTGTATAACGTAAAAAGTATCAAGTAGGGGTGTGCCCGAATACAAATACGTTATTCGGCAAAGCACAGTGGGTTTTTTTTATTTTTTTTTACAAATATTAGTCTCATACAAATATTTTTTTAAATTATTTGTTTTCGGGAAGAAAGAAAAAATCATGTTAAATACCAGCGCACAGGTCGGTTACATCACTATCTCAGTGTCTCTCCTCTGCTCCGCTGTGACGTCTATCAGCAGGTCTCAGTGAGGGGAGTCACATCCACCTGCTACATGACGCACATTTTCTAATTTGGACATCAGTCCTGGAGTTTGAGGTGTTCCCCAGAGATAAAGCTGAACTTAAGACACAAATGAAGTGCTCCCAAGGGAACACTTCATGAACACTTATTCTCACTCTTTAATTTTCTAAAACTAAAAGCGTAATAAAAACAAAAACAGGATTTTTAAACCTCTTTCCACTTTTATTCGAATACAAATTCAAATAATTTTGCTGCCTCAACAAATACAGATACAAATACAAATACTGGGCTCTCTGCACATCCCTAGTATCAAGATGGTTATATGATTACAGAGTTGGACGAGTGATGGTTAAAAATACTGTACATTCACAACATAACACTATATCTGTTAAAACTGGGTTTAATCACCATGATTGACAGACTTTGGTTGACATGATAGGTGCTTATTTGATTCATCTTCTGTCCTATATGTCGGAGTACATCTGAGCTTCAGAGAATTATTAAAGCAGTCAAAGCAAAAAAAAGTCATGAAAAGTCACTTTGAAGTTTCTGTGAACAAGTCATAATCTTGTAATTATGATGATAACTCTGATATGACATGATATTATAGCATATATTAGAGTAAAGTTACTCCAAAAACATACAAGGGCAATCTAATAAACGTATGAGGCTAGTCAAATCATCTGCCTAATTGATGCAAATGAACAATCAGCTGGCGCACTTGGTATTTATGAGCTGTTGTGTCCCTGTTATAAAGCTTCTGTCCCTCTCTCCCCTTATTTGTAATGATGAACCCACATAGAATTGGTATCGAGTTATGCAGCATTTCAACTGAGCTTTGTTGCCTGCTTTAGCTTATGTTGTGGTTTTGCTGTATGGTTCAGTCTCAGTGTTTCCAGCAGCTGTTATCATCAGACAAGCTGAGATAAACCCGCTGCTCTCTACCTGCCCAGCAGCAAACAGCAAACACACACATTTAGAGACGAGCTGAGTGCCAGATATGTTTTCAGAAGTTGGTAGAGACTAAAAGAGTATGAACACCAACTCCAAATGATCATGTTGCTTTTGTAAGTTGCTGGATGTGGAAATTGGTGACTGTTTGTTAGCATTTTTCACCATATTAACCGTCATAGATACAGCATGTTAATGTTGTGTTTACGTCATTTACGGCGCTGTAAGTGTTAAATGTTTCCCACCTATGTTTAGGTTGTCTGACTGGGTGTCAGAGGAGGCGTCCAGACGTCGTGTCTGCCGAAGAAGCGACCTGAAGACCTCAGAGGACAGAAAAATACTGTGTTAAAGTGCTGCAGAGAGGAAGAGAGGGAAACAGAGTAAGAAAGGGACTGGCTGCATGACAGCAGCTCTGATACTGAAGAGGACAACGATGATGATGATGATGATGATGGTGCTGGTAGCCTAGAGGTGTAAACAGTTTTTGGCTCGACGGCAACAACGGAGCCAACCCTTCTCATGGGTTTGTCTCTGAGTGAAGAGTGAGGGAAGACGCTCATGGTGCATTCAGGTGCACCATGTAAACTTTGAAATCTACATGACTTTGTACGGCAAATGTTTATAATAATCAAGGATTTACTTACTTGAAATTAATTGAAATTATGTGATGCAATGAATGAAAAGGATCATATAGTTCTTGTCCACCTGAACTTTTAAAATATTTTCAAAAATGAAAGCTTGGAAGTTAAGGACTGAGTGAGTGAAGGAATGTGACACTGTGGAAATCAGAGAACTGCAGATTGTGTATGAATCTATGAAAAGCAAACTGTAATCTGATTACTCAACATTCAGTCTTAACACCTTTAATTAACAGCTCCCAACACGGTTTATGGTGTAAAATCACACATATATATTTTGAATATTGAATCTGTGGTATAGCCTCATTTAATCAATATACAACATGTTTCCCGCTATATTTCTGCTTAGACGGTCAACAAATATTGTCAAATAATCCTCCAGTTCAGTGCAAACAAAGCCTTCAATCATCAAACTGAGCAACGTCTCTGCTGTGGTAGAAACCAGAGAATATCTCGTATGACATAGAAAACAACATTTATATAACAATGTACAGTCAACATGACAAAAAATGAATTTATTACAAAACCAGAGGGAAATGGCATAAAATACAAGCAAGTATTTTGTAAAAACCTTTAAGCAAAAGTTTACAAAACTCATGTAACAAAAAGACAAACTTTAACGTTATAAAACCTCCAAAGTCTGCAGTAAAACAATACTTTCATATGAACAGTGAAACGAGTTGCTGCAGTCATTTCTCTTGTCATACTGAACAATTAAAGATTCTTTTCCTAATGTGCTTCCAGTGTTAAAGATGTGGAACAAATCTACAGTCATTGTTCTGTGTGAAATATTATTACATTTATATGATTCTAATATGAGAATTCAGCTTTCTGAGTCATTAGTCATCTTTTTAATACAAAATTGCATCAAAAGTGCATTTCCACTGGAAGTGTTTGCAGGCAGACACTTTTTTTTTTACTAAAAAGACCACCTCTGGGAGATTTCCACCTGATTTGTCTGAAAGCTTGAAGCCTCATATAAACAGTCGTTTTTGCACAGAAGGAGATCTGTGGATTTTTTTTCTCATCACTTGCGTTGGAAGCTCATTAGGAAGGAATATCCTGTGTATGAAGAGGTATCACAGCAAGCAAAACCTGTTTCAATATTCATATGGGCATCTGAAAGGTCGCAGGAGCTTTTCTGCGCGTATGAAAATTGCTCTAAATGTGATGCAACCAATCAGAATTCAGGACTGAAGGTATCTGTTGTTATTGGGAAACTAGGAGGCAGTCGACTGTCAGTCACATTTAAATGACAACATATTTCCTCCTCCTCACTGTTATTTTTTCGTTCCCTCCTCTTCCTTCACTTACACAAATGCACTTTATTGAAGTCTGAGTCATTCAGCTTGCTCCCTCTTGCCAAAAAATATTATTATATTTTTGTAGACTTATAGGAATTTGATGGACAGTTAATTCAACAAATGCTGTTTTAAGGTTATTTCTGTCACATGGCTGAACATTATTTCTATTGCCTGCAGAGGTGTCAAGTGGCCGTCACTCAGGTAAGACTCAGCTTCTCTGCAGTGACAATAAAGTCATGTATCTGTATCCTTTTTTTTTTTAACCCAGAAGACAGAAAATACAATACTTAAAGAAGTTGTAACACACAACAGGCATCATCATGCAAGACCATTTTTGTATTTTTATTCGAAACTCTGTGAGGTTTTTGCTGGTTCGAGTGTTCCCAGTCAGATTCAACAAACTCTCTTAACTGCCTGCACTTGTCGTAAATCGCCGGTTTCAGCCTGATGAACGCCACCTGTTCGTGATGAGGTGTGTGTTCGTGAGATGTGATCATTAGCATATTCCACCACCCTAAAATTGCCATATGTTCTGTTCTGTTCTGTTCTGTTTGTGGGTGAGTTTCATTCATAAAAAAAAGTTCCCAAAACCCAGTGTGCAACTTCCAAGTCCCTGCTTTCAGCAATCAGAAGACAACAAATTTTAGGAGTAACAGTAAAAGACATGAAACAATTAGAGAATATGGATCCTGCTAACATCAGAGCAGCTCTGCACTGTGACAGGAATAAAGAGGGAACGCTTTGATGTGATGTCAGATGCTTAAAAAAAAACATCTTTCTAAAGCAAAGTGCTGCTTGATGGGAGGCGGACAGTCGCAGAGAGATTAGAGGAGAATATTATAGTGTACAGGTGATGTTACACCGTCAGCTGCAACACACGATGGTTACTGGACAGAGAGAAACACAGGATTAAATCTAGAAAAACCTTTCAGTAAACTGGCAGCCATGATGATGAAAATATGGTAAACAGAATATTAGTTTTGCATTAATTTTGTTTTACTTTTTTTTTGTTAATTCCAGTATCATATTTAAACTCAAAATTAATTCAGATTAGGACATTATAACTGTAAGTCAAACAAATGTTTCTCCTGAGTGAAGAAAGGCAGAGATGATCTATTTATGACACGTCTGGACCAATCGTAAAGTTTGTTCATGCTTAAGAGAAAATTCTAGGTACGAGAAAACTGATGAATTCTACAAATGTTCTTAAATCACTTGTAGGTGCAGTTTAAGAACCAATCTGTTCGTACGAGTGCTTCTTGCATGATGCTGATGATTTCTAAATGTCATATAATAACAAACATAAACACACACACACACACATACTACATTATGTCCAGATAACCTTGTTTGTGAACGCTCTAATCAAACCATTATGTATTCCCTCTTTTATTATGATTACACTCTTTAAGTCTATAAGCGCCTTATTGAGGTGGATGACAAGGAGAATAATTATCGCTCTCAACCCAACTATGATATTATTTCTCATCCTGCATTTAGGGCGTGTGCAATAGCGTCTGTCTTCTAAACAATTCATTTCAGGTTTAGACTGAATTGTAGGAGCAGATTCAGGGTGATCTATTGGCAGAAATGGAATATAATATTCATAAGTATGTTTTCATTAGTGTATAATCACCTTCACCAGGAGAAACTGTGACCAGTGAATATTTGAAACACTTGATCGAATATTAAAATGTTTGATTATTAATTTTCTGTGGATTGACCACTTGGTTAATCTACTAATTGATAGCTAGCTAGCTAGCTAGCTCGATGCTATTTTTTAAAAAAGTATCAAAAGTCAATGCAGCAGAACAGAACCAGAGATATCATCTTTTTCATTGCACATATTCTCCTTCCTTGTCAAAACCTGGTGCCTACATTACCCACAATGCAACTTGACAGCCAACAGTTTTGTTGGGAAATCCGTGTGTTATGCTAGTAGCAGCTAATGTAGACTGGAGCTGTTAGCATCCAGCAGAGGTGAGAAGCAGTTTACAGAAGTCTGGTAACCTCAACTTCTTTCCAACTGCACACTAGAGTTCTGCCTAAAACTGAGAGCTGAACCCAGAACGTGGCTGATAAACTCAGAGACGTATTTCCCTGCCGAACTTGTCAACAGTGTGAATTAGTTACAATCCAGAACAGAACTTTGTACAGGCGATCGCGATGCTCTTTAAGAGTTGTGGAGGAATGTTGGAGGGTTTTTATCTGTTGTCGCATGTTTCCACAAAGTAACATCCTTCCCTGAATCTTTGGGGATTTTAAGAAGCTTCCCTTTTCCAACTTTTTGCTTCATTTCATCCATCACTGACTGCTAGCTCTCCAGGCTAATGCTAGCATGCTTTTCTTATTCAGTTCCATTTGAAAATTCTCCAACACGAACCCAAAGCTACTGGAGGCAGTTTATCAGATTTCACACAGCTGCCTCTGGAGACACAAAAGGCTTTTTGCTATTTTTACATATAAAACATCAGTTACCAGTTGTTACAATCTAAATCATTACATCGAGTGGCAGTTTTATTGAAATATAGCCCAACTTTTCATTGAAGGAAACCATCCAAATGTTACTAAGAGTTGCCAAAATGATCACAACCTGCAAAAAATATTATTTACCCGCAACACTGGATGCAAGATGTCGTCCATGATGGCTCACGATTTCCTCCCTTCCTTTAGGGTAACAACAGGATACCTCAGTGCAGGTACGGCAGATTTGATTGTGAGACCGTAAACCAGTGAGAAAAGAATAAACAGATAGAAAAAGGAAGGAGAGGAGAGAGAGAGAGAGAGAGAGAGAGGGAGAATACAGGCGGTCCGTACACTGTTGGATTAAACCGGTGAATGTTAAATTTAATTGCGTTAAGCTCCATTAAGTTGCCAGGAAGAAAGGAAGCGAGGAGCTCTTGAGAAGAAAAAGACTTTCTCCCCCAGTTTCCTACTCTTTCCTCTATCCCTCTCAATTAAGTAGGTAGTTAATGACTTGAGCTTTTATTGGCAAAAACACACACAGGGAGGAAGGAAGTTAAACATGGACGGATGAACACATGCACAGTTACAGCAAAACATGTAGTCAACAAGAAAAAGCAGACCGGAGCTGAGCTTGTTGAGCTTTACTGATTATTGTTTTACATGTAATTGCATATTTATTATGTATTTGTATTAGTAGAAGCATTTAAAAGTTCAGTTTAGTTTCTGGTTTTACTGTCGTGGTCGCTCAATTGATCTGTCTAGTGTGAACATAAAAGTCACAAGATCTATTTCTGCAGTTTAAAACATTTAGTGTGAGTTAACACAAGATAAAAGGGCGGGTTCACAGTTTATCAAGTGTGTCTTAAAACAACAGTCAGGAGCCCAAATGCTGTAATCATTCCTCCTGTTCATACTGACCATTAGAAGATCCCTTCATAATGACCTTACAATGGAAGTGATGGAGGACAAAATCCACAGTCCTCCTTCTGTGCAAAAATAAAAGTTTATCTGAAGCTAATATGAAGCTTCAGCGTCCAAATGAGTCAAATCGAGTAGATATCTTTCAACGTTACAGTCTTTTTAGTGCCAAAGTTCCTCTTTTTGTTACTATACTTCCACCTGCAGCTCAACAGGGAAACACTGTCCGAGGAAACACAAAGAGGGAATTTGATGCTAAAAAGACTGTAAATGTGTCAGATATCCACTTGATATGACTAACTCAGACTGCTGAAGACTCATATAAGCTTCAACTCCCATCACTTCCATTGAAAGCACATTTGAAGGATCTTTTAATATCCAGTATGAACAGGAGGAATGATTACAGCGAGGAAAACCTCTTTCACTGTTCATATGGACACCTGGCACGCTTGGAAAATTGTGAACCCGTCCTTTAATTGTAATTCCAACAGTTAATTCCTAGAGATACTGGGATACTGGGCTGAACAAACACTTCAGTAATAACATTCATATCAGTCAGGAGCATTTACATGAAAAGACACGTCAGTAATGATAATTAATGTCACCAAAGAACTAGTCTGACTCACAGGATGTAGACTGCGGGTATAATTCTGCTCCTTGAACAGGCTGTGTAAAACAGGCTTATACATGTAGGAAATAGGGCTGTGCCCAAATACAAATACATACAAATAGTGGGGATTTTTTACGAATATTTGTTTCATACAAATATGTTAAAAAATGATTTGTTTTCGGGAAGAAAATAAACCATGTCAAATACCAGCGTGCAGGTCGGTTACATCACTATCTCAGTGTCTCTCCTCTGCGCCGCTGTGACGTCTATCAGCAGGTCTCAGTGAGGGGAGTCACATCCACCTGCTACATGACGCACATTTCCTAATTTGGACATCACTCCCAGAGTTGGGAGTGTTCCCTAGAGATAAAGCTGAGCTACTGACACAAATGAAGTGAAACTTCAAATTAAAGTGACACTTTAATTTTCTAAAATTAAAAGTGTAATAAAAACAAAAACAGGATTTTTAAACCTCTTTCCACTTTTATTCAAATACAAATACAAACACAAATAATTTTGCTGCCTCAACAAATACAGATACAAATACAAATACTGGACTCTCTGCACATCCCTATGAGCAAAAACACCTCATATCCTTTTAAATATATGAACATATCTATATACAATGTTTGACTTTCTGGCTACATTTGGTGACTTTTAAGACCCTTTAGTGACTTAGCGTCAAATCTAGCGACTTTTCATGCAGAACTGAACTTTTCTTCTTGAAGGGAGTCACCAGTATTTCTCAGTGAACTTTCTCTCATGTGTCTCTCTGGACTGACCGTTCAGTCGACCAATCATCAGCCAGACAGTTGTGAATGTTTATACCTAAAGGCCAATCACTGATCTCCACTCCTCCTTTTTTTTTTTAACTCTGAATAATTTAACTTGAACCTTTTATTTAGATGTATTTCATTAAAACATGCAGAGTTTAAAAGAATGATGTTATTCCAGTGTCTGGACCAGATTTACATGCATATAGATGAGACGATAGCAGCCTTCTTTCTACTGAAAATAGTTGGTGACACTAAACACGTAGAGAAAAGTACCTGACTGGATAGAAACAGGGAACATTTCTGTCCCTTTCTGATTTTTAGAGATACAGTAGCTGTGCTTTTAGCTTGACTGTTGTGGAGAATATGGACAGATGTGAGTATATTAAGACTAAAAGCTTCATAATTATGAGTTGCCTGCGTGTGTCATCGGAAACACGTCGCTTGATGGCTGCTACTTCCTTTCCCATTTCTCTCCTTTAACCTTTACTTGCATCCATTTCTCCGTCATTCTTTCTGCCCTTCCAGTTTCCCCGTGTCTCTCTCTCTTCTCCCAGTCGATTTCTCTCTTCTTCTTCTCTGTTACATTTATCTTCTATCTTCTAAATGTGTCCCATCTTCCTCTATCCTTCTCTTCGACCCCCTCTCTTATATTCATTCTGCCCATCCTTCCTCTCACAGTGGTGATAACCAGGCTAATCAGAAGAAGAGGATCTGTGCTGTGTCAGTGGCTTTAGCTCTTCACACTTCACTTGTTCGTTTTCAATTCCTTAAACACACACACACACACTCTCACACACACACAAAGGAAGATGCTGAATGTAAGAGTGTGTGTGTGCCCTGGCATGAACTTAACTGGAAGCACCAGAATCAGTATGTGGCCGATTCTGTGTAGGTGGAGCATGAGGACTTAGGGCAATCGTATAAGTGGAAATGAAAATGATTCATGTACTTTAATGGACTCAAATTGTTTTATTATATTGTCTGTAATTAGCGGTTTGCTTCCTTGTGTTCCCTAGAGCCATAGATAATATGTTAGCAGTCTGGAAGCTGGCAAAGATCTCAGCGTTTTATACTTTTCCACTGATGAATTTGTAAATTTATAAAGACATTGGTTATACTTTGGGCCAAGACTCAAATAGAATATGGTGCCCAGGGTGAAGATATGAATTATATATGAAGTCTGCACACCTACCAATGATGAAATGCAGGGGTGAGAGCTGCTAACACTTAAAATATACTGAGATGATTTCAGATGTGTGGATCAGTTTCACTGCACCCGAGACTTAAATCTCCCCAAATAAGACTGAGAACAGTTTAGTTTATTTATACAGCACTCATCAAAAAACAGAGATTACAAGGTGCTTTACAACACAGAATAATAATAAAATTAAGTACTTGTACCTACATATATATACATACACATGTAGTAGTCCTCCAAATTAAACAAACAGATACGTGGTTTGATCATGTGACGACACATAGCAGCGTGTTCTAATCTGGCGTCTCTCTCAGCAGTAATCAGCAGGATGACATCATCCGTCTGTGCTTTACAAAACCGTCACACATCACTGTATATTCTCCCTGAATAAAAAAGGCCTAAAAACCTTTTTTTTTAGGCTTTTTCATTTTAACTCTTTATTATTTTCTTTATATTGTCTGTTCTATGTTAGTAATACTGTGATACTTAATACTTGAGATTCACTATGCATGAAAAGTGCGGTATCTGCAAATTAAATGTATTATTATTACTATTATTATTATTACTATTATCATTTAATAGAAAACTGTCAGAAAACAACAACAACAAACAACAAGAGCCTGCATCCATGCTAGCTGCCCTGCCAGGCTGTATTTTCAGTATTTTCAGCTAAATGCTAACACGCTGACAATGCTAGCAGGTGATATTGACCCAGTTTACTAATTAGCACTTTACTTTTGTAGGTATGTGGTCATAAACCAAAGTGTTGTGCAAGCTGAGATTTTTACCTGATGGTGGCACTAGAATATAATCAAATTAGAATTTATTCACTGGGTAACATGAGTATCTGAAGCAAATTTCATGGCAATAGTTGTTGAGATGTTTCCGTCTGGACCAAAGTGGTGGACCGACCAACAGATCGACATCTGTAGAGCTACGCTGCTAGCATGGCTAAAATCACGTCTTCTAAACTACAGGTCACATGTCTCCTCAAACTTAGGAAATATTTTTCAGGAACTCAAAGTTTCAGAAGACGTTCATTAGCATGAAATCACAATAAGTTCAGGTTTCATCTGTAATTACAAATCTGATCATTTCGTGACATTGACAGAGTCAAGCTAGCAGTCTCTGCCTGTTTACAGTCTTTGTGCTAAGCTAAGCTAAGCTAAGCTAACGGGCTGCTGCCTGTAGCCTCAGACTTATATATATTAAATATATATATGACAACTTCATATATTTATACAATTTATATAGTTTTACTGCAGAACATTTAATACATACGGATGTATCATGAAAACAGTAACAGTCAATCTTTTAACTCTCTTCTGTTAAGTTTTTTCTTGAGTTTATTTTATTTCAACTGTCATTTATTTGTTTATTTATTTTTGTTTGTTTTCTTTTTTAAATGCTACTTTACTGGTTTTATCTGTTTTATCATCAAATCTGATGGTTATATAATCCATGCTGCCTTGTAACAGCTTTTGAAAAGTTCCATATAAAGATTCATATTATTATTGATCCATTGGCTTTTTTTTAAATGTCTTTGGTTCTTGTATGATTTCATACAAAAAAAGGCTTTTTGTAAAAACAATAATGATCATGAATATAAATATCCAAACAGACTTATATAACCAAATATAATCTAATATTTCACCTGATTCATTCAAACTTGATTTAAATAATAATGCAAAAACCAAAACATACATACAGAATTATTTAGTATTAAATACAAAATTGTACCTAAACGCATGTCACCGCAGCAGGTGATGACAAGGGTGGAGGAAGGATTCAAACCAGGTTTCCCTGCATCTTATCCTCCTCATGAAGACTTAAATCTTCTTAAATATAAATCTATTTAGATCATAAATGCACCAAAGAAACTGATATACACACAATATGTTTGGTGTTCACGTCCATGTTAAAGGGGGGAAGCCTTGACACAGGTAACTGTAACTGTTTGATATCTCTCGTTTGTGTGTCGTCTGTGAGTATTTCATTGACTGCATGAGGGTTAGGTCAGCAGTATAATAAGCTTAATAGAGTGTTAAACCTTTGAATAAACATAGTAAAGTAAAGCTTCCCTCCTTTTGTCGTCCAGGCTGCAGCTGCTGCAGTCGCTCCACTGTAAGGTCTGATGACAAGCCCTGCTCATATGGACAGATGACTGCTGGTTTAAGCCCTCTTGAAAAATTATGAACCTATCCTTTAATATTTTGTATTACTGTGGTATTTTTTTATTACAGGTCTAACTGGCCCTCAGTGGTTTAAGATAAAGCTGAATGCGTTCCTGCTCAGTCTGCAGTGGTTCAGGGCTGTTCTGCTGTCAGATCATCGAGTGCATGAGGCCTCTCTCTCTCTCTCTCTCTCTCTCTCTCTCTCTCTCTCTCTCTCTCTCTCTCTCTCTCTTGCAGACGTTTTGAGCCCTTTATGCACACTTTCTGTAAGTCCGCATTGCTGCAGACTTTCCCTGAGGAAATTACCCACAGTTCATAGCGTTGTGATGTTAAATCAAACGTTAAGTACAGGGGTTACCAAGGGGATGCCCGGAGAAAAAAAAAAAAAAAACAGTAAACAAACTGGTACGTGGGTGTTCAGCTTGGCATAGCAGGTCCGCTGGTACGCTGACATTTACAGAGAAACACTGACAAGGATTAAAAAACACATGAAATCAGAGGAATGAACACCGACTTCATACACCAACCGTTTCTTTTCATTTTTGCTTAATGATGCTGTTTTAACAAAAACAAGTAAATTGATTAAGTCCCAAACCGACAATCATACATAACACATCCTGGTGTCGTCAAGGTAACGTGATATGTCGCAAAGTGCTATCCCAAACCTGTTTAAGCCATTTCGAGCCCTCGCAGCCTCTCAAGCACTCAAGCACTTACCAGCTGACGTCAGTTAAGTGTGTGAGGGTTCAGGGTTTAGGGCTTAATGGGGGGGAGGGTGGGGGGTGGGGGGGGTGGGGGTGGGGGGACGCTGGGACCAAGATGGTAGAGACGGCACAGTGCCGAGCTCAGCAGTAAGTTATTTTAGTTTTCATGCTGTGAAGAGTCAGTCGTGGTTAGCTGTCTCATCACGACAAGAAGGTTGTTGGGTTTGAATCCACTCAGGTGGAACCGATGGATGGAAATCACCAGCAAATGGCAACTGCAGGGTTGCACGGCGCAAAAACTACAAACAAAACCATTTTTGGAACGCCATACCGACAGAAATAAAAATGTAAACTGAACTGAAAACATTTCATGAAAAGGTGAAAGATTGGCTGAAACAAAACCAAACCTGTGATCACTGATCTCTGACCAACAGATAATACAGATAAACATACATGCACTGATACACATTATACATGTATGTACACGGACACCGATAAATATTATGCACATAAATACATCATTGCCATTAATTAGGGAACATACATATGTGCACACATATGCAACACATGTAAATTGATTGTTATATGATGTAAATACTGTTGTTATTGAGAATGTCATTATTTATTATGAGCTTTATTTAATCAATGTATTTCTGGTAGTGATATGTTATGACTATAACCAGGGACAGCGGTCGCAAATTAGCCTTGGCTAGAAATCCTATATGCAACACATCTGTTTCATGTTATCTTAACCTCTTACAATGTTTTTTTTTGCATTGTCCCTGACAAATAAACTAATAAATATACATATATATATATATATATATATATATATATATATATATATATATATATATATATATACTAATGTTACGTTGATCAGTGTGTGGACTGGACCCTGAGGTTAGAGCAGTTGGGAATCACTGTTTTAGCTCCAGAGAGACTATTTTATTTAAATGTTTTGAAGAGGAGACCAGTTAGTTAAAACACTCTTTTTTTTCCCAAAGACTGGCCTGTAAAAGCTTCTCATCTTTGGCTACTAATCACTGAATTAAACTCAAGTGCCAAATGAAGAAGCATCAAATTAATGCTGGTGCTGGTAGCCTTGAAACTCTTAACTGCTTGAAGGAGGAGGACTATCACTTTCTGCTCTCATGCAGACCTTCCTCTCTACCGAGGACAGACTGTTGATGCTGATTAAATACCTACTGAGGATGTTGTTCCCCCCCCCCCCCCCCCCCCCCGCACCCATTAGAGGTACAGTATAGAGGTGATACAAGTCATATCTTTTTCCCTCCTCATTACACCGCCTCAGCTTGAACGCAGCCCCTCGGCAAATCAGGAAGTGAAGAGCATACGTCATTTTACAAAATGTCGGTGATGCGGAGACAGCTGAGGGAATCTCTCAGTGGGTTATCTGTTCAGTGATGATGAAAAAAACACCACGGGCCACTGGGGCAAGTGGTGCTCCTTAAGCATAAACTCCGGCTGATAGCAGGTAACGGTATTTTTAGTGAAACGCTAGCTGCTCTACTACAGCGTCTAACCAACTAGAAAAAAAAAAGCAGCCAACCTGAGTGTGTGAGAAGTGATTTTGCATCACAGCAGGAGGGTAATAGCTTCCTAACACATTCTTTGACTGTATTCCACTCCGCTGACCTGCAGGTGGGACAGTCATTAGAAACTCATGTTGTGTGGAAAAAAAAAAAAAAAAAACTCAAGCTCAAGCTCACGACTTCTACTTCCAAAAACCCCCCGTTTCATTTCAGGAGAGTGTTTCTATGTGAGATAACGGTGCAGCCATTAAAGACGACATATTCTGCTTTTTTTTTGGTGATTTTCTGTCATTTATATCCTGTTATGATGTCGGACGTTAAACATGGTCAAAGTTCCCAAAAGTTGAGGTGAATGTATGTAAAAATGCCGTCAGCTGCTCTGAACTCTTTGTGCAGCTCGTCAGGTTTGTCGGCAGGGCCAATCAGAACAGACGCTGCTGGACCGGGGATCGAACCGGCAACCTTCTGGTCACGAGCTTGCGTCTCTAATCGCTGCCTATGAGTGACAGCAAAAATTTCTCAAAGTATAGAATTTGCTGCTCTTTTCTCTCTCACTGTGCAGAGTTTGTCGCCGTGGTTACACCAGACGTAAATCTGAGAGTTTAACACCTGTATGTACAAACATGATTTGTGACATCACAACTATTTTGGAGCCAATCGTGGTCCAGTATTCAACTTTCACAAGTGTGACGTGGAAACCTGAAGCCTCCAGTGCACAAACACTGAGAACAGGTATTATTATTTATTTATTTATTTATTATTTTTACACATTCAGAGATTTACATGAAGGAGAAGGAGGAGATGCTGTTTTAAGAAATGCAAATGAGAAAACTGATTTGTAGAAAAATCATATCAAATACAAATTATTAGTAAATTATATGCTTTAAGAAAAGTCTACAGGGGATCTTTAAAGCTCCTGGAAAGGCAAATCCATGATTGGCTATTATGTAATTTGGGAGGTATAGCTCAATAAAAACAGATATGTGTGGTCTACTGTAGTCTGCTAGTTAACCGTTTCATGTAAGTGAATGGAAGATGCTAAAACGATTAGCATCATACTCCAGGAGGTTTAGTTAAATAAAAACACAGTTTCAGGTGGTTTAACCTAGTTTGTTAGTTAGTAGATAGGTCAAGCTTTCTAACCAAGTAGGGTCCATTTGATAGATTTGGTATTTTATTCCATATCAGCAAAACATTTTAGTGAATGAATAGAAAATAAAGTGGTACTTGAGCTGAAAGTGAGCTGTCAATCAAACGTGATCTGGACACGCCCACACAGTCCTGAGAAATGAGCTGTTTTTGAGCTCAGTTTTTTAATAGTTATAAATGTTTATTTTCATTCAGAATTTGTGGATGCTTAATGAGACACTCGACTTTGATATCATATATGCATTTTTATGATTTCTTCCAGAGGCTTTAAAGGGCCAGTGGGGGGGTCTAAAGGTTAGAGAAGCCAGCTTGTGACCGGAGGGTCGCCGGTTCAATCCTCCAAACTGGCAGGATAAGTCTGGGTAGGGAAAGTGAAGAAGCAGCGTTTGCCTCTTCCTCAGTACCACCACTGAGGTGCCCTTGAGCAAGACCCTTAACCCCGACTGCTCCAGTGGAGTGGCAGCAGATGAAACTGTGGTTGTACTGGGCAGCTTCCAGGTATGAATGTGTAACTGTGTGAGTGTTGGGCTCTCAGAGAAACTCCTCTGAATAAACAAAACCATTATGTCAATAGAAGAAGTGTTTGTAAGTGTTAACGAGTTCTGGAGCAAACAGTTTATCAGCAAGTGACTGTAATAGTTTGTTATATGCTGTAATTTAAATTCAATTGTTCATAATGTTTCTCTTAAGATATGTTAATTTGACTGTAGAGTAAGCTGAGAATTAGTGATGATTCAATGATACTGCTGATGGTGAAGTGTTGTGATCCAGGTGTTGCTTAATCATTGTTTAATATTTAAGTGTGAGTTGAGGACGGGGGGCTGATTGCTCCACTCTGCTCGCCGCTGTGAAAACGTGATTGTTCAGGACTGAGACAGACGGAGTGAAGTGAAGGAAGTCTTCTTTTATTTCACAAAAGTAAAAGCAAAGAACCTGCAATGTGTGTTTCAAATAATGATTAATAATATAACACCACAAGACTGTACCAGTTTCAGAGTGTGGTACACCTGTATATTCACCCTCTCTCTCTCAATTCATTATGAATTATGAATGCGTGTGTGTGTGTGTGTGTGTGTGTGTGTGTGTGTGTGAACTGAGCACCGTGGCAGCACAGGGATGGATAATGTACTTAACAGAAGCCTGGCTGGCCTTCCTCCAGAGAAACCAGTGGATTTATGGATACACACACACACACACACACACACACACACACACACACACACACACACAGTCACATATACACTGTATTAGATACAAACACATGTACAGAGAGAGAGAGAGTCTGAGCCAAAGCGAGGAGACAGAGAGCAGCATTTGGCAAAGCTTAAGAAAACAATGAAGCATGAACGTTCGGCATGAAGCATAAAACACACACACACACACACACACACACACACACACACACACACACACACACACACACACACACACACACACACATTCGCGTTGTCATAGGTCACTTCTGGGGACATTACATAGACTTACATTCATTTCCTGGAGACTTACCCTAACCCCAACAACAGACAAGAATGGTCACTATGGTTACCCAGTTTACCTTTCTGAGGTGTCCTGTTATCTTCTTTCAGTCATACTGGAACAATTATTGGATGGATTGTCATTAGATTTTGTGCAGACATTCATGGTCCCCAGAGGATGAATCCTACTGACTTAAAATAAAATATCTCAACAACTATTGGATGGATTGCTACGAAATTGTATCACATTTTCATGTTCCTGTCAGGATGAACTGTTATACGCTCACCAAGCACTTTATTAGGAACACATAAATTCTACTTTTAAGCTTTTAAGCTTATACATTTTTGATTTTGTTGTCAGAAAGGTGATAATTCTACTTTATGTTTATTAATCAGCTCATAGTGGTGGTGTACTGGAGTGCATTATATTAAAAAGTGTTCCCAATACTTCCCCCCCCTATTGGGAACACTTCTCAATATAATGCACTGGAATACACCACTGCCCACTATGACCTCAATAATAAACATAAAATAAAATAACTTTAATGATCCTCTGACTTTTCATCTCACACCAACTTCAGGTTACATTTTTAATTCATCAAACACTTTGATTTATGACCATCAGCCTCAGCTGTACTTTGTGTTTTGTGCTAATTATACCTGCTAACATGCTAAACTAAGATCTGAACATTACCTGCTAAACATCAACAAGTGTCGCTATTGTTAGCATGTGAACATGGCAGCAGCACCATTTACCCCCATTCACCACCGGCCCCGTGTGCGCCCCGCGTTCCAGCTCCGACTGACTTTAAACGGCGGACGGCTTCCCCGCAGTGAAGACGCTCCACTTCTGACACGCTCCCGGTGGAAACCCGGGTTAGTGTAAACCACCACCACAGAGCTGCTAGACTCTTGTTAACAAACACCTGCCAGCCAATCAGAAGCGACTGTTTTATGTGGGCACGACATAAGTCCAATTAGCGTTCAGTAGTTGTGATGATATGTGTCGGCTCGTACTGACGCTTTAATGCAGTGCAGCTGTTTCATTCACATTAGTTTCTTTTTTTCTTTCTGTTTGTCTGTTTGTTTTAATCAGAGCTGCGTATCACAGCTTTGCTTTGTTTCTTTGTGTGTGAAAATTCACTTATTAACATGAAGGAGTTTAATTTGCACTCATCAACTTGTTTGGGGAACAAAGTGAGACAGGAAGTAATGGATGGGACAGAAAGAGTGAAACAGAATTATAAGGCGGATTGAGGAAGATTGTGGTCCAAAAAAAAAAAAAAAAAAAGGCAGACGACAGATAAAGAGAAAGATGTTTAATAATTGCAACTCTCTTAAAGGATTCGGCAGGATGATTTCTGTAAAAGCCGAGATAAGCCATCAAGGTCTCAACTAGACATAAAGAACAGGTGAAAAACTGGGACCAGTTTGGAACAAAAGGTCAGGCGTTAGTTCAGACTATAAAAGTGGTTCTTAAAATGAGTTTTGTGGATTCCTCATGTTGGATACTTTAGAAAATCAAGGGCAGTGTTAGCACTAATTATTTCTTTTTTCAAAATTGACAGACTGGCTGGAAATTCTTGGTACAAAATGTGAATGAGTTATTCTCTCCCCCTGCCCCTGAGCAAGGCACTGAACCCCCAGCTGCTTCGGCAGGACTGCTCCATATTCAACAACGCATCCTGTGGTTGTTCTGTGGAAACTTTGAATGACTGTGAGGCAGAAAGAGAGCAGACATGTTCCTTCCTATATGTAAACATGAGGTAAAAGAGCCTGACATGAACAAAACGTCGCCATTGGCTGTTTCTTCAAACTTTTTAACCCTTTACATGCAAGGGATGCAATTCATACTCCTTAATCTTAACATCATAATTCACACTTTAACCAACCCTTTACAAAGACGTCAGTTTCTCCGCTATCTGTTTGTGATTTTCTGTCATTTATTGTTCTGATGTCGGATGTTAAACGTGGTCAAAGTTCCAATACATGAGGTGAACTTATCCTGCTCTGAATGCTTCTTTGTGATATTCTTTTTACTCTCTTGATGAGATGATGTCAGCTCATTATGCATTTCCATAAACGTGATCCGTTCTGTGATCTTTGTTGCTGAGGTTGTTCACATTGTCCACCCTCATATTTCAGATGTGATTCAGCTCCAACATGTACGGATGGATTTGAGAAGTTGACATTTGGAGTAAAGAAGGAGAAAAAGAAGTGAAATCCTGCTACTATAGTTTGTTTACGTAGCCTCCGGAGCCAGAGGAGGAAGCTTCCTGAAGCTGACCAATCAGAACAGAGTGGGCTCATCAGGAGGCGGGCCTTAAAGAGACAGGAGCTAAAACGTCCTGTTTCAGACAGAGGCTGAACTGAGGGGCTGCATAAAGGACCAGTAGAAGATAAATAAGGAGTTTTTAACTGGAAATCATGCAAAGATATTCCAGTAGAGCCCCAGAATTTAAATATAGAGCTGGAAATATGCAGAATATGTCTTCTTTAAAGATAAGCATCAGTAAATCTACTTATAACCAGTGGCGGTCTTAAGCATCTGCTGCCCCCCAGTATACCATTATTGCTTTGCATCAATAATAGTATATTTTCTGACTTCAACTTAAATACATTATGTGCACTTTCAGCATCATGGACAGCTGAGCTCAACATAGAAATAATCCAAATAATTCCTTTAATTAAAAACTGAAACAACTACATTTATAACATTTTCTCCTGTAAAAGTAACCCAGTCGATCTCTTTACAGCTGTTGAGAAGCAAACTCAGATTCACCATCATCATGTTCTATTACAACGATGTCACTCAACGTATTGATCATTGCTGGCTGATTCAGAACTATTATAATCATGCATTTCATTTTTCAAATGAAAATGGGGTTTCTGCATTTTGCTTGTTTGGCGCCATCAACACATGTTTTGACATCACTAAGCCTCAGAATGTCCCATCAACATGGTTCTTATATCCCTGCAACCCTGACAATCTCCTCTATCCAATAAGATATGGAGGTTCATGCTGGATTGAAAAGTTCTGCACATAAAGACAAAAAAAGTATGAAATTACAATTTGCATTTTGCAGTTTTTGTCCATTAAAAGTCTCCTCAAGTATAGTATAGTACTGCTCACATGCAAAATTATTATGACATGTGGGGATCGCTGAGGATGAGGAGGTGGAGCAGGTCGTCCACTTATCCACCACTAATCAGAAGATCAGTGGTTCGATCCCCGGTTCCTGCAGTCTGCATGTCAGATACTGAACCCCAAATTGCTCCCGATGGTTGTGCCATCAATGCATGAATGCGTGTGTGTGAATGGGTTAATGTTGGCATGCAGTGTAAAGTGCTTTGAGTGGTTGGAAGACCAGAAAGATGCTGTATACAGTAAGTGCAATCCATTTTACCATTTACATTTCTGAATAACCTAACTGGAGGAATTTTACAACTTGCAAAAATTCCTAGAGTTCAAAAGGTAAATAAAAGGTTGTAAAATCAAAAATGTCTTGGCAAACAGCATTAAAACCTGTTATCTACAGTGTATTATCCATAATATACACTGTAAACCTAATTTTGTATCACTTCATCATTACACATGCAGACATGGGACATTAATCCTGACATCATTTCATAAAGAAAACTATTATTTGTATATAAAAAAAATCAAAACTGATTTATTATTAGTCACAGTCACATTTAGCAGTTTAAATTCTGTATTCATCTTCCAAAAAGGCAAAAACCAAATAAATCAAGCTCAGATTAGCTTCAGAGCTTCCAGACTGTGCACCTTCTTATCTCTATGCTGATTAAAGAGTTGTGTTTTATGCCATTGGTCATTCTACTAACGAGGTGTTAATTTTATTCAACTCCGAGGTGTCTGCTCCATGCTGTGTGTTTCTCTCTTTTTCTCCGATTCTTCTGCAGCTTTGTGTGCACACAAACACACACACACACACACACAACCTCTACTTCACACACATGCTCGCATTAGCATACACATTGCCACCACCGAGTCAGGCTTACTTGAAAAGCGTCTTTTAAGAATGTTAAGAAGTGCCCTGTTAGCCTGGGGAGAGGATAAAGGCTGTTAGATTATTCAGGGCACTTGGCCTTTCAAATGGTACACTTGAGTTTGGGTTTTTACTCAGCCTTGATTTCCTCATGCTTTGATTTGTCTTTGTCTTGTGTTTTTCTGGCCTCGTTTCTTGACTTTCACAGAATTTTTCACCAGGACTTTAAAAGGAGACCTGCCATGTAGCCATACGTCCCCTTTTCTTTGTAGATGTTTTAAAAAGACCTTTATATATATATATATATATATATATATATATATATATATATATGACATGACAGAGTAGAACAACATAAAACAAACTGCCAGCTCACAGAAAAAGTGCACATATCCATGTCAATCCATACATTGATTAAAATGTGAGGTTGAGGAAGGCCAGAAGACGAAGGCTAGAAAGCTGAAATCCTGGAGGATCAAAGCACAATACAAAACAACACAGTACAGTCTGATACAATTAGTTCCCAGGTTGACACCTCTCCCTCCTAATATGTTCAGTAAAGGATCCCTAGATCTTAAGAAACTTGAGGAGGATATTGGACAGAGTATACAGAATTTCTTCAAGGTTCAGACAAGAAACTGCCAGAAGCTGAAATTGACTTTTTAATCCAGTTTTTAACCACATTTTTTATGATACTCTCTTTCAATTTGGTTGTTTTTAACTTTATCTTTTAACCCAATGAAGGATTTTACTCATCAGATGTGGATTTTAAGTTGTTTTTAAGATCTACTAACTAGGGATGTGCAGAGAGCCCAGTATTTGTATTTGTATCTGTATTTGTTGAGGCAGCAAAATTATTTGTATTTGTATTCGAATAAAAATGGAAAGAGGCTTAAAAATCCTGTTTTTGTTTTTATTACGCTTTTAATTTTAGAAAATTAAAGTGATGTCCAAATTAAGAAATGTGCGTCATGTAGCAGGTGGATGTGACTCCCCTCATTGAGACCTGCTGATAGACATCACAGCGGAGCAGAGGAGAGACACTGAGATAGTGACTATAACTGACCTGCACGCTGGTTTTTGACATGTTTTGTTTTTTTCTTCCCAAAAATAAATAATTTTAAAAATATTTGTATGAAACAAATATTCATAAAAAAAAACCCCACTACTTGTGCTTTGGCGAATAACGTATTTGTATTCGGGCACACCCTTACTACTAACATGATGGCTACTAACTGTTCAGCTCTGGTGGATAACGACACCACCATCCCATGGTCCTGCTCCGTCACCACTGGACCCCTGGATCCTCCTGGGAGCTAAACCCAAAGCTCCGGCCAGCTCTACTCTCCGTATTGAGCCTGCAGAAGGTTGGTCTTGTGTTGGCAAGCGGTCTTACAGCTCTCAACACCGTCAGGAGTTCCAGCTCCAAAATAAATTCCTGGATTTGCAGGATTTAACCCCCACAATCTAACACTGGTAACTTTTCTATTGAACTTAGACTAGACAGAAATTTTCAACATTCCTGTGATAATCATTTAAAGATGCTCTATGACATCTGCAGTCAAACCATCTGGTTCATGTCCCAGGAACCTCATTACAGTTAATGTCCAGCCACAAAATTGCCTGAAGCCAGCTCTTTCAGCTCTTCCTGCTCTGAAGTTGACTATTTCTGGGTCTTTTTCACTCATCACTTCAGACGTTAAATGAAATGATTTAAATGATCCACAAGTTTTTAAGACTAGAAGTGGTTTTGGTTTCTTACGTCTAACTACGTAGTGTACTAAGTCATAACAAACATGATCACTTTAATATCCTATTATCTTGAACCCATCCAGATGTTATGATTTTAATAAAAACTTGACATAAGAGATAGATAATCAAACTGTTTCTTTTAGTGATTTTAATATTTTCAGAGCAGATAGAGCTGGTTAAGGAGACGTGATAGCCATGAAATTTACTCTGCTTTTAACAATCATTTTGCTGCATCTTGTTAGTCTTGTTAGTCTTAGTGTTGGTCCCAGCGGTTGTGTGGAAGAACATAGGTCATCCTTCCTTAATACCACTAAACCACTCTTTAGCTTTTCTCCTGTGTCCAGCAGGATTGAAGCTGATGCTTAATGCAATATTGAAGGGCAAAAATCAACAGGTGATGACAAACTGGAGTCATTTGCTTTGAAAATCCTCAGCACAGCTAATTTTTCTGAATACATGACTCATATTTTCAATCTTAGCTTTACCTCTGGCATCATTCCTACAGTTTGGATGACTGCCTGTGTTCCTCTCCATAAAGGTGGCAGCAAATCTGAATTATCGTTATCTAAATCGTCATCTCAAAACTATCTTGTCTTGCAAAAATACTTGATTCACTTGTTAATGAACAGTTGAAATCATTTTTATCAGCACATTCCATAATTACTCAATTTCAGTCTGGCTTCATGTCTAAGCATTAGGGATGTGCAGAGATCCCAGTATTTGTATCTGTATTTGTTGAGGCAGCAAAATTATTTGTATTTGTATTCGAATAAAAGTGGAAAGAGGCTTAAAAATCCTGTTTTTGTATTTATTATGCTTTTAATTAAAAAAAAAAATACAATAAGTATTCGTGAATAAAATACTTTATGAAGAAGAAAAGAACTTCAAAGGCGATTCTTGCTTTGCACTTTTTGTTTATTGCCTATTTTTTACAACCTTACTTTGTGGAAAGGAGAAGGAGAACAACAGGTTATGGAGAGTCTGTTGGGACTTACCCCTGATAGATGTAACAGTGGAGCAGAGGAGAGATACTGAGATAACGATGTAACTGACCTGCAAACTGGTATTTGACATGTTTTTTTTTCTTCCCAAAAACAAATAATTTTTAAAATATTTGTATGAAACAAATATTCGTATAAAACCCACTATTTGTGCTTTGCCGAATAATGTATTTGTATTCGGGCACACCCCTGGTAAGCATAGCACTATTTCTGCAATTTCTTTAGTTATTAACAATATAGTCTCAGCATTAGATAATAAAAAACACTGTGCTGCTCTTTTTATTGATTTAACAAAAGCTACTGACACAGTTAACCACTCTCTGCTTTTACAATGACTTTCTTCTTTGAGTTTTGACAATATTAGCTGCCTGTGGTTTCAGAATTATCCTTCTGATAGGTAGAAGTGTGTCGAAATAGGTAATATTCAGTCCTCTTTTCTCACCATTTCAAAGGGAGTTCCCCAAGGTTCTGTCCTTGGACCACTTTTATTCACTGTTTATATAAACAATATTACGTCTTCATTTTACAGTTGTAACTTCCATCTATACGCAGATGATGTGGTTGTTTATTCCTGTGCAGGGATGATGCCACTCAAAATCTATAAGTATCACTGAAACTTCTTCAAAAACACATTCATAATATGAAACTGGTCCTAAACTGTGCAAAGAGAAAATGGATCTTGTTTTCAAATGCAAGGAATACTGACTATGGTAGTTTTGAATTTTGTTCCGTTAATAACACCATAATAAAGAAAAGTGCAATACTATAAATATCAATGAAAAACTTTCTCTTGACGTCCATATTGTTGTTATCAAAGCTGAGATTGAAATTGGGCTTTTTTGGAAATAAATCTTGCTTTCCTTTATTTACGAGAAAAACAATTGTTGAAGCAGCTTTCTTCTCTTGTATTGGACGACAGAGACATGAGGAGGGATCAGCATTTGTTTTAATTTATTTATAAAGCTATTTTACAACAATTTATTTATTTGTCTAATTGTCAATTCCTACACTTTTACTTTTTAGCGTTGTTAATTTTACCTTGTTTTTAATTCGTATAGCCATGTAGTCTTCTCTTGCTATTTGATTTTAGTTTTGTCTGCATTTATTGTATGTCTATACCTCGGAACCATTGAAAATGAGGGTTCTCCATCAATGCGTTTTTCGAGGTTTTAAATAATTTAAATGATGATGATGATGATGATGGAACCATGTAATTTAGTCATTTTTTAAAGCAAAGAGGGGGAAACTGATTTCCATTCTCTCAGGATAAGCTGTTTTTACTATGACCTTACCAAACATGAGGGCTTGTTTTAATGCTCGAGGAAGAGTCAAAGAGCAGTTGAAGCAACCCAGTATCACAGAGAGACTGTCAAGGATTAGCTGTCCGCTGTATATGTCGCTGTACAAATGAAAAATGTCATCCTAGAAACTCTAGAGCTTAGGGCAAAACCAGAAAAGATGACCTATAGAGTCCCGTCACCCAACTTACACTTATCACAGGTAGCAGATACACAAGAAAAGATTCTGTTTTTTGGTTTGGTCTTTGAAAAGTGCAGCCAATTGATGACTTTAAACTGAATGAGTTGAAGTCTAGCATTGATCGAACATGCTTTGATCCTATCTAACCAATTCACCCATCCGAAATCTCCTCACCAGTACACTTAATCCATACCTCTTTAATGTGGAGAAAAGTGGTTGCCAGAGAAAAAAAGACCAACAAACTGTGAAATAAAATGTTTGGAGGAAGGAATTCTAGTCATAAGGTCATAAAAGTTGTGTTGTTTGGGCATCATATCGAAGTGAGGTAGAGGCTGCCTGACAAAATTTCTAATTTGCAGATATTGAATAAAGTGAACAGGAGGGCGATCGAATTTCACCTGAAGTTGAGCAAAAGATGCAGAACGGTTGTTAATATAGAGATGCTTAATAGTAGACAGGCCCTTGTTTTAAGTCTGGCTTAAAACAAGGTTTCTAACATATAGGAGCATAAATGGTCAATTCTTACAGACTCAACACACCCCTGATTTGCCTTTGAATCTTTATGCAAAATAACGTCATCCCTCACATGCTTGATGGGTAAATTTGGTTTAGAAAATAAAATAGTTGCTAAGGAGGCTCCAGTAAGTGATGCTGCATTACAACACTCAATCTAAGGCCATCTGGGACAGAGGCTGCTCCTCTGCCCAGACATAGCTGGAACATGATTCTTGAAATCCCATGTTCTGGCATCACAGGCCCAGTAATAATGTCAGAGGGCAGGAAGGCCCAGGCGACCTTCAGCTGTGGGCTTCTGTAAGTGCGCCTTGGAGATGCTTGTTAGTCCAGACAAAGGGTATAATGATGGAGGATGTGTGTAAGTTTTGAAAAAGATAAATACATTTAAAGACTTCTACCATTTTAATAATATTAAAACACCCTATTAAAAAAAGAGGGAGGGGTTTGCATTTATCTATCATAATTTTAAGCTTGCCAATCAAATCCAAATAATTAAGTTTAAAAAGAAGCTTTGGGTTTCTGGCGATTCTAATGCCTAGATACACAAAATGATCAGGGGGGAATTCTAAAGGGTAGATTATCAAGAAAGCTAGAGTCGAGGCCATCAGACAGAGGCATGAACAAAATTCAAACTTTTCACTAATAGCAGGTCTAGACTGAACTCTTTAATTTACAGAGACCCAACATCCCCCCATGAGCAGCACTTGGCGACAGCAGCAAGGAAAAACTCCCCTTTAACGGGAAGAAATCTTGAGCAGAACCGGGCTCTAGGTGGGAGGCCATCTACCTTGACTGGTTGGGTGGAGAGAGACACAGAGAAGCACAGCAACAACAATAATAACAATAACAACAACAATAATAATAGAAATATGACTGATAATAATAGCTGACTAATAACAATAGGAGCGGTGGTTGGTGTCACCTGCAAGACGAGAAAGCACAAAACTATGAGGAAGATGCAAAGTTAGTGACATGCATTAATGGAGCTCAGTGCATCATGGGAATCATCCCCCAGCAGTCTAGACTTATAGCAGCATAACTAGGGGCTAGTCCAAGGTGAGCCTGGCCGACCCTAACGATAATCGTGTAATTTATGAGTTTTAAACCCACTCTAAACACGCAGAGAGGGTGTTTATCAGATCAAGAAGGGGAGAGAGGGATGTCCTTACTTCTGGCAGAGTCAGGATCACATCATCTGTATACAGTCCAATGGTACTATCAGATGTGCCACGCCTGGTTCCAGTGGGGACTGGCCCTAATAGAAAAACAGAGTCATAAATTTCTCACCAAAGCCAATTTTTTTAAGAGTGGCAAACATGTATGTCCATTCAATTTGGTCAAAAGCCTGGTGAGCATCCAAAGAAATAACAGCACAGCAGGGTAGCTTAGTAATGTTAGAAAAGGGGATCTATCCCGAATGAAACCTGTTTGGTCAGGGTGGATTAATTTACCGATGTGTTAATCGGTTTGTCAGAACTTTTGCTTTAATCTTTTGATGACGGTTTAGCAAGCTTAAAGTACGATAGGATGCAACATTAGTGTCATCTCTGTCTTTTTCCAAGAGAAGACAGATATGAGCATCATTCAAAGTATTAGGAAAAAATCTGTCTTTCACAGAACAATTTACCATCCAAAGTAAAAGGGGGGCAATTATGTCTACATGGGCTTTATAAAATTATATTACAAACCCATAAGAGCCACAGGCCTTTCCATTAGGAAAGGAATGAATGGCAGTTTTGATTTCTTCCAGTGTGAAGTCAGAATCCATTTCCCACCTTGCAGCTTCACCAAGAAGTGGAGTGTCCAGCACACTGAGAAAATCAACATCCACATCAGTGGCTTTAGACTCAGAGGCATATAGCTGACTGTGAAAGCTCAAACATCTGTCATTGATCAGATTGGGATCAGTTATCAGCTGTCCAGTAGGAGAGGAAATTTTATATATCGCCTTGTCAGCTTGCACACCTTTTAACTGCCTAGCGAGCAATTCGTCAGCTTTTTAACTCAAAATGTTTGAGTTTATGAATATAGTTTCCAACCTGCTCCTCGAGAATATATTTGAACTCGTACTTTATTTCAAGATAGCATTGAGGGTGTCCTCAGAGTTTGAGTTTTGATAAATGTCCTCTAATGCAGACAGACACCTCAGCCTGGCTCTTTTACTAGATGATTGGTACAAGATGATGTGACCTTTCATTACAATTTTGAAGGACTCCCAAAGCATTGGATAGGAGACTGCACCATTTTCATTGATAAGCAGGTAAAACTGAGATTTTGGCTGATATATAATCAAGAAAAGATTTATCTGAATGTAGGAAAGAGTTAAATTTCCAATTGTAATGATGTACATGGAGATTGAAATTCATTTTCATTGAGATAGGGGCGTGATTGGAAATTAGAATACTATATGTTGAATTGATTGCGTTTGAGATTAGCTTAGAGTCAACTAGAAAATATTAAATTGTGGAAAAGCTACCATTTACATGAGAAAAAAAGAATACTGTCTCTCTGAGGGGTGTTGAAGCCTCCAGTCCAGTGATTTCACAAGATTATGAAGAACTGAGTCAGATTTTAGTGGTGGGGCTACTTTAGATGAAGATCTGTCCAATCGGGGGTCAAAATAGCAGTTAAAATCCCCTCCGATAACTATAATTATTGTGCTCAGCAACAAGATTAAAAACTTAACAGAAAAAAACATGGCAAAGTTACAAGAATAAATATTGAAGAGAGCTAATGGAAGAGAGTTAATTGCACTGGTCACGAGAACATATCACCCAACTGGATCAATGATCATGGACTTTAATACAAATTAAATAGTTTTGCAGATAAGAATGGCAACCCCTCTCGCCTTGGTGGATTGGTACACTTGTGACACCCATAGAGATCTGTAGAGTTCCTGTCTTCTGTTGGTTGGATGTGGATTTCCTGTAAAAGAACTAATATCAGATGACTTGGATTTTAACTGTGAGAATACTTTCCTTCCTTAAAAGGGCCTTACCAAGAACTCCACAGTTACAGGAAGTGAATGTGATGGGACTCCTTCCTGACCTAGATGGATAATTTTCCTGAATTTAAAAGAAGGAACAGCAGGGAATAAAGGCTGACATGTGAAAAACAAAAATCTGGCAGTGTAGCAAATGACAAAAACAAAAACCCCAAAACACACTCATAGCCGTGGCAAAAAAACTAGGCAGCGCGTCACACTTGCTATTGAGGAGGCTGCCAGGTAACAGTACCATGTGCTCCTCCAGTATATATTAGATAACAAACACCTACAAGAAGCTACAAGAACATAAATAATAATATGTCATACTCTTGAGGAGGTAAATGGAGGTGCAGTATAACTGATGAAGCAAATAGGGGGAAAAAAGGATTCACACTGGGCAAAACAGTTGTAAGAATCCTAGTGGATACTATATACACCAAAATAAATGCAGTAGTATTGCGTGCCCCACTCCCAACCCAAAAGCACTGTAATGCTTAATACTCAACACATATAGAATTGAAGTGGCAAAGTGCTAAATCTTAACATTAATCATGTATAGCTGCATAGAATTATGGTGAAAGCCATGTAGATGGCACATATCACCAGTTAAATTTTGTCTGCCAGGTTCAGCATCAGCCGGTGACTCAAAGATCTTAACTGTGTTGCTGTAGACAACTTGGAGTTTGGCTGGAAAACATAGGGAACACTTTGCACCAGCATCCACAAGCTTCTTCTTCACACTGTTGAAGGACCGCTGCTGGGACGATACCTCGGCCGTGTAAGCGAATATCGATACTCTCACTGTGGTAGCGCAGCGATGCATGTTCATGGCTGAGCTGAAGAATGTTAATCAAGGCTTAGGTCTCAAGCCGCGGTGGGCTCAGTTTATTCCGATGGGCCTGCTGAAGTTATCTTGGCCAAGTAACTCCAGGATCAACCGTGAGATGAATTCTCTTTTCCCTCTTTGATGCCCACGATGCTAATGTTGAGCTCCTTGCAGCTCCTTGCATGCGGCTTCCAGCCTTGTGATACGGTTATCAGCAGCCAAAAGAGCCTCATCCATGTCGTCCATGCGATGTTCAGCTTCGTGGTGTTCTTTTTGAAAGGTGGACAGACACGCTTCAATTGAGTTGAGGCATCCCTCCATAGAAACTTTGGCTAGCTCAACTTCCTGATTAGTGACGGCAGCTAATATAGCCTCATTGCTAGCAGCAGTCGAGCTCACCTGGGATGCCGTCTTATGGCTTTGGCTTTCATCTTTATTAAGCTTCAAGGTATAAAACCAAATCTGACAGGTTACGGTACAACTCAAACGGCAGACTAGCAAAAACTAACAGGTGCAGAAGTTTAATAGTAAAGTGGAGGAGACAACACAGAGCTCCAAGAAAACATGTCTACTCCATTACTGTGCACTAGCGCCCCGTAATTAACCAGTTTGCAGCTGAAAATTGAGTTGTCATTGAATCCCATGTTTCTGTTCTGTTTTTTTTTGCCAAAAGAGACTTTATACCTCAACACAGTGGAAGTGTTAGACCGGGGGGACGCCATGGAGCACGAAATATTACAACAGTGCCAAATGCATGTGGCAGCACTGGAGATGGTTCAAATTGGCAACTGGCAGCTGATGTTCATGTAGTCTGAAATTCTATTTGAAGGAGCACACAGAAAGCTTGAAACAGATCATTTAAACAAGAAAAAGAGAAATTAGAAAGCACTGATAGAGGAAAATCTGGGCACATTTCCAGGACGAACCAATAAATCCAAGTACTCTCTCCAAAAAATAAGCACATCAAGTCCTCATATGTTGCATCATATATCGCTTCTCTTCAGGCCAAACTTTTTTTGGTTCCCAGTTGAATGGAGTCAGACTTTGTTTTGGACCTGATTCAAATCAGATGTGTTATTGTCATATGTGAACCACTCAGGAATGTATTTCACTTCCTAACAACTCGTTTTCAAAATAGCTCATTAAATGTCAGTTCAGTCAGGATACACCCGAGACAAGCGATGACAGCAAGCAAATGTTTATTGAATGTCCATAATAAATTAGAGTTGAGAGAGCGGTGACGAGGGACTTATTGCATGCATGCGATAAAAAACTTGTTTCCTTTGTTTGTTTGTTTTTTAAGCTGAGGGGACGTCTGTCAGCGCTGTCAAATCTGTTTTATTTCAGTTATCTGGTTTTCATGCTGTTGCATATGTGTGCAAATAAAAATAATGATAAATACATTAAATAAGAATAACAAAAATAGTGACAACATATCTTATCATGTTTTTTTGACGTTACTTAGTTTGATGTTGATGTTGAACCATGTTGATGTCCCATCAACATGGTTCTTATGTCTCTGGAACACTGACACTATGGCTGCAACTAATGATTTTCACTATCAAATAATCTGTCGATTGTTTTCTTGATTAGTTGTTTGTGTTGATCACTGTTTCCCAAAGCCTGAGATGTAACCTAAAGCAGCACACAACTCAAAGATATTCAGTTTACCGTCATAAAGGACTAAAGAAAGCAGAATGTATTCACATTTAAGAAGCTGGAATCAGAGAATTTTTGCATCTTTTTCTTAAAAAATGATTCAGAACGATTAATTGATTATCTAAATAATTATCGACTAATCGCTCTAACTGACTCCCCTCTAGCCATTCAGATACAGATATATTCCCCGTGTTGAAATCTGTGGACATAAAAAAAAACAAAACTAAATTTACAATTTAATTTAATCTAAAAACTGTGGAGTACAACTCACAAACAGTACATGACCGCCTGGCTAAAACATGTAATGACGCTGCTAAAAGCCTGTAAATAAAGGCTTGAAAAATGAGTAAAAATGGTTCAAAGGGTTAATGTTGTGTGGTCATGATTCTGTACTAAATTGGGGATTCCATAAAAACTACTACTGAAAACTGCAGGCAAACACAAACACCGCTGCTTCATGTGGGTTCAGCTGTCGTTCAGTGAATAAGGGTTGATTTCTTTCAAACGGTGAGTGTTTCATTTTGAAACGACACTTCATTTTCAGATAGACGCCTGCTGTTAATCAGAACAAAATAGCGCCAACAAAAAAAACCAAAATAAATATTTTGGAATTGGTAAAAAAAAAAAAAAAAGATGCAGAGGAGCAGTGTGAGGTATTAACTGCTTTCATTACAAGAGTGTAATCTTCATATTGAAAACACAAGTATTTTCCCTTTAAGCATGACGGCAGGTGATGTTTGATTTGTTGTACATGCAAGAGAGCTTCACAGGCTTCCTCCAGTGACCTGATCATCCTATTCAAATTCAAAAGCTTTTTTTTTCTGAAAACGCCCCATCACCAAAAAAATGAGGTATGATTATCTTCACCAGTAGCAATCTCAGACTAAATGCTCTCTAGTTGTGCAGCAGGGGAATGAGGGCAGGAGGTGCACAGCTGTGCCTGTTTAAATTTGGCAGAAAGCAGGAAGCTTGCCTTTGCTTGGCTTTGAAATCCATCAACACTTTATTCAAAATCTGGGGAAAGAAGCATGAATTTTAAAATGTCCTGTGGACATGTGCACCAGCAAAATATTACGTGATGATTATGCACAAGCTGAATGTTTGGGTAATAAAACCTTTTACTTTAAGTCCTCCAACTTAGCATTAATTAGCAGTATACAACTCATTAATAAACAGTTTATAATACACTATAATGTAGTTATAAAGTGTGGCAT
Organism: Thunnus maccoyii; assembly: GCF_910596095.1. Lineage (NCBI taxonomy): Eukaryota > Metazoa > Chordata > Actinopteri > Scombriformes > Scombridae > Thunnus > Thunnus maccoyii. Next base: position 35,625,525 of record NC_056535.1, on the reverse strand, counting down.
TTTAAAGTGTTTATTAATGTATAGTATTTGTCAACAGTTATAACTTATCCAAAGAAGACATATTTTATATTATTACAACTGTGTTTTACTATGTTGTCATTCATTATCTGTCTATACAGCAGCCTCTACTTATAGTTGTTACTAGGGATGTGCATAGGGCCCAGTATTTGTATTTGTATCTGTATTTGTTGAGGCAGCAAAATTATTTGTATTCAAATAAAAGTGGAAAGAGGTTTAAAAATCCTGTTTTTGTTTTTATTACGTTTTTAATAGAAAATTAAAGTGTTACAATAGGTTTTCATGAAGTGTTCCCTTTGGAGCACTTCATTTGTGTCAGTAGTTCAGCTTTATCTCTGGGAAACACCCCCAACTCCGAGAGTGATGTCCAAATAAGGAAATGTGCGTCATGTAGCAGGTGGATGTGACTCCCCTCACTGAGACCTGCTGGTAGACGTCACAGCGGAGCAGAGGAGAGACACTGAGATAGTGATGTAACCGACCTGCACGCTGGTATTTAACATGATTTTTTTTTCATCCTGAAAACAAATAACTTTTAAAATATTTGTATGAAACAAATATTTGTAAAAAGCCCACTATTAGTGCTTTACCGAATAACGTATTTATATTCGGGCACACTCCTAGTTGTTACATTATAATCGTTATATATTAATAAACACTTGCTTACAGCTGCATTTATTAACTTTTGATATACTGCTAAAGAATACAGGTTGCCCACTAAAGTGCAGTTGCAATCTAATCATACAGTACAACAGTATGTAGAGCTGAGTTTCATGTATTTCTTGGTCTTGTGCAGAGGATGTTGTGGAGTCGAGGAGCCTGCTGGCCTGGTAGTACAGCAGATGATATTTCTGGATGGTTTGTCAGACAGCAGCAGGGTGAACAGGCTGCGGCTCGGGTGTCTCTTGCCTTTTTAGTATCCACTGAGCTCTGTGCAGACACCTCATCTCACCGATATCACTGATGCTCGGTAGAAGATTCCGATGATGTTCTGGACGCTTTTAATCACCCGCTGCAGAGCCGTCCAGTCTCCAGCACGAGGTTAATGTGGAGTTTAAGCAATTAAAGGCTGGTTAAATTTTGTTTTAGTCTTGGCAAGGCAGACGGAGGTAAAGCAGCACGATTTCATACAAAGGATAATTAAAAACAAGCCCTCCTCCAAGGTTGGACGCAGGTCTAACGCGGTGCTGATGCAGGTCTGACGCGGGTTGATTTTCACATGAATGGGATCCTAGACGTGGATTTCCATTCAGGAATCAGCAGTGTTTGTTAAGGTGGTCACACACAGAGAACATAAAACCTAATAAATAAAGGCTGGACTCACATCTTATTAGAAAGGCAACAACACTGTCTTTCCTGCTGCTCTGCTGTTGCTGTGTAACTTCTTTTTTTTGCCAATTTGTTCATCAGTGTAAAGTGTCTTTGAGTGGCTTTTAAAAGTGCTGTATAAATAAAGTTATTATAATGTTTCCAACACAGAAGGAATGTGCATCACTAGAGCATCTCCTGTCTGACAGCAGTATAAGAAACAGGCCTAATTTAAATTAATAAAATAACCTAATTTCTTTCGGGTGAGGATACATTTTTGACTGCTGTGAATGAATAAATATGTTAGTGTTATGGTTGAAACATTACTATGAGTGTCAAAATACTGTCCATGTATATTTGTGTCCTCCCATGTTTTTCCTTTCAAAGCTTTCTGTATTTCTCTCTGTTTTTATTCTACAGAGCAGGCTGTTTGCATAAATCATGCTGATTTCAAAGACTTTCATCTGACCAGCCTGAAGCATGTGATTTGCCTGTAAAGCTTGTTGGAATATTTTCATATGGAATCAATTTAATCAAAAAAAAAAAAAAAGAAGTTCATCTAGCTAGTTCTTATTCAGCGCAGCACTGGGGGTCATTGTCAGCCACAAAGTTTTACATCCCAAAGCTCCGCACTGCCAGAGGCTCTGAGTTCTGGCTGCGTTGTCAGTTAAACACCTGTCACGCTGTCCGTCAAAACACCTCCATATCTCTCTTTTCATCTTAACACATCTACTCATACTGCCTCTCTTTGTACTTGACTGTAAATTATCGACATTCAGTTGCCTGAAGCACATGCCAGCACACATCTCTACATCTCGGCTCGCTCGACACCCACAACACCAAAGAGGCGGTGAGTTTCAGTTTAAAATGTTACCCTGATTGTCTGTTTTTAAGAGCGGATCAGAAGCTGCTGGTCATCTTGCATGAAGCCGTTGGTAAATTGTCTGTGAACTGTTGAACTGACTCACAGTTTGGATGCAGTTTCCAACAGCTGGATGGATCTAATTGCTCGCCTGCACAATACAGCACTATCACATTGCCACACATTGACACAGCACATTGCAATGTCCGCTGCAGAGGTCCAAACCTTTATGGCTGCCAGCAGGACCAGACTTTGGCTCTTCCACAGAAGTTTCGTTTGATCAAGCCTTGAATCTTCCTGCTTTATACTCCAGAGAAAAAAAAAATTACAACAGTAATGCTGATGCAGATCCACAGAAGACATACAGCTGGAAACAGCTGCCTCTTCTTGATGACTGGGAGAACAATGCAGCACTATCACTGATCACCATAAACTCACTGATCTGTCTGCAGCTTCCACAGTTTTCCAGTGTAAATGGTAAATGAACCGCACTCATTAGCATTAGCCGACAGACTCGCAGCGCTAGTCTGACCATCGGGAGCGATTTGGGGTTCAGTGTCTTTCTCAAGAAGGTTTAGACATGTGGCTCCCATGTCGGGCACATTTAAGAGATTCTGTTAAATGAAAAGATTCTTTTCTGGTGAAGTCAGACTGAAATCTTCATAAAAGAAGATGAGGTTCAACTGAACCACTAATTACTCCTCAATTTACTCCTGGGGAGGAATTCAGGGTAGTTTTCAGGGTTTTTTAAGTTGTAAAAACCCTTAAAATGAACCATAACCCATGAAAACAACATTTTCCCCTTAATTAGAAAATTAAGGCATTATAAGATATAAATTAAGGGCTGTTTTTTTGTTTTTTGCACCAACTGTGCAAATGATTCATTAAAAATAGCCTGATTTATTTAAATCCATTAATTTATCCATTAAATATCCCATTAAAACCCATTAAATACCTAAATTCTTGGAAATTAAACCAACAGAGAGAAATTTATAAATGTTTTGAATGTTTGTGTTTTGTGATGGTGCCCATCTACTTAACAATGAATCCTTTCAACAGCAGATATTTGAACTTGTCAAAGCAGGAAAAGAGCAGCTGTAAATAATAATATCATCAATGGATCAGTTCCAGTAAGTCAAGTCAGTGAGTGTCTGACCTAAATGTTATTAAACTGACTCGGTTGGCATCGGGTGAAGATCACGGTTTAGGTTAAAATAAGTGCTTAAACATTAATTGGAAACAAATTCAAACGTCTCCCTCTGCAGACTTGATGACTCAATACCAACTTCACGGTTTTTCCTCCTCAGCTCCTGATAGATAAGACTCATAAAATCAGAGATTTCCCAAATATTTCTTCTCTCAACATTTTTCTCCTTTTAATTTTTTTCATTTTTTTTGCTTTGCTCTCTTTTTCTTGCAATCCTTAGTGACACAAGTCTATTCAATACGTTTCTATTCCATGTGGAGAACAGTAATGAGAGCAGCTGTATCCCTTGTCCGAGCTGAAGCCAAGAGGTTTTTTGGATGATTCAGCCGATCCCTTTTCCACATTGTGAGTTATAACCTTATAATGCTATGTCTTGACACTGGATATCCGCTGCACAAACCGAGGCTGCACAAACTGAGGCTGCCAACACAGCAGCAGCAGTAACAACATACTATGTATCAGGTACGGAAGAGTCTGGAAGAAGAAAACAACAGAAAACAGCATTGATGTAGGGAAAGAAGCATGCATATGAGGAATGAACTGCAGCTGACAGTGATGGGAGTGTCATTACCACAAGTGAACCCTGCAAACCCTGCTGCTAGTCTCCTCTTCTGTCTCTCATATACTCTGTTTCCACTTGTCACTTCAAGTGTCTCATATCAGGATAAAATCCAGATGACATATGAAACTTTATATTGTATGCCTCTGCATTGGCATTGTTCAACAGTTTAGCTCCAACAATAACCGCTAACAACTATTCATAAACTAACACAAAAAAATCAAGGTCAAGGTAAACTTCATTATCCCACTAGACGTCTAAATTAAAACACAGTACAGTGTGTTAGTGAACAATATTCTAGCTTAACTTGCTAACCCTGCAGTAGTTCATACAGATACAGCTCTAGGTAGGTAGTAGGGGTGTGCCTGAATACAAATACGTTATTAGGCAAAGCACAAATAGTGGGGTTTTATTTACGAATATTTGTTTCATACAAATATCTAAAAAATTATTTGTTTTCAGGAAGAAAACAATGTGTCTCCTACGTGTCCCCTATGTGCCCCCTATTTGTCCCCTATGTGTCTCTTATGTGTCTCCAATGTGTCTCCTATGTGTCCCCTATGTGTCTCCTATGTGTCCCCTATGTGTCTCCTATGTGTCTCCTATGTGTCCCCTATGTGCCCCCTATGTGTCTCCTATGTGTCTCCTATGTGTCTCCTATGTGTCCCCTTTGTGTCTCCTATGTGTCTCCTACGTGTCCCCTACGTGTTCCCTACGTGTCTCCAATGTGTCTCCTATGTGTCCCCTATGTGTCCCCTATGTGTCTCCTATGTGTCTCCTATGTGTCCCCTATGTGCCCCCTATGTGTCTCCTATGTGTCTCCTATGTGTCTCCTATGTGTCCCCTTTGTGTCTCCTATGTGTCTCCTACGTGTCCCCTACGTGTTCCCTATGTATCTCCTATGTGTCTCCTATGTGTCTCCTACGTGTCCCCTACGTGTCTCCTATGTGTCTCCTATGTGTCTCCTATGTGTCTCTTATGTGTCTCCCATGGGTAATGCTCCCTCTCTATTTTTTTAGTGCATGTGTGTGTGTGTAATTTGCATGAAACCACAGACCCAGCCCTTCTGTACAAGATAATCTCACAGAGGTACTTTGAGCCAAGCAGGAGCTGCACAACAGTTGCAAAGGAAGTACTGCATCACCTGAGCCAAGAGCTGGAATACTGAGGGTGTGTATGTGCCATTTGGTGCTAATGTGCCTGACTGTATTTTTGGCACAGCGCTGGTAACCCTCCTCCACTCCTGTTCCTACCGACGTTCTGCCAACAGTAAGTCTCTTCTCCAATCCACATAAATTCACAGTGATAACTTCCTGGCATCCTTCTGTCATCACTGTTTGATCCGCGGTTTTGCGGTCAGGTTTTACCTGCCAGGACACAATTTGAGTCATATAAAAAAAGTAGATTGAAGTACTCTTTTTAATAAATCCACTTCAGAGTGAAGGTGCTCTTGAATGAGGAGCTGCATCCTTCAGTGGAGATGCCGTCTGTCTGACACTGCCAGCTTTCTGAGGAGTGATAACTGATGGAAATGATATCGTCTGTACTGCCAGAAGTTCTGTTGGTATGCAAGCGGATGCAAAATGAAACTGTTCATGACTTTTCAACCTGGTCGATTGATCCTTTATGAAGTTTTTACTGCAACAGTGCTTATAGTTTCCAGACTCATGCACACATACATCAACACATAAGCACCGTCTGTCCTCATCCTTTACTTTAACTGTAGTTCTCATGCACAGATATTGTAGAAAGTAACGATTTTAAAAATGTTTTATTAGTTAGTTGTAATCCAGGGTTTTGCAGAATTGTTCAATACTGACGAGCTTGTCTGGCTCGCCTAATATTCCTCGGAATTGATTGTTCATATTGTTCATTTCTGCAACCTCACGCATTACATCTTCAGTAAAGTTCAGTGCCAACGCAGGAAGTAGCGAGGAAGAAAGTAATGGCATGGTGGTTGCCCTAAATACCTAACCCCAACCATACCCTAACTACCACCTGCTGCCATAACCTTGATCTCTCTCTAACCATAACTATACCATAGTTGACATGTGAAGATATTGTAGAAAGAAGTAAATGTTGGTTTCTTTAAACTATGACCACAATCTTTTCTAAACTTATCCAGAGCTTAAAGGACGAGTTCACAGTTATTCCAGTGTGTCTTAAACCAGCAGTCAGGTGTCTGTAATCATTCCTCCTGTTCATACTGGATATTAAAAGATCTTTCAAATGTGTTTTCAATGGAAGTGATGGAGGCCAAAATCCACAGCAGTCTGAGTTAGTCATATCAAGTGGATATCTGACACATTTACAGTCTTTTTAGCATCAAATTTCCTCTTTGTGTTTCCTCGGACAGTGTTTCCCTGTTGAGCTGCAGGTGGAAGTATAGTAACAAAAAGAGGAACTTTGGCACTAAAAAGACTGTAACGTTGAAAGATATCTACTTGATTTGACTCATTTGGACGCTGAAGCTTCATATTAGCTTCAGATAAACTTTTAAATACATTTTTTATACAGAAGGAGGACTGTGGATTTTGTCCCCCATCACTTCCATTGTAAGGTCATTATGAAGGGATCTTCTAATGGTCAGTATGAACAGGAGGAATGATTACAGCAAGAAAAACAGCTTTATTGTTCATTTGGGCTCCTGACTGTTGTTTTAGGTTGTTTCAGGTAAAACTGTGAACTCTTCCTTTAACCACAGAGAGAGCTGATCAGAAACTGTCTATATGTCTTTGAAATGGTCATATTGGTGACTGTGGAAGACATGTAGCAACATCAGCTTCCAATGTTCACTTATATATCTAATTATTTTATAAACTACATACCTCACAACTTGCATTGTTGTAATTATTAGATTTCATTTATTAATTATCCTGTAAGACCCAAAACAGACCAAATGGACCACAAGGAACACATTTCTGAATTTTTTTTTTTAACTCTACCTTCAGTGTCAAAGATCTGTAATGTAACATATATGTCATAACGACATTTAACTTGTTTTATATCAATTTGTTCTAGAAATGTGGTCAGAACAGGTTAAATGTAAAACAGGACGTCTTATTAAAGCATCAGTTAAATGGGTTGAAACCTACCGTTAGTAACAAAAAAACAAGCTTGTTAAAATTAGCTAGTTCTGTCACACTTGCCGACCAGGCACACCGCCATTTTGGAAGTGATGTCATGGGTACACAGATTCACACATTGTAACATGACTGCACCAGGATGTTCAGTAGATGTCACTGAGGGACTTCATGAGTTAAAATTAAGGATAAAGCTGTATAAGGAATTTTCCAGAACATTGAAAGTGTTGGTGACACCTGTGTCACTATGGGTTCTTATGGGCTAGAGACGACCTTTCATGTTTTTGGCAGGTTTTGCAGCCACCACAGGTTCTCCTACGGTGGTTCACCAGGACCTTCAGGATTTGGATCAAGTAAAGTCAGAAGGTTACAGCTGTTATCTCAATGTGTCAGATACATACAGTATTTATTCAATGTTTAGGTAAATATAATTATCAGATCAGACTTAGTATCAGTAGAGAAACGTCATCAGGACATTCCCATCTTCTATCACAGTATATTTATTATAGTTTATTATTTTATTTGGGGTGTTTTTAATAGTTTCTCACTATGGGTTCTTATGGGTTAAATAACAATGACTGCAAGTGTTGCTGTGGAACGAAGGCCATGGCTGCTGTAGGAATACGGTGCGCTGCCTAGAAATGACATCTATCTGCTTCTAAACTGCAGCAGCAAATATGTTTTGAAAGAAACGTAATGCCGCCTGAAACACATCTTCTGTGAACATAAGAAACTATCTGATCTTGCAGCACAGTATCAGCTGGTGGTAACTATGAAACAGTTTTATGGTTGTGCAGAACTTGGTTAAAGTTAGAGAAAGATCACAGAAAAAGTCTGCAGTGCCTCAAAGCTCGAGACACGACGTGTTTTATTAACATTTAACTAACCTGAAGAAAAGTGCTTCTGTTGTCTAAAGCTGAACACACGCAGGACTCAGGATGTGACATGATGTAATTGGGAAAATAATTTCATAGAATATAAACATTGGATAATTTTAGGTGAGAGAGTTTTCATAACCGTGAGGCGAAATTAAAAAAGAAGCAGATGGAGACGTTACTGTGGTTCTGATTTTAGTGTGGCAGAGTGATTGATGTATTTCATGCGCTGTAAGTGCTTTTTATGCTTTGCATGTTTCAATTAGTGTCTAATAATGCAGCATAAAGTTGGAAGATAAAATCCATATTTCTATTAAATATTAATATTTCTCATTTCATTGCTTTTGCATGTGTTGTATTACGTGTTTCTGTCACGTTTTAATTAGCACCTGAAGTTAAATTTAGCATAATGTCCTGTATGTTTTTTACTAACATGAATATTTTCTTGTCTTTGTTTTATTGCTTTGCATGTTTATAAATTCTCTCAATAACTTTGTAATTTTAAACCTTATATTCTTTTTTATCTCTGTTAAATAAACCAATACATAAATAAAAATAACATAAATGTTGAAAGTGCTAAATTTTATCATGCTAATTATAGTTATTATCATAGTAATAATCAATCTTGATGCTTTACTGAGCAAAGACAAAGACAGTATCATGTTTTTATTTTCTAAAATGAACAAAAAAGTCATTTTTATACGTGGATTTGATTTTTTTAAAGTGGATCTTTAGTGGTTTTTTTTCCATTTGCTCCCAAACAGAAAGTCCCAAAGGCAACACGGCAAAATATGAAACATTTTAGTATCGTTCTCCATTAACTTTATGGCTTTTTTTTCATTTTTACTGCACCTTCCAAAAAGAAAATCAGGAAATACATTACAACAACACTAAGTCCCTCTGATTGAAATGTCAGCGATCACATTGCGGTTCAAAATGCTTATCGCTCGTGTCCCTCCCCTTTCGACCCTGTCCGTCCATCTCTCCCCTCCTTTCTTTTATTTTGAAAACTCTCACTTCCATTTTTCTGTCCTCTGCTCGCTCTTCCTTCGTCTCCGTGTCCAATCGTCTCCTTTCATCTCATTCCTCGTCTCTCTGTCTCTCACCGTAATTATTCACACTCCCTCTCTTGGTTCACGCTTCTGTTTTTCATCAGTCTCTCTCTCTCTCTCGCTCTCTTTCTGTGTATTTTGTACCACAAAGAGCTTAGTGCTGGGACAGATCAATAAACCATCAGTTGCATATTGAGAGTCATATAGCGGCTCCTGCCCCCAAAGGCTAATTCTTCCTCTCCACACATCCTCTTCTTTTCTACAGTTTCTTCTTCTTATTTCTGTGTTTGTCTTTCTTTTTCTTTGCTTTATCTGTTTTTATGGGTTAAACATGGATGTGTACTGCATATTATAAGTGAATGGTAGATTAACCCTTTGCACATAAGGGCCACATGATACGCACACTGTAATATGTGTAAACGGTAGTATAAGACCTTCTGTGTCTCCAGAGGGAGGTGTGATGTCACCTGAGTCAGCGTCTGTTGAGGCTGAAGGCTGACTTACTTTGACTTAATCCTCTTTACCCCATTGAGGCGTCCACCAGAGCTCTCCATCTCACTCTCTTCTGGGCCTGGGCCTTTGCTTCTTGCCAGCTCACTCCGATGTTCTTCAGGTCTCGGAGTGTGGAACGTCTCCAGGTGTTTCTCGGCCTACCGGCTTTCCTCTTCCCCTGCAGGTTGTAATCCAGGGCCTGTCTAGTGATGATGTTTGATGACCTCATTTGTGGTTTTGGTGGGCCACCACAGCTTGAGGATGTAGCGAAGGCATTCGTCAACAAACACTTGGTAGTCTTCCACGTTTCGGAGCCATAGAGCAGGACAGTCTTCACGTTGGTATTGAAGATCTGTAGCTTGGTGTTGTTGGAGAGTTGTTTGGACAACCAGATTGGCCTGAGTATCTTGAATGCTACCTGTGCTTTGCTGATGCGTTCCTCAATGTCCCTGTCTGCTGATGTTACTCCCCAGGTAGGTAAAATGCTCCACGTCCTCTACAGCTTCTCCCCTGAGTGTGATTGGATCATGTGTTTTCGGATTTTATCCTCATGGTCTTGGTTTTACTGGTGTTGAAGCTGGTCACTATTAGTCTGTAGCCTATCTGTCTTCTAGTGCGAGGTCATCTGCGAAATCAAGGTCCTCGAGCTGTGTAAACAAGGTCCACTGGATTCCTGTCCGTTGATTTTCAGTTGTTCTTCTCATGATCCAGTCGATGAGGAGAAAGAAGACAACCCTGAAGCTGAAAGGCTACAAGATTGAAAAATAAAATCTTGGGGTAAAAAGTTAGAAACAAGTGAGGTTATCAGACCTCTGTAGCTCCTCATCTCTGTTTCTGTCCACCTGGTGAATGTAAGTCCAATATTCACTCTCTTTTAGTTCTGCTAAATGCTCCACTATGTTCACCAGCTAGTCTACAGCTAACTGTGTCTGTTTGCTGTTTGGTGCTGCAACAATTAATCAATAAGTTGTCAACTATTAAATTAATCGCTGACTATTTTGATAATGGATTCATCGTTTTTAGTCATTTTTTTAAGACAAAATGTCCAAATTCTCTGGTTCCAGCTGCTCAAATGTGAACATTTTCTGGTTTCTTCAGTCCTGTAAGACAGTAAACTGAATCTTTGAGTTGTGACTGTTTGTAGAGACCAAACAAGACATTTGAAGACGTCACCGTGGAAACAGTGATCGACATTTTATGTTAGTTGTAGACCTGCATGAAACACAATATATTATTGATTACAACCTCTTTACATTGAAAATTTTGGAAAAACATCAGGCCCCAAGTGTTACAATCTTTAATGTTTCCTGCAGGAAATACATTTTTATCTCTCTTTTGGTTTCTTTGTTTCAGTCATCAACATACATGCACACACACACACACACACACACACACACACACACACACACACACACGCACACACACTTTCTCTCTCTTTCTCCTCAAAGGCCGTAAGTTGCCAGACCAGCATTTTTTCAGGGAGAGTTGTTATTGTTGTCAAATATTTCATGGTTATTTTGCTGATCCATACATATCTGGTGTGTGTGTGTGTGTGTGTGTGTGTGCGTGTGCGTATGTGTCTTTATCTGCATGCATGTGTGGACATTCATCTTATGTCCATGTCTGCATGAACACCCATTAATTTACCTGTTACGTCAATTCAAAGATGTCATGAACATCTTGCTGATCTTTACACATTTAGTTGATTTCTCTGCATGTGTGTGTGTGTGTGTGTGTGTGTGTGGTGTGTGTGTGTGTAGGTTGGGAATATTGTCATACGTGGGTTTTTATAGTTTTTATACATGCATGTGTTGCAGTTTTTGCTTTTGCATAATAGCATGTGGGTGTACAGTTCAATATTCATGTGTGTCTCTGCTCCTCATAGACAGATAAATTGATTTATTTGACAAAATTAAAACATACATGACAGGCTGATCACAAAGACAGACTCCATATAAGACTGGTCCTCTATTGCAGTATGAGATGGCAGACTGAATGACATTAGACATGTTACTGTGATGGATTTTTATCTCACGTTTTTCTTCATGTGCGAGTGAATAATCCAAGAAATCCGATTTTTCATGTGATTGTTTACTGACTGTTATGAATTTCACATTTTAGTGTCTTGGGTTTTTTATTGTTGTTTATCATGTTTATCTGCCTGGAGCTGGATCCGTGAGAAAGTCTCTGCCTTCCTCAGCTTGCCTTAAAATTCACTCCGGCCCTCAGCGCTTTGAATTACCACAGTGAGAGAGGGTTGATTTAGCATTTATTTATTCAGAGCGGCACTTAAAAAACAGCAAAGGGAGAAAGACTAACACACTGGAAAGACAAGTTGAGTGGGAGCTTGTGGGGGGGGTGGGGGGGGAGGTGGGGGGGAACGAGACGAGGCAGAACAAGAATGAGAGGTCAAAAAAACAAGTGTGAATTTCACTGAGAATTTCCTTTATTAACTTTATTACTTTGTCTCTCAGTTTACGGGGATGAGGAACTGCGTGGGATACGGTCCGGGATGATGGAGGGCAACCATCATCCTTAACATCTTTTCTTATGTAAAAGTACAATAAAAAACACTGGAAAGACTCCCAAAAAACCATAAATCTCACCTTTGTGTGGTTTGTCCGTGTCTATTTTAGAGCGCCGCGTCTCATTCTCAAGATTTTTACTTTAGCGGAAATGTTTTCTAACAGTGTTTTGTAGCCTCCAGTGGACATACGTTACACTGAGACCGGACTTTATAGGGAAGTAGGAGACATCTTGTGTCCAGCAGTTCAACTGTTGACATGAAAAATACTTGTTGTTATGATGTAAAACTTTATTAATATAAAACATAACCTCGTCTTGGCACCTTTAATGTCCGGAGAAAACATTAAAGCTTGAATTTAATTCTCAATTTGGTCAATTAATCAGTCTCGAAATGTCACAAAGATGGGTGAGTGGAGCAGATGACACAGACACAGGAACACTAACCAGGAACATGGAATAAACATGGAATAAACATGGAATAAACGTAGAACAAACGTAGAACAAACATAGAACAAATGTAGAACAAACGTAGAACAAACGTAGAACAAATGTAGAACAAACGTAGAACAAACGTAGAACAAACACAGTACGAAAGCAGACGACTCGACAAAGACCGAGCTGAAAACTGGACTATAAATACACAGGGAGTGATTGCAAACTAAACACAGGTGAGACACATGAGATAATCAAACACAGGAAGTAAAGGTGACCAGACACAAGGAGAAAAATATTTCAAAATAAAACAGGAACTAAAGTAAACAAACAGGTGACACAAAAAACACAGGAGGAACACACAAGGGGAAACAGAGAAAACCAAAAACCAGGAAACATAATAGCAACACTGAAAACACAAAGAGTCCAAAAACAGAAAAAGTCCCGTTAGGACGTGACACAAAACTTTAAGTTCTTGTCCCGACAGTGACCTCTTGTTTACTGCAGCGCAAAAGGAAACAACCAAACACTTTTCAGGACAAATGAAGCTCGGATCAGGCTGCGGACTGTTGGCAGCGGTGTTTAATACCTGTGAAAAGGCGTCAAGCTGTTTCAAGCTACTCTGAAAGAGTCTTTAGACCGGCTTAACTTCCAGTTGGCAGAACTGCTGCCAGAAAGCAGGTGGGGATCCAGTTTAAACCATCATTATCTGCTTCCAAGTGATGTTTCAGTTTGAATGAAGAATTCAGGCTTTGGCTGGTTTCGTATATATCTTAGCTGAGTGTTGAATAATCTGACTACACTGAAATGTTCAGCGGCGTTTATTTCAAAATAAAATACTGTTCGTGGAAACGTTCGCCAAACAAAAACAAACTAAAAGATTAAAATACACATATACTTGGTCAAAAAACAAAGAATCTCTCATGAGTTTGGAGGCCAGCTCAGAGAAAAATCCCTCTGAGGTTGTTTTTATAGTTTTGAACAAGATAAACAGATTTTTTGGTGTGTTTTTCCGTTTTTGCACCGAATTACTGATGAATATTCAATTTCCTTGTTTCAGGGACTTTTAAGGTTTGACTTCCACTTGAAATGACTTTCTTTCACTGGGGAATTAAGGTTTAGTTTTAAATGCAAATTCACACTTCTGTCACTATCTATGAATATTTCATGTCCCATATATTGTAAAACTATTCAGAAAAAAAAAAACAGTTCAACATTATACATTCATTTAGTTCATTTTTCTATCAACATATCAAACATTAACCTTCATAGTAAAACTTCATGATGTCCAGACGTCCAACCGTCACTGAGTCAACGTTCTCAAACCGTCTACACTGAAATAAATGTTGAATATTATAGTGAAATGATCAGATTACTTTCAGAAATATTCAAATATAAATTCAACACAACTCTTACTTCAGAATATAAAAACATTCACTATGACTGATTGTTTAATAATACAAGAAAACCTGAAATATCTTTACATTCCTATTACTGCTTATATAATTTAACTATTAAGATATGATTGGTGAGGTTAATAGATCAAAAGTTAAATATACTTATATAGTTACCATATAAATATTCATTAACTGTTAATAAAAAGAAATTCAACATCTTACCACTGGGGGGCAGTGTGGTCACACGTAGTAAATAATAGTTTAATATCTCCTCAGTAGATTATCACACAACTATTAAAGTTATACAATTATTTGTATATTTACATGACAAATAACATTACATAACTTGCATAATGATTAGACATTTAATTGACATTAAATTCAGGTTTGGCTCAGATTTGCAGGGAGACTCCAGGAAGGTGAGTTAGAGTTTATAACTCTAGTCTGGAAAAGAAAAAAGGCCCAAATGAGGGGATTTCTGTCCATGTTCACTGTGTTGTTGATCCTTTCTCCTGGTTCAAATGACCCCAGAGGTCATAATTCAGTTACTGGTCAGAAATGGTTTCTCAGGAGGTCTGTTCAATCTCCATTTTGTCACGGTGTTTAAGTTTCGGGTAATGTCCTGCTAACAGACCCCCACTAGGCAAAGAGGTCAGTTCAGGGTCCAGAGGTCTCTCAGTTTAAATTAAAGAAAGGCTGTTTTACCAATGAATTATCCATGAATCATCCAAGATGTCCTGCACCTGAATATTCATAGATTCTGTATTTTTGCATGAGGGAGAAGCAGGAGATGTAATTTCTAATGAAGTAATTTAATTTTTTGTGGAAAAACCATATCAGACACAAATTATTATTCAAAGCGGGGATATTTTTATATGTCTTAAAACATGACTGGAGGGGATCTTTAAATTTAGAATGCATTTTTGCAAGAAATGAAGAGTGTGGATTTTATATCCTTTTATATTGAAGTCACTGTGCAGAAATGACTAAACAGTCAGTTAAGAGTCTTTCAGTGTATATTGAGTATAGCATTTATGTATTATATAAGAGTAAGACAGACTTCAAATAATTCCAACTTACCCTTTAAATTGATGTTTATTATTATGTAGAAAATATATAGAAAAAACAAGGTTTTTGGTTTTACTGAGTTTAAAGAAAACATATTCAGCACATTTCCAGCTCTATATTTATATTCTGGGGCTCTACTGGAATATCTTTGCATGATTTCCAGTTAAAAACTCTTTATTTATCTTCTACTGGTCCTTTATGCAGCCCCTCAGTTCAGCCTCTGTCTGAAACAGGCTGTTTTAGGTCCTGTCTCTTTAAGGCCCTGCCTCCTGATGAGCCCACTCTGTTCTGATTGGTCAGCTTCAGGAAGCTTCCTCCTCCGGCTCCGGAGGCTACGTAAACAAACTATAGTAGCAGGATTTCACTTCTTTTTCTCCTTCTTTACTCCAAATGTCAACTTCTCAAATCCATCCGTACATGTTGGAGAATATGAGAGTGGACAACACATGGAAACACCTTGGCAACCTCCTTAGCAACCACCTTAGCAACCATGGTTACGGAACGGGTATGGGAATGCGCAACGAGATGATGTCAGCTCATCAGCAAGGTAGAAAAAACTGTTGCAAACGAAACGTTCAGAGCAGGTTGAAGCCCTGACTTTTGACTTGCAGGCAGCATTTCTACACATGTTCACTTCAAGTTTTGGAATTTCGACCATGTTTAACATCTGACATCAGAACAGGATATAAATAACAGAAAATCACAAAAAACAGAATCTGTCCTATTTAAATAATCTGTGGGGGAAAATGTAAACACAGTATTTCAGTGAGCCTGCAGCTCCAGATGTATGTACTTTGACCTAAATTGATCTTTAATCTCTATATATCACCCCCTATATACAGTATATTTTATTACATCCAAACCCATAACATTTATTTTAAATGTTTACCTTGATATGTACAGTATATACTTGTGTATACATATACTCATTCATATCCACACGTTTTATTTAGATGCTTTACTTCCCTGCATTTACATATTTATACCAGTATGTTTTAATTAGTGTATAATCACCTGAGAATAAGAATCGTTGTGTTTTCATTATCTTATATCTACAGAGGAAGCGGGACTTCTTCCAGGGAGCCCGCCATGTTGCACCGCCATGTTTTGAAGTCTTATTCAAACCCCTGGGTCGGTGTTGATTTGTGTCACTCTCTCTCGTCATCTCCTGCTGTTATAAATTTTAATAAATGTGCCTTTTCAATTACAGATTTTTACTCCATTGCCAGCTTGTACACAAGTAGAAATCTTCCACAAAAATGCAAAAATTGTCAATTTTAATGTTGCTCGAGTGTTAAATTAAGAGCGTCTGTATTGGAGGGAAAAGGGTGGATAGAAATTGACAGACATGAAGAGGGAGGAAGAAAGAAAAAAAAATAAACAAACAGCGAGAGAGGTAGAGATAGTGTACGTCGGTGTTTACTGTCTTCCTCTCTGTCTCTCTCTCTCTCTCTGTCACTCTATCTCGGCCTCCGGAACAAATCTCATTTCCTCAAGCTGCTTTGCTCTGAGCAGAGGAGATGCTCTTTTATGTGAGAGACAGTGTGTGTGTGTGTGTGTGTGTGTGTGTGTGTGTGTGTGTGTGTGTGTGTGTGTGAGAAAGAGATGGAGACAGGCCGACACAGAGAGAGAGAGAGAAGTCCAGAGGTGCATCCAGCCACTGGGCATTTTACAACACAGCCAACCGGTTGCCATGGTAACTCAGAGAGCTGAGAGCTGTGGGCTGCTTACGTCAACTAAACACACACACACACACACACACACAATGTTTGTGCTGCTACACTAGTGACATCCTGCACTCCACAACTCATAACCTAAAACTGTGTCTACACCAAACACCACAGTTTGAGTCTGGAGGCATCGTGAACGTACCTGTGCAACACCACGGATGGCTGCTAGACGCTGGTTCCAACTGACTCTCTTTCCAAAAGCCTCAACTTCTCTGGAAATATTAAATCAATCATTTTTTCAACAAGTTATCATGGTCTCAATCTCTAAATTCAGGCCCTCCAATAAATGTGCTGGTGGTCATTTTGAAAATCGTTAAAGGACAGGTTTTCCTGGCTGTAATCATTCCTCCTGTTCATACTGGCTGAAAGATCACCTTCAAATATCAATGTAAGTGAAGGAGGCCGAAATCCACAGTGTGTCCACACAGTCATTTAAAAGTTGATGTGAAGCTTCTATTCAGCTTCAGCAGTCTGAGTTAGTCATATCAAGTGGATATCTGACACATTTACAGTCTTTTTAGCATCAAATTCCCTCTTTGTGTTTCCTCGGACAGTGTTTCCCTGTTGAGCTGCAGGTGGAAGTATAGTAACAAAAAGAGGGACTTTGGCACTAAAAAGACTGTAACGTTGAAAGATATCTACTTGATTTGACTCATTTGGATGCTGAAGCTTCATATTAGCTTCAGATAAACTTTGAAATACATTTTTGCACAGAAGGAGGACTGTGGATTTTGTCCTCCATCACTTCCATTGTGAGGTCATTATGAAGGGATCTTCTAATGGTCAGTATGAACAGGTTGATTGTTGATTGACAGCTGGCTCATCTGCTGCTCTCCCCGGTTCCGGGACTCATAAACTTGAGCCTGATAAACTTACAAAAGACTGGGTAGGTCAGGTGTACTCTGCATCCTATTCCACTAGAAGTAGAGGAGTTGCAATTCTCAGTAGGAAGCAATGACCTTTTGTCATTGAGACAGTACAGTCTGACCCAAACAGGTGCTATGTGTTGATCCATGGTTATCTATATGGAGCATATTGAATGTACTGTATATGCTCCACCTAATTCACCACCATTTTTTTTTTTTTACCATGGTTGCTGAGCTGACCTCTTCTTATGCATTTTCAAATATAATTATTGGTTGAGACTGGAACAGTATCTTAAATTCTAATTTAGATAGATCTCCCCAAGTTGAATGTCTCAGCAAGAGTTCCACAACCATTGTTAAGATAATGAATGAAATGGGATGGGCAGACATATGGTGATTAAATAATGCTTCAGTTGACGACTTCACATTCTACTCAAATCCCCATAACTCCTATTCGAGGCTAGACTACATCCTTATTCTACATACCTTAGCAGCATCAGTTTTAAATTGTAGGATTGGCTCAATTCCCATATTAGACCATGCCACAGTTACTCTCTATTTAACTTTGCAACACCTAGTACACACCTATAGATGGCAATGCAGCAAAGCTGTTTTATCAGACCCAGGATTCTGCGATTACATCAGGAAAGAACGATCCATGTTTTTGGAAATTAATGACAATGGCTCTCTGAATCCCTTTACACTTTGGGAAACTACCAAAGCATATTTAAGATGGCCAATTATTTCATTTTGTAGTGGAAAGAAGAAGAAAATAAAATCTGAACAGAAAAATCTGGAGACAGAATTAGTAAATTGTGAACAGATGCACAAACAATATCCAACTGAAGAAAACTATGAAAAAATGACTGTTGTAAGAGCTGTTCTTAATACTTTGATATCCCAACAAGATGGGAAATGATTATTTTCTTAAAAAAAAACAGAGGTTACATGAATAGGGAAACAAACCGAGTAATTTACTTTCAAAACTTTTAAGCAACCTCTTTTTGCATGTCTCAAAGACTCACACAGAAAACGTTATTTTACATCTGAGGAGATTAATGCCATATTTACCAATTATTACAAATTACTGTACACATCAGAAATACATAAAAGTGACCGTTGAGTAAAGTAAGCTTTTTTGGAACTCTTAAACCTTCCACAAATATATGAGCAACAATGAAAGGCTTTGAATAAGCCAATTACATTTGCAGAGATCAAGGAAGCTATTGATGACATCCCCTCTGGGAAAGCTGCCGGCCCTGATAGAGGGAGGCGTATTGGATACACTCCCTCGATACCCTCATTCCCCAATGGGTTGAATGAGGAGATTTAATTTGCTTGTTTCTTATGGACCAAATGTAATTTGTATTTTTTTCTTCTATTATATTCTATAAATTGCTTTATGTCAGTAACCTACATCATATGTTTGTGGCTCCCCCTGCTGGGATCTTTATATCTATAATTAACATTTATAATTATAACATCTATAATTAACCTCACCTGTGTCTATTGATTGTGTAATTGCCAGTGCACACAGTGAAACAGGGCGTCTTGCCTGAAACGTCCATGTGGTAATTAAAAAAGCCAATTTGTAGTGTTGTTCTAGTCTTTCTTTTTTCATTATTAACTACTTTAAGGATCCAGCACCCAATTTTCATGGTATTATCGTGAGTTGAGTGTATTGTGTCTTATTTTTTCCTGATAGATTTCCCCCAGAACTTTACAAACTATTCAAAGACATTCTCACTCCATTCTTAAATAAAATGTACAAGCATTCCTTCCTGAATCAAAAACTGCCAGAATCAACACAGACAGCTTTAACACCAAAGCAAGGTGAAAAAAACCCCAAAGGAACCTTCCTCATATAGACCAATCAGTTAGTTAGACCCTATCCCATTTACCATCATTGGGCCTGATCAAACAGGATTTGTGCAAGGTCATCATTTCTATACTAACGTGAGGAGCTTATTGAGGGTCATTCAATATGCTAAAGACAAACTTCAAATATCTATGGTGGTCTCTTTAGATGCTGAGAAAGCTTTCGACCAAATCAAGTGGAAATACATGTTTAATGTTTTGAAGCGTTTCTCTCTGTGCAATACATTTATAAATTGGTTGAAATTACTGCATACCTCTCCACAAGCAATGGCTCCGGTTCACTCTTGGGCTTGGCACTCATCAAGGTCGTCCAATGTCCCCGCTTTTGTTCTGAATTGTCATTGAACCTCTGGCTGAGGCTATAAAAACACATCCACATGTTAATGGTATTAACAGTAGGAAAAGGGAGCTTATTATTTCATTGTATGCGGATGATATACTGCTATTTCTCTGCAACCTTAAACAATCAATCCCAGCTGTGCTAGAAATAATCAATGAATGTAGTACTCTCTCTGGCTATAAGATCAATGTGGGTGAATCTACCACTGGGAGGTAGCAGAGATCCAAATAACAGCATAACATCTCCATTTTACAATGGCTTTAAATATCTGGGAATCCATTTCTCCGATCAACTGGAGGATCAGGTTAAGATGAATTTGTCTCCTATCCTTAAACCGGTTACTTTGATGGTTGTCACTTACGATTTCCTGGCTGGGATGGATAGCTGTTATTAAAATAGATATACTCCCTAGAATATTGTATCTTATGCAAATTATATGTAATACCGTCCAAAATAGCTTTTGCATCTGCATAGGATCATGTTTAAGTTTATTTGGAAAAATAGACATGCTAAAATGAGATTGGAGACACTCCAACTACCAGTGGTAAATGAAGGTCCTGCAGTACCAAACTTTAAATATTATCATTGGTCAATACAATTGAAACACCTTTCAGAATGGTTGGCTCAAGACTCTAAATCATTACGGTTGACCTTGAATCACAAAGATGTAGCTTGCTCTCGTTATCAAGTGTACCATTCTTAAATAATGTTAAATATTTATCAGGTATTAGGGGCAACTTTATTGTGAGTAACATTCTTAGTACATGGAATATTGTAAAGAAGGTATTTTCTATCACCTTAAGATACTCTTTTTATGCACCGATTACTGGTAATCCCAACTTTATCCTTTCCTGTGTTGACCCTGGTTTTAAAGAGTGAAACACATTTGGCATTGGTGTGATAAATAATCTCTATGAAATCATTTAACCAACTTCAGGAAGAGTAAGGGCTACCAAAGATACACGTTTTTCAGATTTTTCCAAATTCAAAGTTTTTCAAACTCAGTACCTGATTATAAGGAAGGTCATGGACCAAAAGCAATTTAGGCACTCATTTACCAGGTCTGCCTGTTGAAGGGGAAAAAAATTTAGCTACATTTACCATAATCTGTTCTCATTAAGTAATATCAGTACTCTCAGCAGCAGGCAATCATGGAAACAGGACCTTAAAACCAAAATCAATGATAACCAATGGAAAACAGTAATATTCAATAGCAAAATACTGTGAAATTTATAAATCCCAGGAAAGTTAGTTTAAGATTATACATAAATTACAAACTACCCCATATTGCAGGAGCAAATATGACAATGACTGTTCTGGTGTATTTGTAAGGTTTAAGCAGCATGTAGGCACCTACAGTATGTACATTTATGTACTGTGTGTGTAAATGTCTGGAAATTCATAAATTTTGGGTTGAGATTGGTAACCAAGTATCATCCATAATACTCTGTCTTATCAAGCTTAATCCTCTGCAGTGAATCCCAGGTCTACACACTGTCTCACCTGAACTAAACAGTTATAAAACAGTTATAAGACGACGTCAAACCATCTGTCCCAAGTTGGCTTTATAATGTTCTACAACTTCTCACATTGGAAAGGCTCACATATGTTCTCCAAGGAGACATTAATGGATTTTTCTCTGTCTGGAGCCCTTTTATAGATTTTATTGGAGAGAACTATGCTGAAATCATATTAAAAGGTTTTGTGACTTTAGATCCAAGTGATCCCCAAAGGGTAAAGTCCACATGTTCAGTAACATTTCATTCATTTCATTATAATATGGAGGATGATGATCTATGTTTGTATTGTTTTCTTGTCTTTTTTCGTCCGTTTGTCTGATTGTTTCTATGGTTAGTTGTTGTCTAAGTCTAATATTTGTGTTATATACCATTCATTTTGAGGGTGACATTAAGTGTGTAACCTGTATAAACTGAAAATAAAATGATTGAATGAATGAAGGAATACACTGATTTTATTTTTAAAAATTCGTCCAAAAATAAAAAGAATCACACGGCAGCCTGGTGCGGTGTCAGTGCTGGGAGCTGAGATGAGAGCGGTGGGTGCTGGTGGACAGTGCAAACCTCCAAAACGTCCCGAAACTGCCTTTCAGATGGCGGACCTCGGCAACATGTCTGTCTGTCCTGCAATGTGCTATGGCTGGCGTGCAGCTCCTCGGTGCAGCAGCAGCAGTCCCGGGAAAAGAGATCTGACAAGGAAGAAAGAAAAGGGCAAAACGGGATCCCTGAGCTGCCAGACCAGAGGCCGCCTGGCCTCTAAAACAAGCAGGAGGAGACGGTGAAGAAGAGAGTGAGTGAAAGATTCAGTGTGTTGCGATAATTCTTGTCTCATTTGTGGTCTGACAAACAGTGAATTCATAAAATTCAGTGCCCC
The DNA here is from genome assembly GCF_910596095.1 of Thunnus maccoyii. Taxonomy (NCBI): domain Eukaryota; kingdom Metazoa; phylum Chordata; class Actinopteri; order Scombriformes; family Scombridae; genus Thunnus; species Thunnus maccoyii. The sequence goes on along the minus strand of NC_056535.1, from coordinate 35,603,441 downwards.
ATATCACTATTTTCCAAGCTACATATAATCTAGCCTCTATGCTTGACTCAAACTGTTAACTCATAGTCCTTCAGAATTAAGGTTTCCCATTACTTAACACCAGACACCAACTGAACATACAGATAGGAAATAGCAGGCTAACGGCCAGAGTATCGCCTGGACAATCAGAGTGCTTGAATGCTATGCAGGGTGTGTCGTACCAATAATAACACTTACAAGATGGATGTTTCGGACTGTGGAGTCCCCAGCGATCAAAGTAGTAGGGGGGAAGAGAGGAGTGGGTGACTGATTAAAAGCAATGTCAGGGACAGTCTTTGAATGGGATGAATGTTTTTGGCCTGAGGAAGCGATGTTGGGACCGGGAGTGACCAACCTGCCCAGTCGCTGGGGAGGACGGTGCCGAGAACAGATCCTGATGCAGCAGCTCCGTCTGAAGAGGTGGGCAGCCGTGGTGGTTCGCTGCAGAGCACCTGGTCATCTGAGGAGGAGAAGGGATCCATTATACCTAGCACCACAGAGCTGTTTGCCCATTGGATAACTCCATCGGGATCCGCAGTGACAATGGCAGCAGGAGGTGGGTCAGGTACTGCAGCAGCCAGGGCAGCCGTTGCAGCAGAAGTTGTCCCAGCTGGGAGCAGCATCAGCCACAGGAGCAGCTCTGGGAATGGGGACATCAGCTGGTAGCATGGCGTAGTGATTTGAGAGGTTTATGGACGGAGGCAAAGCAGCTCGCAGTCTTCCCGTCTTGCCACGTTTGACCACCTCCGACCAGGTAGCCTGTGAGCCGGGAGTGGAACAGGAGGAGGGGCCGGCAACGTGACGGTGGATCTGAGAGGATGGTATCTGAGACAGCTGAGTTCATGGCTGAGTTCATGATGCATGCATGTAATGCAACCTGCTCATGTTTGATACAAGCGTCTAGTGATATGATGATCATATCTGACATTGAACTATAAATCTAAACCTACACTGCAGGTATATAGAGTAGGACCCTTGTTGGCCTCTTATGTTGAGCATAAATCCAGTTTAAAACTCAAATTGGTTCCCACAAAGATTGATGTACAAGAGCACACACACACACACACACACACACACACACACACACACACACACACGCACACTCTAGCCACAACCTTGCATACCTGTCTTACACCATGCTATACCTCAGTCAACCGTAACACACAATAGATAACAGATGGCAGCTCTGAAGCCACACACACACAATGATGATGTCGCTTTGAGGGACACCTGATTTGCTGAGTCATTTGTTTCTTATTTTATTCTAATTTCTTCTTCAAGGTTCTTCATCATGCACACACACACACACACACACACATTCTCACTCTCTCTCTCTCTCTATATATATATCTCTCTCTCACACACTCACACACACAGTGTTAACATACAAAGCACAGCATCCATGCACATACATCTTTCTCTCGCCCGTGAACAAACGAAGAGATAAGTCAGAGTTCAGTTTGATTTTATATTGTTCAGCAGGACGACGTCCCCCCCTGCTCTGCCTCTCTCTCTCCCTCTGATCTGCTTCTCTGTGCGACGTCAGCAGCTTGAAAGATGTAACTATTTATTAAAACTGACAAGATTCATTGCCAAGTCTTGGTGAATGTGTTTGTGGGTGAGTGTATGTGTTGGTGGGTGAGTGAGCTGGCTCATATGTGTGTGTTTGTGTGTGTGTGTGTGTGTATCTATGTATATATGTGTATATGTGTGTGTGTGTGTGTGTGTGTGTGACGTGGGGCTAAACGGAAGGAGAGGGATGGGAGGGAAGAGAATGGAGAATCAGCATCTTCTGTCAACACAGCTGGTTACCCTTTGTAAAGAAAGATAAGCTCTCTCTCTCTCTCTCTCTCTCTCTCTGTCACACACACAGAAAGAAAGCTCTCTGAGACACACAACATAGTAAAAAAATACACAAACACTGTCTCTGTGTCACACACACAGCTGGATCATCTTTGTTGATCAAGAGCAGGATGTTAGCGGCAACAGTCTGCCCGACTGTGCAACTATGTGTATGATTTGCTGTTACTGTAGTGCAGCGCGGTTCAGTGATGATAATGTTGATTGTTTAGGGAACAAAGATGAGTTGATGAAGGAGAAATTGAACAGCAGGATGTTACCTCGGTCTCCTGTACACAGTACACAACTTTAATACAAACACGAGATGACATCTGATCCTAATCGCTCGGACACACGTTGACCTGCCTCAGGTACAAACAGTCTGCTACCAATCATTATTTTCATCAACCGTATTGTTTTTGATTATAACAAGTACAGTATCTTTTCAGTATAAAGATATGAAAGCCTGTTTTACTTTTAAATAAAAATTGGCTTTTACTTATTACTCATTGAAAAATCAATTGATCATGCAGTGGATACCATCAGTAATTAGCCGCATTACCTGTTACATTTCTTTCTTTTACATCTCCAACAAAGATGCCTTTTAACAGCTCTCAAGCCTCCACAATCACACACTGCATCTTCTGTAAATATTAAAAAAAAATGCAAAAATAAATAAACTAACATAGAAAAGGAGACGTTGCGCCTTAACAAGCACTCTGGTTGTGGTTTGGAGGTATACTGATCATCAACAGTTATCCCTGATGATTGTACACCAGAGGTCCTCACGGTGTCTTCAAGACTTCAAGATTTAGTTTATTGTCTTTTTCTTGTGTATTTGCATACACAAATAAACAAACTGCTGTTCCTCCCAGCCCACAGCAGTGCAACAACAACAGAAAGGATAAAGATATACTGTCTGTCTTCAAATTCCCTTTAAAAAAGAAGTGATAAAAACATATAAATCCAAAGAGATATAAACAAAAAAAGAACAAGCAGTTTGCAGCACAGTGTATTAAAGTGCATTTAGAGAGAAAAGTACACAGTAGACAGCTCTAGCATGTCAACAGTGACCAGCACTGACGGGGAAGTTATATAATCCGTTTTACTGTCCAGAGAACATTTGGCAACATGATCGTTGGAACTGCTGGTTTTTATGGGTTAACAGTCAGCCTAGCGTGCACTGCTCCCTGGTCTTCATGGTGATGCTGAGTGACATTTTAAATGTTCACTTCTGTACTTCTAGCTTCAAATTCAGAGCTTCCAGATTCTGTTCCAGAAGTAAGAAAACCTCATTAAGAATCTCATTAACATGTGTAACTCTGCTAATAAGTAAAAATCCAGCTTTGGACCAGAGGCTTTCTCAACATATGTTAAGATAAGGACGGGATATCATTGTAATATCGTTGTTCAGTATATTCAATATTCAATATTCATGTTTTCAGCAGCCTTTAAGGAACATCATTCTTTAAAGGCCCTAGATGTCACAGCTCGACAGAGGAGACGAGATGATTAACGAGTGGAAGAGTGGCGGTAAGTTCAGACATGTCTGTAATAACAGCAGGACAGAGAGGAGTCTTAACACAGCAAAGATTACAGCTTCAAACATCAACAACGACTTCAGAAGAAAGATTTGGGAAGTTTTAACGATATGGACAAAAACAACATGGTGACATAAGTACCCGCGCCGCCATGCTTGTAGTTTTTTTTAAATGGAGGCTGTAGTTTTTTCAAAGTAATCTTTGTTTAACTTTGTTAAAATCGTTACAGTTTTAATCTCTGATAAAAGCTGCTGTAGTGTAGCCGAGCTGTTTTAAAATATGGAAACTCCAGGAACATGCCTCTTTGTTTTTAGAGAGACTAATGAAAGAAACGTTAATAAGATATTGCACTGAGTGGAACGCAGGCTAGACAGGAAGTGACATCATGACTCTCTTATGATGCTCTCTATCGAGCTGTGACGTTTAACCAGCGGTGGTGTAGGGCTTCTGGGAAATACTGTTTGCAATATATCATGGAAAATACAGAAATATTGAATAAACAAAAGAAAGTCCTTTTTAAAAAAAACGACTGTCCTCATCTAAACATATATGTGAGTGTGAATGAGTCGAAGAGCTGAAAGCAAAGTCTAACTTTACTGTTAACGTTATCATATGAAGAGAAAGTCCTCCCTTCATCCTAGTAACGTCTTTGTGCTCCCTCATGGCAGAGTTTACAGCTCTGATCAGTCTGATCTCCAGCTGTGTGATTCTGCAGTGACGTCCGGTTGCGTTTCTCCAAAAGTTGATTCTGGCTCAACTTCCCAGTCGCGGCCAAAACACACCACCCCCGTTTGAATGAATGGGAGGACTGGCGTTTTCGCCGTCTGAATATGGCTTTATGTTCCAAGACTGGATTTTTAGTTTGTTCGGTTACTACAAACATCAGTCAGATTTTAAATGAGTTTCTTACTTCTTGAACAAAATCTGCAGGTTCCAGTTTCACTTCAGCTCTATAATACTGTAGAACTCACTATTCATTTTAGACAATCCAAACACATCCGTGTAGGGTCACAGGTTACTATGAGTAATCCAATCCATTATATATAAAATCTTAATATATTAGACGGTAGATATGTGTGTAAAGAAGTTCTTTATAAAGTTTGTGTTCAGTTAAGGACATGACATCTGTGTTACAGTGCAGCAGGATAAATTTAAACATCAAAGAAATGAATTGATTGGAAGATTGTTGTGGGGGATCAAGGAAAGCACATAATCTCTCTTAGTGACAGACTCGACTAAAAAAAAACAAGTACAATCGAAGTGGGACGACAGATATCAATAAGAGAGCTGGATAAAGGTCACATACTGCTAAACACCCTTCCGTGTCGAATCCTTGTACTGAAAATGTGATGCATTCTTCTTCTGTTTGTTTGTTTTTTTGTCTCTCTGTCTCCCTCATTGCCTGAAATGTTTTCTCAGTCCTTTGAGTTGAATACAGTTCATTATTACAGAGGTCTGAGTTATTCAAAGCTCACAGCAGCCTTCAATACAAATACAGGCTTCAGTGGAAAAAAACTTTTCCAAACTCTTAATAAGAGTGTGTGGATGTTTTTTTTTTTTTTTTTTATAAGATACAAGGCACTAATCTGACAGCTGAAAGCAGACAGTAATACTTGTTATGGTTGAAGCTATGCGGTGCTTTTTGTGTAAACCTGCACCTAAAATGACACATTCCACACTTTGCCTGTTGAAATTGGTCCTTTTGAAACGGTGGATCAGATAAGACTGGGAGAATTCAATTTGTCATCTGGCATTTGCTTGACACACACACATTGTCAAACTCTCATTTGCGTATTTCACCTTCTACCCACACAATATGCAACAAAAATACACTTGAGCAACACCCACTATATTGCAAACAAACACACTTGACAGTACTTGTAAGCACTTATCCACGTTTAGATAAACCCAAACACATCCGCTTCCCTGACTGTGTGTTCAGACAGAACGTGAAGCAATTTTAGAGGCGGTTGTGATTGCATACAGAGTAGAGCAGACACGGTGGTACAAAGAGACACATCTGCAAGCAAAATATTTGTGTGTACGCTGGAGCTTTATGAAACTGCTGCATAAACCAGCCCGTCCTCACAACAAAAACAACAGTATAGGTTTAAAATAAAGACTTATGATTATGTTTACGCCATCTAGTGGTTGTGTAATTATGACCTGGGGAAGTGATGCAGTTCAGGTGACTTCCTTATCAGGGGGTGGCAGGTAGGGGGGAAGGCGAGATAATAGGGATGTGCAGAGGGTCCAGTATTTGTATTTGTATCTGTATTTGTTGAGGCAGCAAAATTATTTGTATTTGTATTCGAATAAAAGTGGAAAGAGGCTTAAAAATCCTGTTTTTGTTTTTGTTTTTATTACGCTTTTAATTTTAGAAAATTAAAGTGTTACAATAAGTGTTCATGAAGCGTGTGTCAGTAGTTCACGTTTATCTCTGGGGAACACTCCCAACTCTGGGACTGATGTCCAAATTAGGAAATGTGTGTCATGTAGCAGGTGGATGTGACTCCCCTCACTGAGACCTGCTGATAGACGTCACAGCGGAGCAGAGGAGAGACACTGAGATAGTGACTATAACTGACCTGCACGCTGGTATTTGACATGGTTTATTTTTCTTCCTGAAAACAAATTTTTAAAATATTTGTATGAAACAAATATTCATTAAAAAAACAAACAGTATTTGTGCTTTGCTGAATAACGTATTTGTATTCGGGCACACTTCTACCACCAACACACGTAGTCAGTGTGTCTGTTCATTGCATTCTAGCTACAGCTGATGTACAGTTGGTGGTAAATTAACTGTTTGGGATGAATAAACACAAAACAGTCCAGTGGTCAAATTTGTGCAAATGACGTGAATAAGGTGAAACTTTGCTTCACTTTCTCTGAACACACAGTGACTCCTCATGTCGACAGGATCCAGATTCAGACTCCGTCGCTTCAATGTCAACAGAAACATTTCATTTCAAATATAATTCATATTTGTATTTCTGACATTCTTCTTCTTTTTACAGCGTATTGAATGCATGTTTGCAGTAACAGATGCTTCGTGGTTGTACTTTGTTGCTTCTCTGTGATCACTCGTTAATGTCACTACAGTCGATCTCACAGCTGCTGCCTTTAACCTGTATTTTTGTTCAATTTGTCAGATGATGTCGTGATAATAAAGTAATAATTTTATCTGCATCTGCAGCTCAACAATGACTGCCGGTTAACGGGTCATATTTATGACCATATTTCACTCTACTCTGACGTCTGAAAACAGAAACAGAAAAATATGTAAATGAGAAAAACTAAGTGGTGAATTGAACTGCATTATAACACAGTATGTGACCACAGAGAGCAGGAGGAGGCTTCTCTCTCTCTCTAATTATATACACAAAAACCTGTCAGTAGCAAATGGAATGCATAATTAAAGATTAATATTAGGTTAACTGTTAATAAATACAGGCGTTTACAAAACATTCACGACTTCAAAAATAAAACCCGACACGTAAAAGACAGCGGAGTCACGCATGTCTCGCTCTGCTGTAAACATTTCCAGTGACACTCTGTTACACATCCACACACAACCTACTCTTTAACATGGTCCGTGCACACACACACATATATACTGCTACTGTAAATGTCAGGGCGCTCCACTCTCAGATGAAGACAGACTTACTACAACGAGACTCTGGGAGTCCGTCCCCCTCCAACCACCCCCCCCACCACCACCCCCCACCCACCCACCCGGTGCAACACGCTGCCACATCAGCTCTTCCTCCTCTGCAAGAAAGTATGAAGCAGAAGTCTGGAATAGTAAGCATCAATTCACATTTATTGTTCCTTGTGCTCCCACAAAGGAAGTGAATTCTCATAGTGCCAGTGTCAGAACGGGAATACAGGAGACTGAATGTGTTTGTGTTTGTGTTATTTGTGTTATAAGTAACTGAAAGTGTTCATGATGATAAAGCTCATTCTAGCTGTTTTACAACTAGTTGTAATTTTTGGTATTATTACCTCATGTCTCTGTTTAACAGATATCCAAAGCAACACTTACACATTAATGAGTACATTAATAAATGAGTAAAGAAATGATGTTGCTTTGTCTGATTCAGGAGCATAAAGTTTGTTTTTATCTCTCATGAGAGCATCACTGAGATGTAAAGGAATCAGTAATATTTAATAAGTCAAATAACAGTACTACTGCCTAAGAATAATAGTAGAATATTCTAGTAGTCTTTCTTTATGCACGGTGCAGCAGTATTTATGTAGATGCAGCAGATGATTATTTTAGCACCTTCTCAGACATGGAATATGTAGCTTTGCTGTCTTTATCTCTTTTTGTCCATCAGACAGAGAGAGACGTGTCTTTTACATTAATGTTCCTCACGATGAAGTAAAAATGTTCCGATGAGGAAGAAGAAGAAGAAGACGTGTTTTTATTCTCTCTCAGGCTGCATCACTGATGGATTCTCCAAACTTATTTTGCTGTTGAAGCCTTAATGAACGAGTGAATCTACTGATACATTTAGAGTGAATTCTATATTGAATGACAGGTGGTTCAGGATGTTAATTAATTGATCTATGCAGTTATTATGAATGAAAATGTAAAAAATGTAAAATAAAGTAAAGGGCTGCATGTCAACTCTTTCAAATAATTGTCAATTTTATTGTTCTGTCACAAGGTGGCGACACTACTGATTAATCCTTCACCAAGACTTGTAACAATATATCAAATGTCAATATATTACAATCTAATAATATGAACTCCAGAAATAAGAAATAAAAAATAAAAAATGTAAGGTTAAGTTCATTTTTACGTACACATATTTTGTTCTGCAGTTTAATGTTCTGGAGATAAAGATTTGTAGAACTGCAACTAACAATTATATTTTTAATCATACATTTATAAAATGTCAGAAGATACAGAAAAATGCCCTTTTATAATTATCAAGGTGTCCGAGGTGATGTTTTCAAATTCCTTTTTTTTTGTGAACCCTCTGGTATTTTAATTACTATCCTTTATGACAAAGAAATACAGCAAATCCTCACATTTAAGGAGCTGAAACCTGAGAATGTTTGCAAGAAAAGCGACAGAAATTATTAATTGTTATCAAAATTGTTGCCAATTTATTTTCCCCTGATTGAATTATTATTGTAGCTCCAAAGATCGGCTTGTAAAACCTTGTAGTTTTTGGTTTTGTACAGTTACTACTTTGTTTTTTATTCCAACTTTGTTAAAAAAATATTTGAAGTATGATGGAGTGATCATGAATCATCATACAGAACCATAAACTGGCTTCTGCTAAACTTTTCTTAACCCCTGATCTTGGGCAGGTCCGACTCTGACAGGAACTGATGTGTTTCTGGTTTACAACAAACAGAGAAAGGACAGATTTGTAGATGACAGATGACACCACAGTTAAAGAAGTAAAAAAAAAGAAGTGCATGTTTTGGATGAGATTAAATATTGAGTCATTTTTAATGCAACAAGACTGCAATCAAAAGATGGATTAGCATCAACAGACTGTCAGCTCGTGATCATACAGTTTCACTAGTTTCCATGTTCGATGCTAAAAGTAGCACGAGAACAAATTTAGCCCTGACGTTCATCAGAAGGTGCTGCTACTGATATATTTATCTAGAGTGTGCTGCTTCACGTTTAATAATGTTTTAATGAGTTAAAAGAAGAGTAAAGCATCTTTTTACTTCACTTCTTCCCCTTGTTCTCCTTCTCCTCTGTCCTCTTCTTTCTCCTCATTAAGCAGCTCTCTGATTGATGTATTAAACCTTTTACTTGGTACCATCCCGCTCACTTTCATTAGTCCAGGACAGATTGTTTCTCTTTCATCTCTCTTATTCTTCGCTCCTGTCCTTTCTTTGTCTTCTCCCGCTGTCTTATTGTCTATTAGAGATGTACTCTGTGAGACCGAGAGGAATGACAGATCAGAAGTGATGGGAAAATGAACAAAGGGAGCAATGAACTAAAGTAGAGGGTATATGTCGGGTTTCAGGTGTGAGCGTAGAAGGAGAAATGCGTGTTTGTGTGATTGAGCTTGGGTGAGTGTGTGGATTCAAAACGTCAGAGAGATGTGTGACGCAGATTGCATCCTTCATGTTGGAACATGAGGCTGAGGGTTTCTGGGGATTGTGAGACCACCTACCCCCATGCCTCCCACCCCCATACCTCCCACCCCTACCCTTGACTCAGGGTGACTGTTCCTGCATGAACACTAAGACCTCCTCTCAAAGGAGATAAGAGGCACAAGCTGCTATACGGGCAGGAAAACCTTTGAATCAGTTTGAATCTCTGAGGCTCAAATTGTTACTATAACACCACTTAACCTGTTATTATTGTCAAGAATATTGTAATTTGTAATATTGCAAATTTTTTGGATGTTTGCAAAAAAAAGTCAAACATAGTTTAATTTGAATATTATGTGCAAAGGTAACATGTGGACCTGAGAGTACTGCACCGCAACAGTTCATCCTGTAGATGTCTGGTTATCTGTAGACTAGCTGGTGAACATAGTGGAGCATTTAGCAGCTAAAGAGACAGATATTTCCCTCAGTTGAGTTCAGAGTTGGTAGAGAATAAAAACAGAAGCTAAAAGAGAGTGAATATTCAGCCTGGTCGCCAGAATAAAACGTTGGCATTGAACGCTTCTGCAAACCACAGAAAAGTTGAATATCTACGTTTCAACACGTGAAATACGTAGCATATTAACATTTCTAAAGTGACGTAGTTCACATGTGATCTATATGAGTTGATCTTTCCTCTGTAGGAGGAGGAGGGGCAGGTGGATGGTTAGTAAGTTTCTTGGCAGCAAGTTGGAAATCAGCAGAGAACACAGTTCGAGACCACCTCGAAACCGAAACTAATGTCCGCTTCCTGTTTCAACCGACAAAAGCGGGTGTTTTTAGTGAGAAGTCAGGACATTTTTCGTTTTTCTGGTGAGAAAACCCTAACCCTAACCAAGTGGTCTTTGTACCTAAACCTAACCAGACCTGAACCACAGCGTTGTCACACCATAAAACATCATTATTCAACGGGTAGAATTGTTAATATGCTACGTTTGTAGAAATGTTGATATGATACGTAATTCACGTGTTGAAATGTTTATATTCAACGTTTCTGTGGTTTGTAGAAACGTTCAACACCGACGTTTTCTTCTGGCGACTGAGTTTGAATATTGGACTTACATTCACCAGGTGGACAGAAACACGACTCTAAAGGAATGATAATGTTGCTCCGTAACTGCTGGATGTGGAAATAAACAACTGTTTGCTAACAAATTCAACATATCAACTGAAAAAGAATCAGTTATTTGAGGTTGAAGTCTTAGTTTTACCAGAGACAGACAGATTACTGAGTGCAGCTTCAGAGCTGCTATCTGTTATCTTTATTATGTGTTATGGTTGACTGAGGTACAGCATGGTGTAAGAGACAGGTATGCAGGGTTGTGGCTAGAGTGAGTGACTGAGTGTGTGTGTGTGTGTGTGTGTGTGTATGGGAGGAGGGGGATAATACCTCTCTGAGGTCTATGAATCACCGGGGGAGATAGAGAACAGGAGGTAGCTGCAGGGGCATTCTCAGGATTCTTAGCATGTTTTGTCCTTGTATTTTCCAAAAAGGGATTTCTGTACGTCTGTCTTTAGATAAGCAAGCCAGACAGAACGTACATATTTCAATGTGGTATTTCTGACTCTCCTTTTTAATCCGCTGCTTGTGTAAAGAACACTGGGCTAGTTAGTTATTACAGATGGTATTTTTAGCTAACACGACTTTTAATACAACCTTTTTCTAAAGAACATGACTGGAGATTTTTACTGTGATAAAGTCTAACAAGGCTCAGGTAAAAGAGTAGAATCTGACTAGAATATAAGATCTATAAAAGGCCATGCTTACACTACGCTTTCATGGAAAATAAATATATACATTGAGACGAATAGATTAAAGGAGTGAGACAGAGAGAAAGACAAACAGCTAGTGTGGGACAATCTGTCATGGCTCTGGCCAAAGAGCTGTAAAATCTCTTTCCTATGTGGTATAAAGTCCCAGCTTGGTGCCCCTCAGTAATGCTGAGATTCCCACTGTGTGTGTGATTCCCATTGGTGCAGATAAGGAGAGTATCTGCGATGAGGTTGGACTGCAAACCGGCTTTAAAAAAAAAAAAAAAAAAAGTAAAGAGAGGATAGAATTTACTTTCCAAGCGCACGCTGTTTAAACGCTCTGCCTTGAGGTGCCAGGTACTGTCTGTCTGTAGCTGTTCACTCCCCTTCTGTATCACATTCAACATGTCTACATGTGCAGCCTGGTTTACATCCATATAACTGCCAGCTGTGTGCTGGAGCGTAAATATTATACATTCCTCTTAACAATAGGTTGATGTGATTTGAAATGTGGACTGATCTATGCTATATGTCTCTCTTTCTCTTGTTCTGGTTTCTCTCAGACCGTCACCCTCTTCCCTCTGAAGCTGGAGTTATGTTGCTATGTCTCTGTGAACCAACACAGAGAAAGGTTTTAATGGATGACTGTAGGCTCGCTGAGGAGCCGTTGTGCACACTTTCCAAATGTTAATGATGTGTATGCGACCTATGCATCAAGCAAGATGGCTGCTTGATGGCTGGATTCAATAGAGGTGCAAAGTTGGAGGAGATGTTTTGGGTGCCTCTGGTTCCAGAAGTAATCTTTCATAAATGTTCATTCAGCTAATGGAGTAGACTATTATTTAAATATAGAATATGTACAGCATTAGTGTTTAGTGTCTAGGCTCTGACCTCGATGCTTCCCACAAGTCAATACTAACTTCTCCCCAACGAAGGAAGATAGACTCAGAGCCTACAGGTGGATGCTGGGTGGCTTTGGGGCTTTTGAAATGCTGTATGAACAGCAGCAGCAGCAGCAGCAGCAGCAGCCATAGAGCAAGCAAACATAGCTTGTGTGAGTGGTGTGGCGGCAGGCATGCAGCAAAGTGTGAACAGAGCACAACCTACGTACGCTGCCATGAGTATAAGGGTGCGTTGGATATATGTTACAGTGACGGGTGTAGGGCATGTGAGCAGAGTTTTATCTCCTCTACTTGTTTGGATCAACATGAAACTCTCTTGGTTAAATCATCAGTACAAAAGATCTGTGGACATAAAGACTTTGGTGTGAAGTTAAAGAGTAACTACACACCAAATCATTTTTTTTACGCTGTACTCATAATCACATAGGTCTCGCTTGCATATGATAATAATACAGGTGATTCTTCCAACAACTCACAGGTGTGATAAATACATCTGAGTCACATGACTAATTATCACAGTCCACAGGCTATTTGGACTCTTGGGGAGAGATGAGCTACTAGGTCCCCTTAATAAATACTTAATAAAGTCACAGTAAAGTCATTACAGTGTGCGGTGGTTCATTTTGATTTTCACCTTATATTTCAGCACCTGACTGAAAAAATACTGGCTGTGCATGAGGAGTTCTGTCCCTTTAACAAACATATTGTATTGACTCATTTCTGTCTGTTTGGATTTGAAAATTCAATTCTCTAATCGTGATCAGAACACTGCTAACTGTAGCCGCAGTTCATGCCTCAGACAGAGCTACTGGTAGCGTTGATAAGTCTGACGGTAGAGAAAACTGTGGTTATACTAATAACCCAAAGATTTCTTACTTTTCTGTGGCAGTGAACACAGCTCATGGGCCCGCTGATAACTAACTGTGCTACACAGTATCCAGAACTTTACAAGATATATAAGGCTGACGAGGTAACATTAACATGATAACAGCTACAAACTGACAGTTTCTATGTTCAGTAACATTGAGGAGATTGTTTAAAGAAAAAATTAGAATACAGAATCGGGGAAAAACACTTCCAGAACCAGCGGCCCCCCCAACTTTACAACCATATTGTTGGGAGGCGAGTCTGAAAAGGGATCCAAAAACAAATATAGACACGCTGCATACAAGTAAAAAAGAAACGGCCTCACAAACGTCTCCCAGTGATCCCCCCCACAAGCACGTTCACCTACATGAAGTCTCATTTCAGTTTCTCCTGATCTCATATGCAGATGAGATACACACACTGAAACACACAGCAGACTAGAGGAACAACTGATGACTGAATAACTATATTCACTGTCTAAAAATACACGACACAGCCCAGAGAGAGAGAGAGAGAGAATCAGAAATGTCACTTTACACTTCCACCACTCCTCCATCTGTCTTTGACTGTGTGAAAAACAGTATTTGAGCATGTGTACAAATCATCTGTGTGTGTGTACTCATATGCATTTCACACATATCTGTATCTAAACTTTTCATTGTAAAGCCTCATAGCTCATTATTCTATATCCATAAATTATACAAATGCAGGTGTTATCATGTTAACTGAGGCCTGAAGTTTCCTCCTCTACATTAAGAAAAGTGCCGTCATTTATTTAAATGTTTTTAATATCAATCTTGTTGCAGTAGGTGATATTTCTTTCAAGTGGTGCATGAAGCGGATCGTATAAACAGCTGATCGGTGTGTGTCGGGCGGTTTGTGCAACTTTCTGTGTGTGTAGGAGGAGAATGTGTGTGTGTGCGCTGGTGGATATTCGTGTTTGTGTGTTCATGTTTGTGTTTCTATACATCCTCATGCCTTTCTTTCTGATATTTTGTGGGTTTTTTTGCCCTTGCATTCCTAGATCAGTTGTCTGGGTGCCCGCCAATAACCGCAGGGCATAAACAACAAGTTTAAGGAATGTCTAAAGAGGAGAGCTGGCAGGACTCAAATGCTCACAGGGAATAAAGCTTCTGTTCTTAAAGCTGCTTTGATTCATAGACATTTTCTATCTTTAGCTTACAGCAACAACTCGGCTCAATCAGGGCACGAGTAAACACTGCTGATTGACTTTTTGACTCTGCGCTCTATCAGTCTTTTGGCAATGAGGATGTTGAAGACATATCATATTTATGTGTGAATAACAGAAGGAGAACAGTGGTATATCAAAGGAACGCCGCCATTCGCTGTCAGTTTGCATTTTGCAGAAATCTATTCATTAAAGGGACTAAAATAAGAGGTGATTAGATGGAGTTTTAATGTTTTTTTTTTTTTCCTCTGGTTTGAAAGTTCTTCAGAACTGCAACATGTCAAACCAGGACACAGTCTGTGTTTGTTCATGCACATTCTCGCACATACAGTTTGTGCACAAGCAGACACATAAAAAATGCAGGTCAAACTGTCTTTGATGGAGTTTTGGGTTCATCTTGAGGTTGCCTGTTAGACTCAAAAAATTACTATTTAAATGTGAATGTGTGTTGAGTATGTTATCGAACTCCCACAGCGGCCCGTCCTCACGAGAAACACAACAGCATAAGTCTAGAATTCAGCCCTGCAAGAACAACCTATAGTTACGTTTACGCCATCTAGCGGCCGCAGTAATGATGATCCGGAGAAGTGAAGCAGTTCAGACAATGACATCACGGTGACTTGATAAGTTGATTTTGCCTTATTAGGAGGAGGCGGGTTGGATGGATAGATAGTTAACGTTGCTGCAGGAGACCACTGTTCGCTTCCCATTTCCAACTGCGAGTCGCAACATTTTTTTTTTAAAACCATAACGTCATGGTGTTTACTGTTGCCATGCCAACAAAAGTTGCGTAACTTTAAGGAAGTATAAACTAGGGATTTGCAGAGAGGCCAGTATTTGTATCTGTATTAGTTGAGGCAGCAAAATTATTTGTATTTGTATTTGTATTCAAATAAAAGTGGAAAGAGGCTTAAAAATCCTGTTTTTGTTTTTATTATGCTTTTAATTTTAGAAAATTAAAGTGTTACAATAAGTGTTCATGAAGCGTGTGTCAGTAGTTCAGCTTTATCTCTGGGGAACACCCCCAACTCTGGGACTGATGTCCAAATTAGGAAATGTGCGTCATGTAGCAGGTGGATGTGACTCCCCTCACTGAGACCTGCTGATAGACGTCACAGCGGAGCAGAGGAGAGACACTGAGATAGTGATGTAACCGACCTGCACGCTGTTATTTGACATGGTTTATTTTTCTTCTTGAAAACAGATAATTTTTGAAATATTTGTATCATAAAAAACCCACTATTTGTGCTTTGCCGAATAACATATTTGTATTCATGCACAGCCCTAGTATAAATCAAGTTTCAAGATCATTTCAACCCAACTTTACCTAAACCTAATCAAGTGGTTCTGGTTCCTGACTTAACCAGACCTTAACCACAATGTTGTCACACCATAAAAAATAATTATTTTTTAACAGTGATTTGTGACAGTTTTGGAAAGCAGCATATTACCATCCTCTGGTCGTTCTTACTACAGCCGCTGGATGTCGTAAACATAACAATAGATTGTTTTTTGCCAGTTGAATTTTAGACCTACACTGTGGTTTAATTATGAGGATGTGTTGCCAACACTGCAGGTGGAGTCAACATATAAGTCCTGTTGCTATAATTATGTCTTCAGTTATTTAATCAACTGGCAGTGAACAAACAGAAGAAAATAGGAGTTTTCTGGTTACCTCTGGCAACTAAAACTACAAAATGTTGTTTGCTTGTGTTTGCATTTCAAAGGCAGACTTGGCTTGTGAAAAGACAAGTACAGTCACAGGCTAAACTTGCAATGTGCCACCAGTTTTGCATAAACACAGCCTTGGTTGTGGCACTCCATCCACTTGCAATGGTGCAACTGGTTTCATTTGGAACCACGAAAAAACAAAAAACAAAAGAAGTGACAGCATCAGGACAGTAAAAGCCCAATAATGACATGTGTTTACATTCAAGTGACGAAGACCTTTAGTGGACGTAGTAATCATGACAAAAGAGACAAAAGAATGTCAGTTTGACATTGTTCAAATGTGTTCAGACAGTGAAGAGAATTTTCACCCCATTAATGTGAATTTGACTGCTGGACTGTTTGTGTTCATCTCTCCCCAAACAGTCAAAGTGCACAGTGTATGTTTGCTGTAAGGTATCGATGGATGCACCAGGCGTAGCTGTGGGAGTGTTTCTGTATGTCTTAAGTTCAGCTTCAGATTGAACTCAGAACTCACCAGAAACTTCAGTTCTTTCTGTTATTTCCCTCCAGTCTTTCTCCTTTTCCCCTCTCTTCTGTGTACATTTATGAAGCAGACATTTTCAACTCGTGTGGAAGCATATACATTTTGGTTTGTTTACTGTCTGAACATAGTTAAAGAGCCACAAAGTCCACAGAGGATGGAGGGTTCTGGTGGATTGATGGGTCGACAGAAAATGTCAGAGAAGACGACTATCAACTATGACAGCAATGGTCCCTTAAGCAAGTTGTTTTTGTACCTGAACCATAGACCATACTTAATTTTCCAACAGTGATGTTAGTTCCTTTCAGTGGTTTTTGAAGAAACAGAAAATGCTTAATTACAAAAGACACATTTTGTTTCATTTGGAGGACTTGTTGCTTTGGTAAGTAATTACCAGAGTCAGGAAACACATTACTTTAAATTAACTAGCTTCTAACTTTGACATTAATGCTGCTGCAAACAGATAAACAAACTATTGTGAATAAAAACATCTGCTTTACGGTTTCAATCATCGGATCACACAATGGGATAAGTAAGGTCACATCCATCCTCCAGTCCATCCTCCCTGTTCATATTTCATCTTTAACTGACCGTTTAACCTCGTTAGTGTCAAACAGTGGTGCCAGAAAGTGTGAAACGTCTCTGGAAGGCTGCAGCAATAACAAAACCACATCTGTCTCTGAAGCAAGCTTGAGTTATATTGTTCCAAGACTCATCTCCTGTGGTTTCAAGCCACCTCGCACCCTTTATTAGGATGTGTGCTGAGAAGTGGTTGATACACCTTTCACTAATTAATAATAATAATAATAGTAAGTTATGAAATATATAGTGTATAATCACCTGAAAATAAGAATTGTGTTTTTGATACCTTGGAATGAGCCCTTTATATCTACAGAGGGAGCAGATCCTCTTCTACGGAGCCGCCATGTTTCTACAGTAGCCCAGAATGGACAAACCAAACACTGGTTCTAGAGTGGGCCTTTCATGTTATTTGCGAGTTTTGCGCCCACCATAGGTTCTCCTACACGCTTGGAAGGGGAGGGGAGGGGTGTTCAGTTGGTTGCAATCTGCAACCTCACCACTGGATGCCACTAAATCCTTCAGACTGGTCCTTCAAAGTTGTATTAACAGCAAGTGTGGATTAATACTACAGACAACAGTTGTTGAGAAGCTGCTTTATCAGAGATACAGCAGTGTTTCTGTTTACAGTGCAGCCAAACAAACTCATGTTGTTTTATTAAAGAAGTCAGTCAATAATAATTATGACGTTGATCTAATTTCAGTAGTTTTCCACACAACAACAGGACAGTAAAAGCAGTTGATCTTGCCGAAGAGTTGGAGGTCTGCAGCGTGTTGCTTAAAAACCCTGTTTCCAACAAATTACATTTATCTACTACTGAATTGTTGTCTCAATTATGCTGCAATGGCAAACGTTGTTGCTGTCTGGATTATGTTCACAGACAACTTTTCCTCGCATGAATGAAGCGATACATTTATAATACGAGACTACATGTTCGTTCAGATATTGTGACATCGGTAATTTATCACATTTACTGAAGGTTATTGAAAATAATCACACTTTTAAAGTAAACTTTTGTTTTTTTGTTTGTTTTACTGCCTTTAATGGTAGTTTTCAACTATATGGATCGTTAAAATTGGGAACAGATACCACATTGATTTACTTATGTGATAAAGGCAGCTCACCTTTAACTCACTGGGTAAAAATATGTCACAGCACATTGCAGGAAGTTGCATTAGCTACAAGCTAATGCAATGTGGGTAGCTCTACAGAAACTGTTAGTCAGTGTTAATAGTAGGCTTAATGACAAAAAGTGACCAAAATAACAAAGAAACAACAATGAAATTTTTGATGCCAGTTGAAGTCTTTTAATGTGAAGCAGCAGCAGCGTTAGCATTAGCAGTAAGCTAACACAGCTCTGACGTAGCTGTAGGAGACTAGAACAGTCAACAGTGAGGCTGAAATCAATGAACTGATATCAAATTACAAACAGTTACTCTGGATTACATGCTGGATCGATTCCTGCTGATCCTGTGTATTCCCACATTCCCATATTCTGGGAATATATGATCCCAAATCTCATGTATGAGGGCAAACGGAATCGAGTGCAGGAATGGCGGAGTGACAATGAAAATGACTTCCTGTCTATAGACAGATAATTACAGAATTTAAAAACATTGTACAGTTATTGATGAAAAATAACATGCTGAGCTTAAGTAATAAAAAAAACTAAAAATATTCACACAAACTAACTTCAAATTTCACTATTTGCCTCCCGATGTTTCATTAAGCCTGTTGATTTCAGAGTATTATTTGACACAGTGGGTAACTAATGGACTCTTAGCACTTTCAACAAATAATGAATGTACCTTGGATAATAAAAACAACCATTATAAATCAAATATTAGAATAAGTATTTTTAAAAGCCTGTATACCGTATAATGAGTGGTGAAAGTGGCAGTAAACAAGTAAATGAAGCTAGACGTCCAAATCAGCTGTTTGCGAGACAAAATGTCTAGAAAAACTTACCTCGGTGTTATTACAGCTGCGATAAGTTCCCATTCCTTTACTATATCATGTGATTATGATTTTTAATATTAATTATTAGTGTTTTGAAGATTTTAGGGACAAAATTGCTGGCCAGCAGTGGAGCCCTAAGAACGTGTGACCTTGAGGTCTCTTCTTTTACTTCAAGCTTTCAGCTGGTCTTAGACTGACCCTTTCACATTCTAACAGGATGAGACCCCAACATGGCCTCTGGTCATGGGGGTAAATCTCATTAAAGATTTTTGAAATCCAGCCCTCAACCTGTGATCAGAAGAAACATCAAAGTGTCATTTTGGGGGGGGAAACAGCAGGATCTTCCTCTCACCAGGAATAAAGTTGAGAAATATATTTTGCAATGTGCCTGTGTGCACTTTTTTTGGGGGGATGTCAAATGATCATCTTGGGTTAGATTTAGAAATTAAGCCTCATTCTGAGAGCAATTTATTGCACTGAAACCTGAGTTGAGTTGCTGCCCTGTGGAGACAAAGAGATCATTTATAGGTAATGAAGAAAATCAAAGAGAAGAAGAGACACAAAACTTTGGGCATAATTTCAAATTCAATGAATTTGAATTGTCATTTTTAATATATATTCAATGCTGAGCCAAAGTATCTTCAAACAGGCTGATCAATGCCAACAAGGAGTTAAAGACAATAGTTCCAACAGGATTTTGATGCTCATCAAAGTTTCAGTGTGAAAATGTGGCAGCCAGCTATCCTTTCCAGTCGCCTCTCTGTCCTAAATTTGTGCACTTTTTTTGTACTTTTTGTGAATAATATTGGAAAATATTAGACAATGATAACATATGACTACAAGTCACTCATCAGGATAGGGAAATGGTCAATTCAGCACTTTGGAAATTCTCCTGCTGACTCTGCTATTTGCCTGGATGAGGTTTTCAAATGGAAGAAGCAGAGAAGAAACTACGCTTCCCTTACTATCAACAGGTCCTCGGTGGAGAAGGTAGACAGCTTCAAGTACCTCGGTGTCCACAGAGCCTGACGTGGAGCTGCGTACTGACTCGGTGGTGAGAGAAGCAAGGCAGTGACTATTTCACCTCAGATACTTGAGAAAATTCTGGGTATCCTCTCAAATACTAAGGAATTTCTACTCCTTCACCATTGAGAGCATCCTGATGGAGAACGTTATTGTCTGATACGGAAACAGGACCTCAAGGCCCTGCAAAGAGTGGTTCATTCAGCTGAACATATACAATAGACGGTGCTCTGCTCTGCCTAAAGGATATTTACACCAGGAGCTGCAATAATAAGCCCGGAAAAATCATGAAGGATCCCAACCACCTGGATAACACCCTTTTCTAGAAGGTACCAGGATGGTAACATGTGACAAATAAACTTGACTGTTTGATTGATTGATTGAAATAAGAGATGCTCGAGGGGTTTTGTGTAGAGAAAAATGTCATTTTGTTTTTCAGAGTTGATTTTTTTAAATATACATATTCATAAAACCAAACATATTTCCTCATGTCAGACAATAAACTCCTTTCTCCATCAGGCTGAATGTTCGAAGGTCTGTGAAAACACGTTATCGTTCGATCCCTGACAATGTTGTGTTTTAATATAGACTGGAGTGTTTTCAATAAACCTAAACTAAAAAAAATATACAAACAAAGGTTATTGCAGATTCACTGCCTTTACAGTACATTGATAAGATGCTGTTGTGTACTTGAATTGGTTTAATTCTGTATTTCAAACTACAACTTTGTCTGAACAGGAACACATCACCCATTAAATATCTTTATCTGTCCTTCCATCACCAGTCACACCTGAAAAAGAACAAGTAGCTGGATTAAATATAAAATGTAATATTGTGAATATTTACCTGAATTCTATTAATGTGTTATAATAGGATGTCGCCATGGTTACTGGATTTAACTGTGTTTTATTTATCTGTGTGGTGCAGTAATTGTGAATGACCTCAACTGAGATAATGTTAAATCAAGTGATGATCAGGGATGACAGCTGGACTACCGAGGGGACTGGCGGCATTCAGATGAACCTGCCTATCAAGCGAGCGGGACCAGCCGATGTAGGTTAGCCTCAGCAGATGCAGCGCTTTACAGTCTGTGTTTGTTCGAAGGTTCGTTAGGTCAGCATTAGAGAGAGGAGTTATCTGAGGGCTCAGTAGATTTATGATGACACAGCAAGATACTCACTGCACGGTCAAAATATCATTCAACATGATTTCTGGACTTCCGTAGGAATGATCACTCAACATAGTCACATTTTACTGAGTATTGATAACCTCCAAACTGAATATTTACCTGACTGAAAAGTGGAAACACCACAGGGTAATATGTGATGTAAAGAAGTTTAACATATTGAGATCTCCTAAGTGTATAATTTGTTTTAGTTAGTGTTTATCCAACCTTGATGCAGGAGGATTGAGTGAAGTGCAAAGCATGTAGTCGTATCTTCATGTCTGCATGTCTAAGACATGTTCAGCTTTGATTTCCCCAAGTATTGTCCCAATATGCCCAAAGTTACAAAACTGCACAGGCCTGAAATTTGGGCCAAAGCCCCGCTCAGATCCAACTTTTTCTTTTTTTTTTTTTTTGATTGAACTTACTTGAAACCATAGACTGTATAAAAATATGGACGTAGTTACCGTGACGTCACTCGTTGGTTTCTGAAGAGCGGTTTTGAAGCTCAAAGCGAGCCGCTCTGGCCGTCGCCATCTTGGCAGTGTGTGACTCTGCCTAACTCCCAGCCAATCAAAAATGGGCAAAGAGGCGGGCCGAATGGCTGAAACAAGCCACCTAGCGGCTGGCGGACCTGTCACTCAAAGCAGCCATGTCCTTCATTATGCATAACTTTTACGGCTTAATAAAATTGAAACAGGTGAGTTATAAAAAAATTCACCCCCCGTACAGTTGTCATGAAAGAGGAAATTAGCTACAGAGACCAAAACCGTTGTTTGTACCAGGCTGTAAACATGTTTATTTCTGCTGTAAAGTTGGACATTTTAACATGGGGGTCTATGGGGATTGACTCGCCTTTGGAGCCTCAAGTGGTCGTTCAAGGAACTGCAGTTTTTGGCACTTCCAGACTTCCAAAGTTAATAATTTTGTATCAAAACTTTCTCCCTCCCTTCCCTCTGTTTTCCTTTCTCTCTCTTCTCTATTACAATCACACAGCGACACAACAGATGCTGGCATGCTGCTCTGAGTAATCAGTCTATCCATCATGATCAGCAATGTAAGAGTGAATGTAAATATTAAAAAAAACAGAGGTGCTGTAGCTCGCACACACAAACTCTAAACTGCCTCCCACGGATAGAGCACACCCTTAAATAATCATAACACTAACATGCTGGAGTTGAGCCAGAACAATGATAAAATGTCCATAACGCTCTTGTAAAAACAGTTTGGATCAGCTCGCTCCTTCTTTAGGTTATTTATTTAATACCCATTAACGCCCCCCACACGTACATACATGTAACCTAAGCGAACTGAACTTTTGTGATAACATTTTCTCTTCTTCTATCTCGCGGCCTTGCGGTGTGTGTCTGCACGACTGAACCGGTGTCATGGAAGACCCTGCCAGGGAATGATGAGCACGCTGCCTCCCCTTCTCTCAGCCTCCCTAATCCGCCCCAATCTAATTTAGATTAGCACCGAACATTCCCTGAACATTCTCTGAGCTGCTGATATTACAAACATACCACACACACACAACAACCGGCTGTGCTCACAGAGAATGTCAAGATGATCCCGGCTTGAGGCTCGAGATGTGTACAGTATGTATGTGTGTGTGTGTGTGTGTGTGGGCTTACTTATTCATGTGTGTAGGTGATTTAAGAAGTGTATGTGTGTGTTTTTTAGCATGTGTGAGTTACTTTTTATTATGTGTATGTGAGTATTTGTCTCAGGTGATTATTAAATGTGCAGGGCTGTTTCCAGATGTTCTGGTGCATTAATTCTGGTGCAATATTGTCATTATATATAATTGTATATGTATGATATTTTATTTAAGTGTAACTTTTATTAAACTTCACTGAACTTCTGGTCTGTTTCATGCATAGCCTGTATGTATATATAGGTATATAGATGTGTCACGTCCAACCGGGACTTTTTCTGTGTTTTTTGGACTCTTTGTGTATTTTGTTTTCTTGAGTTTTCAGTGTTGCATTTATGTTTCCTCCTGTGCACCTCCTCTCACCTGCCCTGCATCATCCTGATTAGCCCAGCCCTGCTCCCAGTGTCTTCCCCAGTTTATCTGCTCCCAGTCTGTCACCTGTTGTCTGTTTTACTTTAGTTCCTGTTTTATTTTGAAATATTTTCTCCTTGTGTCTTGTCACCTTTACTTCCTGTGCTTGATTACCTCATGTGTTCCACCTGTGTCTCGTTTGCAATCACATCCTGTGTATTTATAGTCCAGTTTTCAGTTTGGTCCTTGTCAAGCCGCCTGCTTTCGTGCTGTGTATGTTCTGAGTTTTTTTTTTTTTTTTTTTTTCCTGTGTTCATGGTCTGTGTTCACCACCCTGACAGTATGGACATAGTGAGGTGTGATGTCACTCAGTGGTTTGTGTCGGAGCCGGTTTGAAGCTCAGAGTTGCAGCTCATGGCCGCCGCCGCTATCTTACCGCTGCTGGCTGTCAGACAGTTAACTTAAATGTAGTATTATTGATCCTGTGGATCGGCTCCGGGCATCCTTCATTCTTATTTCAGTCGAGTCCTTCAAATTAAAAACAACAAAATGCTCTGTTGGTCCGTGAACCGCAGGAGTTCTCTGATCTGACGCCTCCATCATCTGCCTACGCCTTCCAAAACTGTTATAAATCACTGTTAGATATAAATGTTTCCTCCTTTTGGCTCCCGTCGTATAATTCCTACGGCTGTTAGAGGGCGCTGTCACTTAAACATAAACAGATGTAGTTTGGGGGCCTTTTGCTGAAATGACTGATTTTGTTGTTTTTCTCGGGAGGACAGTCTCGTTTATCATCCGACTCTCTTTTGTTTAAATCTCTGACTTATACTGACAAATATGTAACAGGAGTTGAAGTCACCAGTGCACATATTTAGATCTGCAACTATTAGTCCATCAATAGATTAGTTGCCAACTATTTAATTAATTGCCAATTATTCTGATAATTAATTCTTAAATGTGAACATTTTCTGGTTTCTTTAGTCTCTATGACAGTAAACTGAATATCTTTGAGTTGAGGACATTTTAGGACGTCATCTTGTGTTTTGGGAAACAAATAAAAATGATTTAGTTGTCCTACACATATTATTTTTATCCTCGTTATGAGTGGGCGTCTTACTTAACACATTTCTTCCTCCTCTGTGGTACATTTACATTATTTGTTTCAATACAGTATGACTGCATCTGTACTTTTTCTCAAGTACTGCACTTAAGTACAGTTTTGCGGTACTTGTACTTTACTTGAGTATTTCCATGTGATGCTACTTTCTACATTTCAGAGGGAAATATTGTACTTTCTACTCCACTACATTTATTTGACAGCTTTAGTTACTTTTCAGATGAAGATTTGACACAATGGATAATATAACAAGCTTTTAAAATACAACACATTGTTAAAGATGAAACCAGTGGTTTCCAACCTTTTTGTCTTTTGACGTCTTACAAAAAGCAGTGTGTAGTCGGGGTCACATTTCACATGTCTATGAGTTGTTAACAGCTCCACCAAATAGTGATTTTTCCCTCTAAACTTCTCACATGCTTTCATTTCAATAAATGTTCAAATGATCCAATATTTCAGCAAAAATCAAAGATTAGAGAAAAAGTCCAAAAACTGAAAACAGATTTGTGTATCAGAACTTTGTTTTTTCTTCTTTCCTCTCCCATTAATCATCTCACCACCCCTCAGATTTATCTGCTGACCCTTTGGAGGGGCCCGACCCCTAGGTTGGGAACCACTGGACTAAACTAGCTAACTGTATATAAAGTAGTGTAAACTAGCTCCACCTCCAGCAGCTACAACAGTAACATGCTGCTCTAACACTGATGCTTCACTATTAATAATCTAATGATGTCATATATAATAATATATCAGTCAGAGGGACCAAACCACTACTTTTACTGCAATACTTTAACTACATCAAGCTCATAATACTTATGTACTTTTACTGCAATACTTTAACTACATCAAGCTCATAATACTTATGTACTTTTACTGCAATACTTTAACTTCATCAAGCTCATAATACTTATGTACTTTCACTTAAGTAGGATTTTTCATGCGGGGAGGATTTTTACATTGATGTATTGGTGTTTTTACTGAAGTAAAGGATCCGTCTACTTCTTGCACCACTGTCTACACCGCCCTGTATGTGTGTTACTGGGTGTTCGTGTCTCCACCAGGGGCATCTAGACCTGAGTAATCTCTCCACTGAACGTACCGTCCCAAAACAGAGCCGTTCATAACTCTGTGTAGTCTTGGTATCTCTTTCCTCTCCTTTCTACTTCCATTAACTTTCTCTTCTTCTTATTTTTACCGTTCCTCCCCACGTCTCGCTGCTTCATCTCCGCTCCCTATCCTCCGTCTCCTTGACTTGAATGAGCAGAACAAGTATTTGTTATGAAAACACAAATCACATACCATTCTAGTTCATTCCCACACATCTGGTGTTTAGCAAAAAACACACACAGAGCCTTCCATCCTTTTGCAACCTTGAGTGGTGTTTTTTTTTTACAAAAAGCTAAAAAATGGTATTTTTTAATGTATTTCTAATGAAGATGAAGATGAAACCTTAGTTTATGTAGAGACTGATGTAATTCTACTTGTTTACTGAGAGTTATATTCTGTGTCGTGCAGCAAGCTCATATCTTTCATTCTCCTTCACTTTCCAGTTGTCTGCACTTCATTGTTTTCTCTGTTATATTGCCGCTTTCTCTTCCTTGTTGCTGCTATCCTCTGCCTCATCTCCCTGCCTGTCTTTTCATTTCCTCTCCTCATTTCTCTCTTTTTTTTTTTTTTTTTGTGTCTCCTCTGTCATCTGTCATCCGTAGCTGATTGGAAAGCATAACCGAAATGTGACGTATTATTAGGATTTAAGAAAAGATCTGATCCTGTAAATGATGATCATACATGTTAGACGTTACATTACAGGTCATTGTATTGTCCATGTCATTTCTTTTACTCTCCATTGCACCTCCCTCCCCCCCCCCCCCCCCCCCCCCCCCCCCCATCTCATTTCCTCTCCTTTTCTTTGCTCTCCACGTTACTCCTCTTCTCCCTCATTCATTTATTACAATTTTAACACGTCTGCGCTTCTCCACCGAGCGTATAAACCACATCTACCAGAGTAGAACTAGATTAATCTAAAATGTTCTAATATAAGTTTTAATGTGTGAATTTATAGCTGATGGTGGTCAGTAGAAATAAAATGCCAACAGATTTTAAAATGACTTTTTATTTTTATTTCTCCCCTTATTATTATCCAGAAATCTGACATTTTCTAATTGACTTGAAGCTGCACATAGTTTATTTATTTCAAGTCTTCTCTGGAGCACTGCGATATGTGTTAACCAGTAAGTTATTATAAGTGTAATTTGTATTTTCAGTCAGAATTGGTCAGTGGTTGCAGACGTATCAGATCCTTTAGTAAAAGTACCAGAATCACACCGTAAAAATACTCCAGTCAAAGGAAAATTCCTTCATTTAAAATCCAACTTAAGTAAAAGTACAGATGTATTATCAGTAAAAGTAAAAATACAAATTCTTGATTGTTGGTCTTTGAGTGTCAAACACCTTTCTGATACACAAATTTATTACCAGTTTTGGACTTTTAATCTTTAATTTTTTTTTTTTTTTGTGAAATATTGCAGAGTTTTGTCTTTTTGGGATTTTAACTGTTTGGTTAAATCTGACAGGGCACTGCTGGTTTAATCTTTAATAATAAAACCTTAAGCTGAAATGTAACCACAGCTGTCAAATAAATGTAGTAAAAAGTACAATATTTCCCTCTGAACAGGAGTAGAAACATAAAGTAGCATAAAATAGAAGAATTTTTTTTCTATTATCAAAAATCTCATGTTTGGATCCAAACCAACATTGAACTGATCTACTAACAAGTATTGTGTGTGTATTAAAGCCTGATATATCTGATTCTTCTGTGCTGTAGAGCTTGTTTGTTTAGAAACGGCTCCAAAGACTAATAACAGCATCATGTTTTCAGTCTCCAGAGAGTAGTTCTGTGTAAGGCAGACGCTACTGAGCATGTGCGGGACTGTGGTTCTGTTTACAGCTTCACTAGCTTGTTGTGCTACAGATCACAACCACCCAAATTTGTACTACAAACACCAGTATCACCAGAATCACCCAGTGCAGCTCATTGATGTGTTTTTAATAGTTTTTGGACAACTGAGGTCTCCGGCTCTGTTACAGCCACAACAAGAGAAACATTTGGCTCAACCTTGTGACCCGCAGCATATAAAGAAGACACCATACTGGAGGATAAGTTTAAAAGCAAAATGATTTGGACTGTTATGACTACTACACCTCTAAACACTTCTAAACATAACACACTGGGCTCTCTCTAGTTCCCCGATACTCCCTAGTAGGCTTCCCTTCTGCACTACTGGGAACACTGGCTTTAAACGACACCACAGAGGCACCTGAACCTTCTTTGAAGCTGTTGTCACTGAACCAAGCTTGCAGAACAGACTTCTCACCAAACACAGATTTATAGGCGAGAATCACAGCATCAGAAAACTGAAGAGATTTCTGCTCATTCAGATAAGTGGCAACAGTGTTTGAGAATCCTGCTTTTTATACCTGTGAAACTGGCGATGAGCCTCCGGCAGAAGTTCATATGCCGTCAAAATAGCAGCTTTGACGTGCCGATAATCAAGACTTTGATAATCAGGAGACAACGCTTCGTAAACCTCCTGAGCTTTACTAGCGAGTACGCACTGCAGCAAGCGTGTCCACACGTCTTTAGGCCATTTTAAAGTTGTCTCAACACACTCAAAGGGAATGAAATATGTATCCACATCCTTCTGGAGAAAGACTGGAACAAGGGAATATTCCTGCTCACATCAAAAGCAAGTGATTGCTCAGATGAAGGCTGAGGAGCCTGTGGAGACAAAGTTGCATCAAGTTCTAATTCCTTTAAACGCAACACACGCTTTGGTCTCTTCCTCAAGCTTTCTTACCTCAAGATTACAATTAATTTCCTTCAGATCTGACCGATGCAACTCCGACTCGAGGTCTTTCAACGCCACCTGTTGAGGCGAGATCCGCCTCCTCAGATTTAGGAGAAATAACCCCACACCAGCTGCCCCACCAAAGCAGACAGCAGCTGATCCTTTATCACCTGTTTCCTGCCTTGCCTATTGATAGGAATGTCAAACCTTTCAGCAATGACTAAGATTTTCTTTAGTAGACCCAACTAACAACTCCAACGTGTCACGAATTGAGCCACTGACAAAATCCTCCAGATTAACCTCCATTATAGCGCAAACCAGCCGATTTGGAATGACAATACAGCACCAGTTACTAACAAAGCAACTCCCGACAATGCTGCCATCTAAGTGACATGCTAACATTTTATTATACACACCAACAATTCTGTGCAACCAAAGTGTTATGGCAAAACCAAAATAACACGCATAGTTACAGATACTGTCAAGGGCGACAACAAAGTGTTATTATTATAAATTAAACTAACAAACAAAGCTGAGAAAACTGGACTACTAGACATCCATCCTCAAAGGAGATAAACACAAAATAAATAGAAACTGCATTTCCATCACTTTCCCATTGGATCAAGAACCTTTTGAGGAGCTCAGGGACTAAATTCAGTTCCTGTATAGTTCCAGGTCTAAAAACAGTCCCTGTCCTGGAACAGGTTTACAGGGCCGATCATCGCTGATTGGTTAAATACTGTCACTGCAGCTGCTTCGATGTATGCACAGCCTCATTCATAAAATAAGGAAGTGCTCTGGTATTAGGAGGGGAGGCTGGGTAGAGAGAAGAAAATTATTGAATGAGAGAAATAAAACTTTATTTTCCGATTGTCTCATGACGTTACGTTCTAAAGCAGAAATTAAACCATCAAACACTCAGCAGATTGTCTAACTTGGAGACAGTCGCTGAGTTTTCTGTCTCCTTTCTTTGTTTCATTCATTCATTACATCTGTAGCTCAAACTCAAGTAAAGCAACAGTTAATACAAAGAACAACAGTGTTTTTGTTTCCTCATGTGTTAATACTACGTTTCAGCACCACCATCGTTGTTTAATGGGTCCAATATCCATATTCTACATGGTTCCTCAGATGTGGAGGAAACACAAACTGGAATGTTTAAAGAAATTTTTGGTTCCTAGTTTAGTTCTTTTGGTTCCTGAAACTCAAAACAGGGCTTTGATACTCTCTAACATTCACTGCATGTGAAACTTTTACTCTTCTTGTTTTTCTATTTCTTCTTTGGCATTTATTAGTATGTAAATAACAAGGATGTGCAGAGAGCCCAGTATTTGTATTTGTATTTGTTGAGGCAGCAAAATTATTCGTATTTGTATTTGTATTCAAATAAAAGTGGAAAAAGGCTTCAAAATCCAGTTTTTGTATTTATTACACTTTTAATTTTAGAAAATTAAAGTGTTACAATAAGTGTTCATGATTAAACTACCTTATGAAGGAGGTCCCCACACCGGGTCTCTAACTGGAGTCTCCCAGATCATAGACGACTGCGCTGATTACTGAACTAAAACTTTACTCATCACCTCATTGCAGACAGACCTCTACCTATTTATACACCCATAACACACAGACAGCACAGCGTGTAACGTTTAGGGAAGAATTTCAAAGGTGATTATTGCTTTGCACTTTTCATTTATTGCCTATTTTTTACAACCTAACTTTGTGGAAAGGAGAAGGGGAACAACAGGTTATGGAGAATCTCTTGGGAGCACTTTGCTTGTGTCAGTAGTTCAGCTTTATCTCTGGGGAACACCCCCAACTCTGGGAATGATGTCCAAATTAGGAAATGTGCGTCATGTAGCAGGTGGATGTGACTCCCCTCACTGAGACCTGCTGATAGACGTCACAGCGGAGCAGAGGAGAGACACTGAGATAGTGATGTAACCGACCTGCACTCTGGTATTTGACATGTTTTTTTAATTTGTATTTGGGCATCTGGACTCCTAGTAAGTAAGTAAGTCTTTAAAGATTTTTATATAGCACTTTTAAAAAGAAGAAAAAGTCCTTCACATTTGAAACAATTCAGCACAAAACATCTAACAGGCAGAAAGTAACAGGCACAAGAACAACCAAAATAAGACAACATAGCAAATACTACATCAGTTATAAAAAGTGAGACGTATTTGCAGTTTCAATATAACACAAAACTGAAAAAAAAACAAGCACAATGTGTCCCCTGACAACTATCGCTTTCTCGGTTCTATCGGGCAAAAATGTCTCTATGTGTAGCTGATAAGTAGGAATCCGTGTCGCAGACTTTGATAATACACTGTTATGGAAAAAAAAGGCAAGCAGAAGGGGAACAGAAGATATGCTGACATGCAGGAATATAGAGACAGAGAGTGTCAAGATACTGTAGATGGTGTGTCAGCCTTTCTGTCAGCCTGTGTGGTGCTTGGAAGAAGAGGGGAAAACGTTGGCTCTTCCTCTCTCGACAATGCGACAGGCAGCGAGAGAGCAAGCGAGAAAGATGAAGCAGAAGAAGGAGAAGCAGATGGTGGTGGGGGGGGGGGGCACAGAAACAAACTTCTCTGTACTAGAAATATCTGTGAAAGTCGACGTGGCTTTAAAAGATGTGCATCCTTCTCTTCTGCAACTCATATCCGATAAAATAACTTGATTTTCATTAAGTGTCCTCTTAAAAAACTGCCCTTGTACTTAGGGATGCACGATATTATCAGCATGTCATCGGTATCGGCCGATATAAACTCTAAAATGAAATATTGGCATCCGTCAAAATGAACAGTTTCTGCGGATTATGAGAGGCCGATATGTCGCCTTCTCCCCCGCCGCATAACTGTGTTTCCCTCCATGGACTGTTTCATCCTGACGGTCCCGGTGTTTCCTCCGCAGGCTTCACTTCACTCAGCTGCCCATCAGACCAGCTGCTTCTTCTAGCGGAGGCTTGCTGGCTGTGCTTCCCTCTGCTGCTGTGGCTAACGCTCTGCTAGCCTCTCAGCTAACGTTAGCCCCGGCTCTCCGTGTGGATCCAACCGGAGCACTGAGCCCCGGTTTGTTATTCAGGTTAAAGTGGGAAGAAGCAGCGGGTCTGACGGGCGGCTGAGTGAAGTGCAGCCTGCGGAGGAAACACCGGGACCGTCAGGGTGAAACAGTCCGCGGAGGAGCTGCTATGTTCGGCTGCACAGATAGGAAACACTTCGGCTGACAGGATGTACCACTCTGTTTGGAAAAAAAAATCTTCTTCTTTTTGGTTTATAACGGCGGTTGGCAACCAGCGTATTAGGTGCATTACCGCCACCTTCTGCTCCGGAGTGTGGACCAGAGATTAAATCCTACACATTAATCCTGTCTGTCTAATAAACTCAATGAAAACTCTACTGCTGCTCCCACTTGGCAGGTTCATTAAAGTTTTAATGCTGAGCTCCTGAACTCCAGTCTTCCTAAGTTCTTCCTTCATATATTGTCTTTCTTGATCATACTTAGTACAATCTATGCTTGCATGCATAATAGCCTCCTCAGCCAGCTGGAAAAAAAATATGTGTATATATCAGTATCGGCATCGGCAATTGGCCACAATGAGTTGGAAGTATCGACATATCGGATATTGGCAAAAAATCCAATATCGTGCATCCCTACTTGTACCACATGAGCTGCTCTTGAGCTTCAAACATTCTGTCCTTCATCTTTAGGCTGTAGACTTTGAGTACGGGTGGTTATGAAACACCTTTTGGTTGCAATGTGGGCCTGAACTGTGAGTCATCATGTTGTTAGTCCCTTTCTCGCCATGTTCACATCAACAAAGACGCTGTCAGTGGAAGGCGACAGATCAGGCAATGTGTGTTGAATCACAATCTTGCTCTTCTGCCAAATGGAGAGTTTTTCTGCACAGTTTGTGACCTGCTTATAGATAAAGTTGTTTTCCTCATAGTTTTATTTATTAACATGGCAGGATGTGCAGTATACAGCTGGAACCAACATGTGGGCTTGTACGTACTACGGGTGGAGCCAAACTGGAATCTGGTATTCGGAAAAGCAGAAGTAGTGGGTTTTTACAAATATTTATTTCATAGAAATACTTTAAAAATATTTGTTTTTGGGAAGAAACAAGTCAAATAACAGTGTGCAGGTCGAGACTTGTAGCGTCTCTCTCCTCCACTCTGCCGTCTGTGTGTCTGGTGGAGCTGAGACTTTGGCTGAGTGGTCAGTGCAGTTGTTGGTGGTCTGGGAGACCGGAGTTTGAGACCCTGTGTGGGAACCCTCCTTTTCTACAATAGTTTATTGAAGAACACATATTTTAACACTTTGATATCCTAAAATTTCTCAGGTTAGGGGTTAGGGTTATGGTTACGGGGTTAGGGTTAGGGTTAGGATTGGGTTAGGGTTAGGGAGTTGGGTTAGGGTTAGGGGGTTAGGGTTAAGGGGTTGGGTTAGGGTTTGGGTTAGGGTTAGGATTGGGTTAGAGTTAGGGGGTTGGGTTAGGGTTTGGGTTAGGATTGGGTTAGGGGTTAGGGTTATGGTTAGGGGGTTAGGGGTTGGGTTGGGGTTAGGGGGTTGGGTTAGGGTTAGGATTGGGTTAGGGGTTAGGGTTATGGTTAGGGGGTTAGGGGGTTAGGGGTTGGGTTGGGGTTAGGGGGTTGGGTTAGGGTTAGGATTGGGTTAGGGTTAGGGGGTTGGGTTAGGGGTTAGGGTTAGGGGGTTGGGTTAGGGGGTTGGGTTAGGGTTAGGATTGGGTTAGAGTTAGGGGGTTGGGTTGGGGGGTTAGGGTTAGGGGTTGGGTTGGGGTTAGGAGGTTAGGGTTAGGGGGTTAGGGGGTTGGGTTAGGATTAGGATTGGGTTAGAGTTAGGGGTTAGGGTTAGGGGGTTAGGGTTAGGGGTTGGGTTGGGGTTAGGGTAGTCAGAACAAAAACAGGATTGTTACGCTTATTTCCATTTTCATTTGAGTACAAATACAAATAATTCAACAAATACAGATACAAATACAAATACTGGGATCTCTGCACATCCCTGGTATGTACATCTTACAATCAGAGAGATGCTTGTTTCTTAGGGGTGTAGCAGTAAAACCTTCACTTCTGCATGTATATCTGTGTTGGGGTCACTGTTTTCAGTATAAAAGAAATAAAAGCTAATATATTTGAAAAACCTACATTCTTGCAAACATCAAATACATGATAAAAATGTCTGTTAATCCAAGTGCAGCATTTATAATAACAACTTACATTGATAATTATAGCCAGTGGTTAGATTAAGGTTTTTGAAGAGCTTTTTTAACATTATACCCAAATAGTTATGTTATGTTTGACACAGTTTTTGTCCGTTCTACTCTTTATCCAGAGTCTCTGTAGCTTTCTGGGCAACACTGTCTCCTAGACATGTATTTCCTCCCAAATTGCAACAGCAAATACGTTTTGAAGGAAACGTAATGATGCCCCAATTACATTTACATAATGAGAACATTTTGTTAATTAATGCATTTGGCAATTTACAAAAACGTTGATACTGAATATATTAGCAAAATGTTCAGTGACAGTGAATTTCTGTCTGACAAGACTCAGGATATGAACCTCGCTCTCTGCTGTCAGCGTCCACCATCCGCCCCGACCTCCATCCTACGACCTCAGTGTGGTAAATACAGACGTTAATGTCCCACAACCAAAGCTGTCCGGATGAAACTCTCACACTTCAGACTTTATGCTCTGCACATAAAGAGATCTAATTAGACCATATTAGACTAATTTTGCCAAACATAATTAACCTTTTCTACCTTTGCCCACCATCAAAAACTCATCAAACCCTGACACCAAATGACTTTGTCTAGAATTTAAAGTCTTAAAAGTTTTAACTTTATAACAACATGTATATATATATTTCACAAGATTTGAAACTAACTTTATAAAGATGCTGCTACCTGAGCGTTCGTTTCTGTCTCTCCTGTGCCACCCACGTACACTCCTACCCTTATGTAACGTTCCTACTTTATGAGCACTCGCCCCGACATGTCTATTTATCTACCTGATGTACACATTTTATTGTTGTTGTTGTTTTAAGAGTATTTACAGCTGGACACTTGATTTTACTGAAGATTTCTCAGGTTAAACAAATGTTTGAGATCATTTCAGATGCGAATCTTGTGATAACGTCAAAATTATGATTCTCACATGAGAGTTGTGGTGGAAATAGACCAAATAAAGAAGACCAAGAGAAATTTGTCTTTTTATATTTATTAATCTTTTGCACAAAAGGACCAAAACCTACAGAGTGACAGACAGCATCTACCGAGGAATCGATTCTGAATGCATAGGAACAAAGAGTCAATAGTTACACTCAACGAGAAAAACACATCGATGATTGATTAAGGCATTTCTCAATGGAAGGCTCACCCTTTGTCTCAAATTTGCATGGGGGTTCAAGCTAGGCTATATGTCAACCTTACATCATTTTGCACGTAAAAGTGGTACAAGTCAGGCAAGACAGTTCATGTGCAGTATTAGAAGTTCAGCGGAAAGGAGCCAGTCCTGCTTTCCACAAATCAGTAACACAGGAAATCATACTTAGATTCAAAGGTTATGTATTAAATGATAATTGTATATTCAAGGGTTATACATTAAATGACAGGTTATGTATTATATGATACTTTAATTTTTCCTCTACAAGAGTCAAAAGTCAAAATTATGTGATGACCTTCATGAGCTTACCTTTGTTTAATGGTCAGGAGCAAAAATGGTTGCCGACTGCAGCAGTAGAGCAGTTCCTCAGTGCAGGAAGCACCGATGTTTAGCCTCTCTGTCTCATACTGCACCTTTATTCCTCTTCTAATCTTTCAGTCTTCCTTTTAAATTCTTGCAGTTGTGCATCCAAATCATCCTCCTTTAGCTGTTTTTTTTTTTTTTAATCTCTCTTCCCATCACTTTGTCTCTTGAACATCTGTGTTTTCTTGTTCATCTACAGAGTATTTATATCAGGGTATTAGTATAATTGCCACATTTTTCAGGCAACTCAGTAAGGAAAGCATTTGTCTCCCAGACAGATAGAGAAGTGATGGCACAGGCGCAAACAGCTGTGGTAACAGTGCTGCGTTTCAATAGTAACAGGTGCACGGAGCCTGTTGTGACACTGGATCCTGATTGTCAGTGTGTGGGAGACAATGACTGTGTGTCATGATTGCATGTGGCTGAGACAGAAAGATTCTGCTGCAGCTTTTCTTATTATTACTTGTTTGAATCACTCAAATGCAGCATTTATTCACATGTAGTTTTGTAAAATCGCGTGTATCAATAAAGATCAAGTTTAAAGGCTCTCTTAAATCTTTGCCCGTTAGGGAGAACATCTGGTTAAATGTCGGATCTAATAGATAAACGCTAGAAAATGGATGCGCTTACCTTTTCAGAGCTTGTAGTTCCAGTCTGTAGGACTCTTTTTTAATCATTTCTGAAGTATGAGAGCTTTCATGAAGTGAAGTTCTACATGCTATTTTACAGTAAATTAAAACAGACTAATATCCCTCAGTGCATGCAGGTTTTAACACAGCTGATGGTGATCACTGATGTTCAACTAGACAGTATTTAAAGAGGCATATTGACTATCACTCATCATCTTTGCTGTTGTTGTCTTAAACAGACGTTGGTAACTTCGGTGTTTGACTGTTGAACAGTTGGAAAGAGAAATAATTGTTGTAATAATAATTTAGTTCTTTTTATCTGATGTTAAGTTTGTAGGAGTTGTGTTTGTATAGACCTTTAGTTTTCTACCTCTCGGCTTGTGCAGGACAGGTTTTCTAACTGAAATGTGTTTGTTAACATGTCAAATCTTTAAATCTTTTATTATACTAAATGACAAAAGTAGTTGTTAGTCAGTTCATTCCAAAAACTCACATCAGCATCTTCGTGTTTCCTTTATGGTGAAGTTCTGTTAGTCTTATAACTGCTTAGTCAACATTAGAAATCATGGTTAAATGAAACCAGCTTTGACTGTTGGATGGCAGTTAAAAAAAACCCAACCCTTTCCTGTGTTAACTAAACATCGCCATATTTTGCAAAAGTGACTCAGCACAAACATCATAAACAGACAACAGTTGTACAATCAAACAAATGAACAAACAGCAGATGTTCCAAGGCTGCAAATCTGAGAAAAAAAAGTTTAAAAATTAAAAAAAAAAAAGTTTTACTTCTCCAAATGTTCATTATCAACTCAGAACAAAGTGGCTGCAAGTGAGCTGTTCCATTTATCACCTGGATGGAAACACGTGCACGCTGTTCGCTGCTGCCAACTTATGTAATTTAAGCAAAACATGAATTTTTATCACATTTAATAATTAAATGTCTGTATTTAATTTGTTCCACATTTTGACCATTTCAAATGTGGGACAATCTTCATTGTATTGTGTGTCAGTAGTACTACCACTCAATAATAATAATAATAATAATAATAATAATAATAATAATAATAATAATAATAATAATAATATTGTAACCCAGTTTTTTAATTTAATTATTTAATTTTGCACAAATAACAAGACACACACACACACAAATAATCTACCATGTACTAAAGAAGTAGAAACATAAAAAAAACAATAACATATAAAAC
Organism: Thunnus maccoyii; assembly: GCF_910596095.1. Taxonomy (NCBI): domain Eukaryota; kingdom Metazoa; phylum Chordata; class Actinopteri; order Scombriformes; family Scombridae; genus Thunnus; species Thunnus maccoyii. The sequence goes on along the minus strand of NC_056535.1, from coordinate 35,566,685 downwards.
TGAATTTTTTATTTTGTACAGTGTATATTAACACATGTCAATCACTTATAACAGGCATATTACACAACTGTTAGAAAATATAGAACGATCAATCAGTGATGATCAAACAAGACAAAAATACATTTGCTAAGAAAATAATTGCCAAAGAGTGTAAACAGGGAATGTTTGCTGGTTTCATGTACATTAACATTCAGACTGAACACTGTGAACATGGTTTCTTCTGAAATGACCTTGTATGTCCTCGTGTAAAACTACAAGTACACATGCGTGTGTGTGTTTGTGTGTGTAGAGTTTCCTCTCTCAACCCAGAAATAAAGATGTAAATTATAGTGCACTGCGAGCACAAACAGGAAATATGAGAAAGCTGGTGTTGCTCTCTGTAAAATATCGGAATATGACTCAGAATAATAGATGTATTGTAATCAGAACCATTTGTGAGAGTGGTAGAGTGCTTTGCAATCAATAGACTCTAATTATACCTGTAAAGGTTTGTGCGTCTCCCAGTCTGTTTGCTGGTTTGTCGTTCTGTATTTTTTTTATCATCTCTTTCTGCTCTTTCATCCCCTTTGTCTGTCTGTGTTATATTTACATGTATGTATTCATGGTAACAAGAAAATAACATGTGATTGTTCAGTTGAAGCGTTGGTTCGCCAAAAATCACAAACATATTTATTCATTTAATCCTATTAAGTCTTGCAGATGGTTTGGATTTTATTTGTCCAGGTTTTGAGTTTTTCAAGCACCATTTCCTCAGATCATCATATCTGAAAAAAAAAAAACTCTACTGGTAACACTTTACTTTATGGATCTGTACCTTCCTAATAATTTCCAAATAAATTCCCAGACACATAATTAATTAATTATAGGAAGAATAAAGAGTAATGACAATGATTAATTTCAAATGCTAAGCTAATGTAACTTAAGACTTTTGCTCAGTGCACATAAAATAAGCTGAACAAATTTGTCTGTAGGCAAAAATGCAATTCATTTAAGTCCTTAAAAGTGAGCAATAAGATTAAAAATCAATGGGAAATTTAACAGGGAGCCAATGTAGGGAGGCAAGCATGGCGGTAATTCAATCATGCCTCTTTGTTCCAGTAATAAGTCGAGCAGCAGCATTTTGTACCAGTTGGAGGTGGTGGAGGAGCCCTGGCTGATACCCGAGTAAAGTGTGTTGCAATAATCAAGCCAAGAACAGATAAAAGCATTTACAACGTTTTGTAAATCAGCAACTGATAAAATTGGCCTAATTTTAGAGAATATCTTGAGCTTCAGAGGTTCGCATCAAACATTATCCCCAGATTCTTAACAGCCTGCTTAATATTATTTTACAGATCACCTAGATTAGCACTTATCATCATTAAGTTTCATCAAAAGTTTTGGGAAATCCAGGATTTAATATCAGAGAGGCAAGTCCTAAGATTTGCTCGGCTGCTATGATCACTGGGTTTTAATGGCAGATATAACTGAGTGTCGTCAGCATAAAAATGGTAAAGAACGTCATGCTTCTGAATAACATGGCTGAGAGGCAGAGAACAGAAGGGGGCGAAGAACAGGACCCTGAGGGACACCACAACTCAACTGAGCCATCAAGGAAGTTGCGTTACCCAGAGCAACAGAAAAAGTTCTCCACGCCCTTGAGGCCTACCCAAGTGTCTAAGTAATGTAAGAGGATAACATAATCAACTGCATCAAATGCAGCACTTCAATCTGAAAGAACCAAAATCAAGTAGTCACCTCTGTCAGCAATCAGAAGGTCATTAGTAGGGATGTGCAGAGAGCCCAGTATTTGTATTTGTATCTGTGTTTGTTGAGGCAGCAAAATTATTTGTATTTGTATTCGAATAAAAGTGGAAAAAGGCTTAAAAATCCTGTTTTTGTTTTTATTACGCTTTTAATTTTAGACAATACAACAATTTAGACAGTTACAATAAGTGTTCATGAAGCGTGTGTCAGTAGTTCAGCTTTATCTCTGGGGAACACTCCCAACTCCAGGACTGATGTCCAAATTAGGAAATGTGCATCATGTAGCAGGTGGATGTGACTCCCCTCACTGAGACCTGCTGATAGACGTCACAGCGGAGCAGAGGAGAGACACTGAGATAGTGATGTAACCGACCTGTACGCTGGTATTTAACATGTTTTTTTTTCTTCCTGAAAACAAATAATTTTTAAAATATTTGTATGAAACAAATATTCGTTTAAAAAAAAAACCCACTATTTGTGCTTTGCCAAATAGCGTATTTGTATTCGGACACACCCCCAGTCATTAGTAACCTTAACAAGAGCTGTTTCGGTACTATGCAGTGCTCTAAAACCAGACTGGAAACAGTTAAAAGCATTATTAATATTCATAAAAGATATCAGTTGGGATTACATTACTTTCTCCAGAACCTCAGATAAAGTGACTGCAGTAGCTTACGGACAGGGGTCAAAATTAGGTTTCTTTAGTAGTGGGTGAATAATAGCATGCTGGTTGTAAAAGAACCAGAAGCCAGAGAATTGTTAAAAAGTTTGCAAAATGACAGGGCCGACAGTGTAAAATACCTCCTTAAGCAGTTAAGTGGGGATGATATCTGAGATGCAGGACGAGGAGTTCATAGTCTGTATCCTCTGACACTGAGATTGTGATGGGTTGTAAGAAAGAGGTGGAACTAACATGGTGAAATAAAACGAATGCAGGGGTCAGGCCGGATTTGAGACCTGATACTCTCCACATCATTTACAAAACAAGCGAGAAATTTTTCAGACAGCTCACAGTCAGGTACAGAAAGAGAAGAGGAGGGAACATTAATAACTGGATCAATGACCCTAAGTAGAACTTTAAGATTGTGGTGATTTCTGGATGTTAATTCAGAGAAACAGACTCGCATCCTTAACTGCTTTCTGATAAGTTCACATTCAGTTTTCAAGGGTGTTATGTGCTATTTCAGACTTGTTGACCTTCCAATGATGTTCATATTTTCTACAGAGTCTTTTAAGTGCTCAAGCGTGATAGTTCAACCAGGGGAGGCTGTTTGATTTTTGTTTGCTAGTTTTAAATGGTGCAATTTGGTCAAGGATGGATAGATAAATGAATTTAACAGACCATCTGGATTGAGAGAATATAAAGTGGAATTAAAAGAAGATGAATTAAAATCATTACAGAATTTAGCTGAAGAACCAGTGTTGAGAATGTGGGAAAGACTAGGAATAGAGAGCCGTAGTGGAACTTTAAGAACAACAGGTTGATGGTCAGTTACCAGCATATCCACCAAATTAAGACACTCGAGAGAGAAACCAGAGGAGAGAACCAAATCTAAGGTGTGACCTTTAGTATGTATGGCCCCTTTAACAGATTGAATAAGGTTAAAAGAGGCTATAAAATCTAAAAAAAAATGAGAGGTGAGGGAATGGGATGGACAACATACAAGAATAACAACATATTAGGGCATAACAGAAAACTCAGAAATGAAACTAACAGAATTAGGAGGCCTATAAATTAAAATGCAGAGTAAAGGTGCAAGGCCAGTGAGTAAAACACTTCAAAGGAAATAAAATTACTGAAGGTAATTGGATGGCACTTAAGACCTAACTTATAAAAAACTGCTACACCACCCTGTCCTCCAGAAGACCTGGGAATGTTAAAAATCTGCAAAATCAGGGGGCATGGTCTCAATCAGGGGAACAGCGTCCCCTGGTGACGGCCAAGTCTCGGTAATCATAAAAAAGTCTAGATTATTAGAAACATTAAAATCATTAATGATAAAAGACTTATTACTAAGAGATCTCAGGTGGAATGCGATGACTGGCGAGTGGGGGGAAATCTAGTTCATCCAAGATGGAAAATTTGTTGGTCGGCTGGAGGGCCTGAGCTGGATGGGGACAAAACTTCCCACAATGTTTACCCTTACGGGCAGCGGTCCGTGGCTCCTTCTGAGTAGGAGTGGAGCTCACCAGGGTCCTGGGCTTGGTTCCCAGCTGGGTTCAGTGGTTTGCCATCTGGGCAAAGGCGACATCCCCACATGGGACAGTCGAGTCCAGTTCTCCGGGGGGGGGGGGGGGGTTGTGGCAGTGACAACGGGGCCCGTGGTGATCATAGAGTCAAGGATCCTTTCTTCATCTTTGAGCTGGTACAGGACAGATATCCTCCTTTCCAACTCAGAGATTTTCTGGGTCAAGAGGAGACAGCTGTCGCAACCGGATGGTGAGGTGAGTGGAAGCATGACTTATTGGGTCCAGTGGTGGTCCCTGGGGAGAGAGAAACGACTACGGCCAGCAGAAGGAGTCGTGACAGGGGAAAATGCTTCTGTCTTTAGTGTAGTAAGCAAGCAGACAGTGACACAGATACAAGAGGTCAGAACCTACCAATACGTACCCAAAAACTGGGCCCACTGTGACAGACGTATGGTTTCACTGGTTGCCACTGCCACTGATTCTCAGGTAAGTTAAAAACCAGGCGTCCCATGACTAAAATCCTCCATCCAGTTAACAACCAAGATCTAAAGAGTATGACGTAAATATTAAAAAGAAAACACCTTCTACTCTTTCTGTTTTTTGTTGTTTTTTTTCCTTTTCTTTGCCCAGTATGGAGTACAGAGTGTTTGCATGTGGAGTAATCCTCCTGCAGTTCAGATAAGATGAGAGAAGGTTCCAGAGGGTCTTCTGAAAGATTTACATGTGCAATACTAATCCATGCTTCATTCATTTGTATTCATGCTGGTGCAAGCTAATCAACATGGGGTCCCTCTTTATCCTCCGCTTCCCTCTCCCCTTAATTCTTCCCCTCCTTTCAGGACGCGAGTCAGTAAACGGGAAGCAGCGAATCTCTTTCTCTATCTCTCTTTAGTTTCCTCTTTGTTTCTCTCTTTCTGTCACCTTTTCTTTCTCTCTTTTGGTTTTGTTTTGCATCTTAATGCCTTTGTCTCTTCCTCACTCACTCACTCACTCACTCCCCTCACTAAAATGATAAGTCATGGTTCAGCTGAGAGAACACCTGCAGTGTTTCCTGGCCATTACCAAGTGTGTGTGTGTGTGTGTGTGTGTGTGTGTGTTGGTGTGTGTGTGTGTGTGTGTGTGTGTTTAATACAGACATATATCCGAAAGCTGCTAAGGGAAGATAGACCAATTAGATTAGAGTTGCCTCAGTGTAGGAGGAGCTTGACAGGAGAGGTGTGTACTGAACGGCTGTGTGTGTGTGTGTGTGTGTGTGTGTGTGTGTGTGTGTGTGTGTGTGTGTGTGTGTTTATGTGTGAGAAACTGGAGCACATTCCTAAGCCTTGACACAAAAGGCTGAGGTCCATTAATCTGGCTCTGTGTGGCTGTGATGGGAGCCACAGCAGGCTACGCTGGCTTTGTATTTACCTCTCGTCTCTCACACACACACACACACACACACACACACACACACTATGACTTAACTACACACCAAACCACATGAGACAATTAACAAATATTTAAAGAGGCTGCAGTTGCAGGTGCATCAGTCAAAAATAGTTAATGTTTAGAGGCTCAGTTTTGCAGATCATGGCATCAATATGTATTATATTTATTTTGCAGGAAGTTTCCTTCAATAATAACGCACCTTTCCCCCCCCCCATACCCATACACTGGGAGCAATTTATGTCTCAGTGTCCTGTTCAAGTACACTTTAAAACCACAGATCCTACAACTACTGGATGACCCAATCGATCAATGGAAATTACATATTCAGTGGTTACATTTGTAGGCTTGAAACTTAGACTGGAGTCAGAGTTAAGTCACAGAAAACAGGACTTGGTTTGGATTCAGCTGTGAGTCTTGACATATTTAAGACTTGACTATCTAAACATTTGTCTAAAGTTTTGACCTGGAAAATGAATAAATAAATAAGACAGTGATGGGTGATGGGTGATGGGTAGGCCTGGCAAAGCTCCAGAGCTTAAATACATAATGAAAATGAAACGAAAAGACTTTGTTTCAGCTGTAAAAATAAAAAAAAAACCTCCTGAAAGATTTGTCTCTTGACTTGTGAAGACTTGCAAGGTTGACTTTATCTTATTGTGAAATACTTGAGATTTCTTTGTTGTTGAGATTTGTTTTGACAGACTTAAGTAAATAAAAAAAAAAAAAAGTAAAATGTGGGAAGATTCATGAATTGACTGATAAATGATCTGGATCCAAACTAATATGACTGGATTTTGTAGAACCGAGAAATTAAATCATTTTACTTGGAAGTGTTTATATTATTTTGTCTAGCTGATATTTATATAAATATATGTAAGATGTGTTATTATTATTATTTTTATAATGTTTCATAATTCCATGCTGATGGCAATTTAACATGTTAGTCTCATGTCTGATTAAGTGCTGGAGTCATTTGTGCCATGTTGAAAGTGACAGAAATGTTCAGCGGTTAGATTCCTGTTGTTGCTTTTACATTCAAGATGCTTTTATCATCATTAATTAAGACAGTAAATCAAGCTTTAAAATCCATTAGTGATGCAAAACATTTTAGCTCACTCTCTCTCTCTCACTTGCACACCAAGTGACAAATATTATGCAAGCATGCAGCTCTTTACATAAGGTTGCTAGGGTGGTTGCTAAGGTGGTTGCTAAGGTGTATCTATGTGTTGTTCACGTTGTCCACTCTCATATTTCAGATGTGATTCAGCTCCAACATGTACGGATGGATTTGAGAAGAAAAAGAAGTGAAATCCTGCTACTATAGTTTGTTTACATAGCCTCCGGAGCCTCCAGAAGCTTCCTGAAGCTGACCAATCAGAACAGAGTGGGCTCATCAGGAGGCGGGGCCTTAAAGAGACAGGAGCTAAAACGGCCTGTTTCAGACAGAGGCTGAACTGAGGGGCTGCATAAAGGACCAGTAGAAGATAAATAAGGAGTTTTTAACTGGAAATCATGCAAAGATATTCCAGTAGAGCTCCAGAATATAAATACATCCCCTTCAAGGAACATTAACATAAAAGAAGAGGCATTACTTTAACAGAAAGATGAAACCAGCAATGTTTTTCTATGTCTAAAAAGAGCTTTGGACGTTATTTGCTGTGCCCTGACATTTTGTTTGCAGCAAAGGGGTTAAGAACCGCTGACTATCCTCTTTCCTTCCCCCCAACAACTCAGAAACCTGTCCCCAGCCCCAGAGCACCCCCCACTCTCTAGTTCCCATGCATTCCTACTGGCCTCGGAAACCCAATATACCCCTTTTGGCGCGTCCACATATCTACAGCGTGGCCTTTCCGTCGTGCCAGCTGCCTTCCTCTCCTTCAGCCAAATGGAATGTTAAGCCCCACTTGTGGCTAGCTTTGTCCCCTGTCATGCAAGGCAAACAAAAGGCGGAGTGGCTTTTCATTGTATTAGGTATTCCAATACCCCCAAATCCTCCCTCTCACCCATTCTTCCTCTGCTCTCACAAAGAAACGTGCACGGTGGCAAAGTGTGTGAGCTACAGCAGCCAGGAGAGGCTGCAGACAGCACATAGACATGTATGGGCCTGCACACATTTAGGACAGTAGGTGTTTGCAAGCATACAGGAATGCCAATTTGCTTTGTCTGCACACACACACACACACAAAAGCACAGACATGTATAAACGGGGTCAACCTCTTAAACACATACGCTTATACAACCTCCTCCTCTGAGTCTTACCTGGCAGACGCCATTGCGTGGACTTTCCAGTCAGCCACTCCTGTCTGATGTATTATCAGAAGTCATTGTTTGGCACCACTACATCTAATACTCATTCCTCCCAGAGCACTAGCACCACTAGTAAACCTCTCTATCAAACCCTTACTGAAAACAAGACATGCTCCAATGACAACCTTTTATTTTATTCTACAAATAAACGGCTTGCAAGACTGAAATTCATCTGCTTTTATTCTTAAAAAAAAAAAAAAAGGTTGCTGACGTTTGTTCTTCCTGTAAACAAATTTGTAAAAATTGTTTTTCTCATCAGCAAGAAATAAAACTAAAAAGAGTTATCTGGAGTATAATCAAAATACAAAAGCCTAAACATGCTCAGTTATGGATGAACAGGAAGTCAGAACACTTTTTCAACAAATGTTCCACATCTGCAGCTTAGGAACTGTTTGCAGACGCCAACAATCCTTCTGTCCTTCATTTTTATGCAAAAACAAAGGCGTCACCTCCGCTGCCATCTTTTCTTGGAAAATGTTTGTTCTTGTGCAGTTTTAGTGTTTGAGTATGTTCTTTTTTTCTGAAGAGTTGGGACACAGAGAGGATCTCACAGAAAGAACTATCAAAGAAAAAAAATTGGTTTCTATGGGGAAAGTTTTGTAGCCTAGAGTTGCAATCTGTCCAGATGATGGAGCTGATGGAGGGGGGGGGGGTCTACAACAACAGTACCTCTTATATTCAAAATCTTCTGGAATTTTTAAAGAAAGACAGTTGAAGAGGTTGAAACAAACACCACCAAAGATAAATGCCATAAAAAAAATCATACATGTATATCAGATAAAACTTATTATTTCTTCCTTCTATCAGATTATTCTTAAAAAAAAGAAATAAGCAGAACAAATAAGCGGTATGGGCATCCAAATGAATTTTAATCGAATATTTTAATGTTTTTATATCATATGTTGGGTTTTGATTTACTGTTTTGTGTGTTTGTGATATTGTCTCCATGGGTGAAGATTTTTGCTGTAATTGTATATTTATAATGTGTAATACATGCACAACAATAAACACACCAAATATTTTTTGCCACATTTGCACTGAAACATAAAATAAAAACATGAAAACATGCAACAAGCATTGTATCCAACAGTGGAAACCTCAGGGTTTAGCCTTTCAATTGATATATTGGATTTCACTGTAAAAGTCACTGCATAAATAATGAACCTCTGTCACTGCAGGCACAAAACCCCTCACCTCTGCAGCTGAACAAGGGTTCTGTATCTAAACATAAAACCAGTGGATGCAGAAATGAAGCTTTGATGACAACATACTGTAGTTGTTGGCTCATTCTGATTGGTACAATTATGCATTTTAGTGCCTTAAAACAACAACAGGACTTGTGAATGTGTGACAAAATAGTTTCTTTGTGCTATTTTTTTACATCAGGGGGGAATTTTCTGTTTATGCCATGTTGGACAACTGAGTGAATGAATGAATATGTTATTATTAATTTCAGTTTTCTCTGCTTGGTATTTGATTATATAAATTGATCTAAAACAGTATATTATTACTTATATATTGCTATAACTTTAAAACAGAGTTCTATTGAAAGTCTATAAGAGTGTGAGAAAGTGAAATATTTGACCGAGCAGCAGAGCATTTCAGTGTTAAGGTACATAAAAGGATGTGGCCTCATTAGTAAGCATCTCATTGTGCTCTCTTTGCAAGCAGTAAAGTAGTTTAAAAGACATTAATCAGATAGTATTTAATCATTTTACACGTTGCTTTTGTTTACTTATTGCAGACAAGTAGAAGACAGGAAATATCTCCAACTTAATTTAAAACAAACTTTTATTTAATGAAAGCTCACCTGACTGTGAGTTGTTCTTTATCTACAATCGCAACCTGGAGTGAGTAATAAATAATTTATAAGCACAATACCTGTGAGTTTCCTTTGGCTGTGTTCCTCTTGTTTATCTGTAATATGCATGCTTAATATTAGTGTGACCTAATTATCACATGAAACCAGTTGGAGCTCAGACATCAGGAAGATATCTCGACTAAATACCATGAAGTGACTCTCATCAAATTACCGCAACAGATTCCCCACTGACTCACTCTCCACTGACCCCGAATCACACTCGGCATCGCCGGCAACGACTTCCTCATAGTTTGAAAGCGATTACTTGCATTCATGTGTAACATAATTCTGGCTCCTTTGTTTTTTGCACGCTGCTGTTTTCACATGAGTTACTGTGATTGATGGCTGTGAATTCTGCCTGCCAGTGTTTAAAACTGGCTACAACTCATCTTGTTTTTTTTTGTTTACATCTACTGGATTGTTTTTGCACATCTGGAGTCTCTATAAAAGAAATGTCCCTAAAGCTCTGGACTTTTTTCAGAGTTTATTGTTTGAATCACAGTGGATTATTAAGGAAAACATCTTTGCAAACCGATCTAAATGAAGTACAAATGTAGAACGCTGAGAATATAAAACCACATTTTGCTACTGGAGCAGCCTGAATCTTTGAAGCTTTAATGCTGCTGCTGCTGTTCTGCACAGGATTAGTCAACTGTTAATTGTTAAGAAAACATGTGATATATTATTAAAATAAAATGCCAACTGGTCTTTTATGTTTGATTTGATTCAAAGCCTATTGAAACTCTCATACTAAAGACTTCAAGCTGCAGCAGTAATTATACAAACAATTAGAATATAATTGGCTACTGAATACAATAAAAAAGAGGCTTTGACATTACTGGGAACAGATTAGTCACTGAAACTCCTGCCAAAACATGTGAATCATGCACAGAATGGAACTTCATATTCATCATTATTCAGTAGTTACAAATACATTATTAACTGTCTCACCTGTGAAAATTCTGCAAAACAAAACTTGCAGTGAATTTGTGTTGGAATATATATATTCATACACGTTCAGGTGTTTCATAACCAAAAAAGCTGGACTAGTTCAGATGTTCAGGTGTTATTACCTCCAGCCGTATAGTCAATGGCCTGGTGTTGCAAAGAAAGCTTAACAAAATAACATGACAATTTTTCCTCATTTGTATTCGCTCCTCTGGTTTTAATTCTTCTCCATCAGCATCCTCGCTTTAGAGATGTGTGTTCTGGCAAAAAATCTTTCTCATTCTCAATCATTCTTTCTCCAGTTAACCAGCAAACTTCTATGATCTGTCAACAAGGATACGTACAAACTGAACCCTGAACATCCACAGTGATTTCAGTATAACACGCCCATGTTACACGTAAAAATTTTTTAAGTTTATGAAAATCCTTTTGTCTATTTTGCAAATGTGAGACAGCATCAAGTCAAGCACTTTTAGTATGCAAACAGATTTTTTGGATACTTCATGTATGTAGTATGTAACTGCAACATAGTTTCTCTGCAACATAACTAAATAAACTGCATCAAATCAATCTCAAATCCTCATAACACAGATGCTCCACCAGAAGAAGCATTATCAGTGATTTATACATCATTTTCAATTAAGTGACAATAGTTGTGGATTATGCATGTTTGCTTATTGCTTTCTGAGTTTAAGAAGAGTATTCTAAGGGTGTTGTTGCATTTTAGTTCAGGTCCAGTTCCTGTTCACACTGACTTTGTACAAACAAACCATGAGGAGTAAACATGAAGCAGATGGACTTATTAGTAGTTTTATTAGTAGCTTTTAAAATAATACTAAAATCACATATCTGCTGTCATAAAACCCTGTGGTTAGTTCGTTTACTTTCACACCACAAACAAACCACACCAGAGTCTGCATGACAGCAGACCAAGATACACCTTTCCTTGTCTCCATACTAACCACACTAACTATACCAACTATACTAACCATACTAACCTTACTGCCCATACCAACCATACCAACCATACCAACTATACCAATCATACTAACTATACCAGCTATACCAACCACAGTAACTATACGAACAATACTGACTATACCAACCATACCAACTATATCAAACATACTAACTATACCAACTATACCAAGCATAGCAACCATACTAATCATACTAACCATACTAACCATACCAACTATATTAACCATACTAACTATACTAACCATACCAACCATACTAACCATACTAACCATACCAACTATACTAACTATACTAACCATACCAACCATACTAATTATACCAGCTATACCAACCATACTAACCATACCAACCATACTAACCATACTAACCATACCAACTATACTAACTATACTAACCATACCAACCATACTAATTATACCAGCTATACCAACCATACTAATCATACTAACCATACCAACCATACTAACTATACTAACCATACCAACCATACTAACCATACTAACCATACCAACTATACTAACTATAACAACCACACCAACCATACTAACCATACCAACCATACTAATTATACCAGCTATACCAACCATACTAACCATACTAACCATATCAACCATACTAACCATACTAACTATACAAACCATACTAACTATACTAACCATACCAACCATACTAACTATACTAACCATACCAACCATACAAACCATACTAACTGTACTAACCATACCAACCATACAAACCATACTAACTGTACTAACCATACCAACCATGCTAACTATACTAACCATACCAACCATACAAACCATACTAACTGTACTAACCATACTAACCATACCAACTATTCTAACCATACCAACCATACCAACTCTACTAACTATACTAACATACCAACCATACTATCTATACCAAGTATACCAACCATACTAACCATACCAACCATACCAACTATACTAAGTATACCAACCATACCAACCATACTAACTATACCAGTTATACCAACCATACTAACCATACCAACTATTCTAACCATACCAACCATGCTAACTATACCAACTATACCAACCATACTAACCATACCAATCATACCAACCATACCAACTATACCAACCATACCAACCATACCAACCATACTATCTATACCAAGTATACCAACCATACTAACCATACCAACCATACCAACTATACTAAGTATACCAACCATACCAACCATACTAACTATACCAGTTATACCAACCATACTAACCATAAAAACTATTCTAACCATACCAACCATGCTAACTATACCAACTATACCAACCATACTAACCATACTAACCATACTAACCATACCAACCATACTAACTATACTAACCATACCAACCATACCAACCATACCAACTATACTAACTATACTAACCATACCAACTATACTAACTATACTAACCATACCAACCATACCAACCATACTAACCATACTAACCATACTAACGAATCTGAGTTCCTTTAAACTGAACCAAACAGGTTAGGTGTGAAAGCACCCTAAGATATTGGGATCTTTGCAGCCTTTGGAGCAACCGGAGGTCACTACCATGTTGCAGGTGCATGTCCAGATAATCAGATGCACTGCAGCAGCTCAAGGTATTCCCATTTCTACTGAGCAACCAGAATTTTCCCCATCTTCACTTCACCACCACCAGCCTCCAGTGGTGACAGCAGGATGGACGTTTCACTTCCTGCTGTTAACCTACCATCAGCATGTAGCATTAGAGTGCAGAAAATATTTCTCTTGATTAATTCTCCTGTTTTGGTGATCATCGGCCCTCTGTGGGATCATTTTCCTGCTGTGGGTTCTTCAGTGTGATATTTCTTTCAGGTAAAATTCAGATAAATGAGCTGCTATCTGAATATTTGTAGCCCACTTGTTAAGTGTAAATGAGCTTTTGCCATTCTAGTCTTACCTTGCTTGTCAATGTCACATTTTGCCCACAGGCAGGGGTTAAATTGGGATTTGTTATGTGGGTGTGGGGAGCTGGGGGGGCGGCTCTGTGATTTCAGGGTTGCCATGGATGCATGTGTGTGTGTGTGTGCATAGACTACAAAATCTGACTGATATCGTTTGACAAACTGTAAATAAAATATAACAAGGTGAGGCAACCCTCTGCTCTGAACAATAAAATGCTAATCAAAGTCTGCAGTTGCACCATCCTCCATCGTAAAGCTTTACAGAGGGTGGTGTAAACTGCTCATCACATCACCAGGATGGAGCTGCCATCCACAGAGGAATCTCTACACCCAGCGGTGCTGGAAGAAAGCCAACACGATCATCAGAGACCCCGATAACTAAACCACAACTTGGTCTACCTGGTCGTAAGACTGTTGAACTCTCAAGCAATGCTTCAATTCTGCACTGATATACTTTACTCTGTATACTGTATATATTTATTACTGCACTATATACTCAATAGATTTATCTCAGCACTCACTATTTACTGCTGTTCACAAGGCTGTTTAACCACAACAGTATATATATTTTTGACCACAGTACTATATTCTATTTCATTTATATATATACATTTTATTCCTGTATTTTAACTGCACTATTTATTTTATTTAATTTATGTCTGAGATTCTTATTTTTAGTCTTACTTGTGTGATATGTCTTAGATTATTATTCTATTTTTTTTTCTTATTTTTACTTTTTACTTGCCATATAGGTTGAGCATTGTTGGAGGGAGCCTGAAATTCAAGATTTTCATTGCCATTGACTAATTCACTGTAATTATTGTGCAAATGACAAATGTAGGAACTTGAACTTAAACTTGAATAGTCATTCTAGATACTGTTGCGCAAAACTACAGCTGATGAAAATAAAACCTTTCTGTAAGTGCAGCCTCCTGTGTATCTGCTGCTCCTCTCTCCTCCCCAACCTGCTCTGCTCCTGGGACAATAAAGGTAAACTACTCGGCCATTCAGTTTGATACTTTTATAGCAAGGAATCATGATTGGATTATCTAGTCAACATATTACAAAAGCACATGTGCCAGTAGTGATATCTGATGTACCTTTTGAACAAGTCTTTAAGCTTTCTTCTCTTTGCTTCACTCATTTCTACATTTAACTTTAACCCCTGAAACATACACACGTTATCTAAGTGAAAATAGGAGTGTAAAAAGCTTAATAAACTAGAATTAAACAAAGCCTTGTTCCTAACACAAGCTAATTCTTTTTCATTGATGAATGTTATAGGAAGTGGTCAAACTAGCCTGTATTACGTAGTCATGGTGTAATCTTAGTTGCTCTGATATTCTGCTCAAACTACGACAGTCCTGACAATGCTGAGATATTTCATGTCAAGAAGGACTGAAGCTGTTTTTAATTCGGTTGGTGTCCCTGCTCTTGACAGTCACGTCTCACAACTTGTTTAAATGTTAAACTCTTGATATTTAAATTGAGGCATAATTAAAAAATATTTAATGGTTTGCTGAGTTATTGTGATCTGATATTGTTTCAGGTGGAATTTCTTCTGCTACTCTGCTGAAAAATTCATCACATTTGATTTTTGTTCATTTAAATGGCAAATGGCTGCATTTACATAGCACTTTTATCCAAAACGCTTTACAATGTTTCTGCTGCTCACTCACCCATTCACACACACACACACACAGTCACACACCGATGACGACAAGCTGCCATGCAGGGTGCACAACCATCAGGAACAATTTGACATTCAGTATCTTGCCCAAGGACACTTCGACATGTGGACAAGAGGAGTCGGGGATCAAACCGCCAACCGTCTGATTGGTGGACGACCTGCTCTACCTCCTGAGCCACAGCCGCCCCTTTTACTGACAGAGATCATCGCTGGAGCTCCAATTACTGCAGACGAATAAAACTATGTGACTAGTTTTATGGTTCTAGCCTAACAGAAACTGATATAGGAGAAAGATTAACATTGATTTCTGCATATATTTAATTTAACTGACTCATTTTCAATCTCTTTTTTTTTAAGATACCCCAACAGTGAATTCACAAAACCTTGCTGCAAACCAACCAATGAAACTCTTGTTCCAAAAACAAGGAACACAAGAGTCTGTAACAACTGCAGATGGCCAAAGTCAAGTCAGCTGGTTCAAGTGCTGTAAACAGTCCCTTTAGCAGCTCCGACAGGACCAGGGTTGAAAACCTGATGAAAGGTTTCCACTTGAGCACCTGCATCTGCTTCGCTCCTCAAAAAGACCAGTCCAACTACATGAACATAGTGAAAGAAAGGGGATGTTAGTCGTTTGTTGAACTGACTGGAGGGGCTCAGAGATGATCTCTCAGTGACGGATGCACAAGCAAAGTAGAACAGTCAGGACAGGATGACAGCTCAAACAACTGGAAACCAACAACCTCAATATCCCATACGATTACTCCTCTCTTATGCACTATGTGGCGGTGGTGGTGACCCCATCACTGCCTTCGGTTTCCTCTGCAAAAATAGTCCAGAGGATCAACATGTCAGAAAACATCCTGACATCCTGAAGATCAACAAGCTTTACGGCTGCAGTAAGTAACTACTAATTCTATTTGAGGAGCGTTTGTTTTATTTCATGTGTCTGACACATCCTGGTTTTTCTGGTTTAGATGTTTGTTCACTCACTAAACGAATGTTTTTCTTACAGAGGATTACCTGCAGTGGTTTGAGTCGCCAGTGTCTCTCTGGCCTGGCTGTTTCTGACTTTATTATTACTCCTATCTAACTAACTAACTTAATTATTATTAATATGTTTTTTTCTTTAAGGAGCACTCATGTTTTCATATTTCATAGTTGAAAGTTCTTATAAATAGTGTTGAAAAATGGACAGATTTTCCTGAGTTGATTGTGAGTTAGAGGGTCACGTTATCTTCAGAAACACAGGAAGATGATCTAGTGTGAATCAGTGTTGTAGGAAATGTTATATGTATGTTCTGTTTTTCCGTTTTTAACCCGGGGCTAAATGCAAGCCCGGGGTTAAGAAGTACACCCATTAAAAGTAAGTTAAAGTAGCCCTGGGCTTTCTGTAGTCTAGTGTCTTATTTGATTTATAATATGAACCTATTTCCTGTGATAAGTAATTGTTTCTATCATGAAGGCAAAATAATGCATTTCTATCTATTTATTCATATTTTCTTACACACACAGTTAAGTTTTCTAAAATGCTGTGTTTTTTTCGCACAATAGTGCCCATTGTGCTGATAAAAAAGACCGCCTGTGGGGGGATTTCATGCGAGGTGTTTGAAGTAACCAGGACCTGCCGCTGGTCAGGTTATATGAACGAGTAGCGGGGATCCATGAACTTCAAATGCGCAGATAATGAAGTGATTTCAGGAGCCTACAGCGAACACAGCAGCGTCTTTGAGGATAGGAAGTGAATGTTGTTTGTTTTCAACCTTCATAATGAAACAAAAAAAAAAGAAAGAAAGGAAAGAAAGAAAGAAATCCACCAACAAAATGCTAAATCTGAGAGTAAAACACCTTCTTGTTCTTCTTGTATTTCAGATGGAAGCTTTACTGCTGTAACGCCTCTGGTTCTGCCGTGTTCAACTGCAAAGACACACCAGTGATCAACTACTGGGAGGAATACTCCCCAGCAGCAACTTCTTCACAGAGGTGAAAAGCTCCTTTGACAGTCAAACACAGAAAGTCTCAGTTTTTTTCGCAGCCATACATCCAAATCAGACTTATATGCCAACATTTTTTACAGATTGTTCTTAATAAAAATGGAAATACCAGTTTATAAACGGCCTTAAAATATGATCTTTTCTAACTGACAGCGAACGCCGATGGAGTTTCACATACTGCCAGAGGAAAACTGAGTGAAGCTACTGTGAATGAGAAGCTGCCCCAACCTAAACCTAACCCTAACCCTAACCCTAACCCTAACCCTAACCATAACCCTGGCCCAAACCCTGACCCTAACCCTAACCCTAACCCTAACCCTAGCCCTAACCAAGTGGTCTTTGTGCCTAAACCTAACCAAACCTTAACCACAGCGTTGTCACACCATAAAACATCATTATTCAACAGGTAGAAATGTTAATATGCTACGTTTGTAGAAATGTTGATATGATACGTATTTTATGTGTTGAAACATAGATATTAAACGTTTCTGTGGTTTGCAGAAATGTTCAATGCCAATGTTTGTGTCTGATTGAAGCCTGCTGAAGGTATATTTATGTGCTGCTGCTGCTGCTGGGCTTCATCAGCCGACTCTTTCTTTGTCATATTGCATTTGTTTTATGTACCAGATGCATGATAGTCAACATGAATGATAGCGTTTTTATTGTTTTAATCCATTTTCATGAGCACGACTGGTTTTTCAGTTTGTAGAGTGTTATTATCAAAGTTCATCTGCCTCCTTCAACTTATAGTCAGACATTTAAGAGACTCCCTGCTCTTTATTATAGCAGCGACTTTGTAAGCATCACTCGTGGGATTATAATGGCCTGCATTTATCAAGATCAGAAGTGCTGATGTAAGATCATTAAGAAAGTGCCCCTGGCCATCTCCTCTCATAATGACCTGAACAGAGAAACTGGTTTCAAGCTGCTGCACTTGTGTTTGAGTGTTTATGTTGGATGCAAAAAGGCTCAAGAATATCTGTCTTTTCTCTCTGGTCTTGTCTCACAGTGTCTCAGTGGTTATATTGTGTTAATGATACTGTTTTATGGTGGTGTGTTATCAGCTTTGTAAAGTTCAATATTTGCATCATTTTGTTTTGTTGATCTAGATTAGATATGATCATTCTTTGATGTCTCCACAGTGAGTCTATTTTGTACTCGTATAACATAAAGGTATGAATTTATAATTAAATACTCATCACTGATTACTTTATTGCAGTTTATGTGCATAATGTTGATACCAGGAACTTGGATAAATTTTTGATGTATTTGATGAACATATGTTTTGATGTACTTTCTTGAAAATGAAGTCAACATGAATCAGAATATCTGAGTTTTGAGAACTTAATCCTGTTGATCAATGAAAACTTCTCACATGATTATATTGCTGTTAAAGACTGGAGATAAAAGGGGCAAATTCATAATCATATTTTTACAAAACAACTGATGATGAGTCTTAATCCAATAAAACTGATGTACAAAACATAATGAGAGTTAGTACCAGATGAATAGTTTTTAATTGAGGAAGTTGATACTAGGGGTGTGCCCGAATACAAATACGTTATTCGGCAAAGCAAAAATAGTGGGTTTAAAGAAAACATGTTAAATATCAGTGTGCAGGTCGGTTACATCACTATCTCAGTGTCTCTCCTCTGCTCCGCTGTGACGTCTATCAGCAGGTCTCAGTGAGGGGAGTCACATCCACCTGCTACATGACGCACATTTCCTAATTTGGACATCACTCCTGGAGTTGGGGGTGTTCCCCAGAGATAAAGCTGAACTACTGACACACATAATATTCTAAAATTAAAAGCGTCCACTTTTATTCGAATACAAATACAAATAATTTTGCTGCCTTAACAAATACAGATACAAATACAAATACTGGGCTATCTGCAGATGCACACACAAATATACAAATATGTAATGTTTAAAGAAGATGGTGCATTCATACTGCCAAAAACACACTGCAGGTAGGAGTGATGTGGCTTCTTATCATTTAACAAGATATGAATCTACTCAGACAAGCAACCAATTACTTAACCAGCTCTCTGTCGTCCACATGTCACCAAACATACACGAGCACGGAAAAGATAAGACTGAACTTAACCAAATTAACGGATGTGAAGTGTTGCAGCGACAAACAATGGCCATGCAACAACAAATAAATATTAATCACAATCCAAGAAATGAGATAAAAACATGAGCTCTCACAGGGAGACAGAATTTCTGCAGCCACAAACCTGAAGAGAGCTGAAACTCGCCGAGGGAAAATGGAGAGGGTTGGGTTGGGGGGGGGGGGGGGAGGGGAGAAAGAAATACATCAAAGAGGGGGTAATGAAGCTTGTCCAATCCTGAAGAGGCACATAAGAAAACAGAGATACGGTGATTGTGTTGTGGTTGCAGAGAGAGAGAGAGAGATGGGGGATGAATTATGATGAAGTTGTGGGTGATGAAGGGAGAGAGAGACGAGGAGGAAGGCAGCAGGTGGATGGTTTTACTTTGCCATTGTTGAAATCACTCACTTCTCTTCCGTTTTTCCTCTCCTCACCCACAGCCATGACTGTGATTCACTCGTTTTCTTTTTGCTCTATTATCTCCCCCCCTCCCCCATCTTTTTCTCTCTCTCTCTTACTCTCTCTGTGTCCTGTGAAGCGAAACCTGGCCCTAAATGGGAACAGAGGTAGCAGTGATCACGCTGGTCTTCTCCAGCAGGGCCCCTTCCTCAGCTCATTAAGCCCACAGCAGAGCTCTACTTACCTGCCTGGGATATAGAGGGGATTTGGAGAAAGAGGGGGGGGGGGGGGGGGGGTGAGGAGGGTGAGTAGAGGAGATGCTGTGGGGGGTTTTGAGGGTGGGGGTGGGGGATTGGAAAACAGAGATAAAAAAGAGAGAGTGAGTGGATGAGAGAGATTACACCCAGTAAAAGAAAAGCTCTGTGGTTTTGAGCAGCAGAGTGACTCCCCAAGAATCCTTAAATTCTGATCCTTTTAAACTCGCATTTTTAACGGTGCATGTTTGTAGCAGCACATAGCGGTGAGAGGTAATCGATGGCAGAGACGTTTTTTCAGCCGTGTACACCTGAAGCAGAACATCACAGCGAGAGGAAGAAGTGAACACAGCAACAGCACAGGGGAGTTGCCTCTTTTCATTTTCTGTGGGAGACAAGTGAATCACTTCTCAAAGCACTGTGGGATTGACTAACGATGCAACAAAAGTGTGGGGTTGAAAGTTTTATCTTTAGTCTTTACCAGGAACGGATAAATGTCTGTAGAGGAGAAGATTATTATTATAGATTCCTCTTTTGTACAGCCGTTACCTCAAAGATTAAAGATCGGTACAAAGTCACATAAATTACTTGGAGAAAGTGGTAACCGCAATATTGCAATACTGCGCTATGTTCATGTTTTGTCTTTTTTTCAGGGGCCCTCCTGGTTTTACACTTCTATGTATTAAATGTTCAGTGGCTCCTTCGGTCCGGTCTGGAGGATTCCGCCAATCGAGGTCTTGCTCGTGGGCTCCACGGAGTCTTGCACAAGCCTCCTGCAGCAGCTAGCATCCAGGTTAACAAGCTAACCTGGCGCCCAGCCCTCATAACTGAGGCAGGCCGGGAGAAGATGACATTCATATAAGGTGGAACATTTCCATATTTGGAGGTAGTGGATTGGGTGGATGGTCAAATCCTGACTTGGAAAAAGTGGACAGTGCACAGAAAGCCACAGCCCCCCACACATCGTCCTTGGTATGGAAGTTCTTTAGCGTGAGTGAAGACACAAAGTTCGCAGTTTGTAATACCTTCAACAAAAATCTGATAAAACTGCAATCAGTGCATCATTCATATTAATATGAAATCACAGCTGTGTCATTTTTGTTTAATGTAGACTTTTTTTATTTGTATGTCAGCTCAGATTGGAGCACTGGCGCCCATCGACTCAGACTCAACTCAGGGCCCCCATGAACAATTATACTTAGGGCCTCTAAATGGTCAGCAACGGCCATGTGTTTAATGTTGCCATGATGACAAAAGTTGCCTTTAGGAAGTAGTAACTTTAACCTACATCAAGTTTCAAGTGATCATTTTAACCCAAACCATCATCTTTCTAAACCTAACCAGACCTGAACCACAGCGTCGTCACATCATGAAACATCATTATTTTTAACAGTGATTTGATAAATGATCCTGCTGATTACTGCTGATGGAGGCGCCTGATTAGAAAACGCTCCTATGTGTCGTTCTGGAGTCACATCATCAAACCACCACATAGGTCGATGACCATGTTTGACCACGTTTGGAGGACTTATGACATTAAACATTCACGTTGACATTATTACAAAGGTTCAAAGCAACAATCTCAACTTTATTATTAAAATAAATATTTTATATATTAACAATGGATCAATTTACTATTTGCATGTGAAAGCAACTGTCACCTAGAAATTGCATTTAAATACGACTAAACTGCCACAGAAAATACATTTTGAAGGAAACATAATGCTGTCTGAATTACATTCTCTATCAACATAATGAAAAAAAAAAAAGTTAATTAACATATTTGGCATTTTAATGATGCAAGGAGTAGAAGTAGAGAAGGTGGTTGAGTTTAGATACTTGGGATCAACTGTTCAAAGTAACGGACAGAGGTGAAGAAGAGCGTCAGGAGTGATCTGCAACAGAAGGATACCAGCGAAAGTGAAAGAGAAGGTTTACAAGAGGGCAATGAGACCAGCTATGTTGTCTGGTTTGGAGACGTTGGCACTGATGAAAAGACAGGAGACGGATCTGGAGGTGGCAGAGATGAAGATGGGAGTGACGAGGATGGACAGGATTAGGGATGAGTATATTGGAGGGACAGCTCAGGTTGGACGGTTTGGAGACAAAGCAAGAGAGGCGAGATTGAGACGTAGACGAGAGGACAGAGGAAGATGTAGAGGACAGGAAGAGATGGAAACGGATGATCCGCTATGGCGACCCCTAACGGGAACAGCCGAAAGAAGAAGAAGAAGAACGTATTTGGCATTTTCATCAAAATATCCCAACTTGCAGCACAGTATCAGCTAGTAGTGTCTGATGAGTTAATGTCTACCTCATTTGTTTTTTTGTTTTTTTTGTGATTTTTGTGAAGTAACTGCTGTGAGGGGACAGTTTTGGCAAGAGCTCTAAATGCACCAATTTGCCTGCAAGGCTTATAGTCATGTGATTTCCCTGGCCAGATGTTAAAAAGTCACCCTAAAAGAAATTAAAACGATATATCTTATAAAATGTTTGACTCATTAATATGCATTTTCTTGGATACCAGCCACATACTTACACAAGTTCACTTAAGCATTGTAAAACCTTTCATACAAAATAGTTTGAATACTTGTAGCTTCCTCTCCAGTAAACACAATTTGTCCTTCTATGACTGTAAATGTAGATTTTAAAATTGGTTTTACACATCTTGATACCTTTAAAAATTGTAAAAACTAACATACAGTTCCCTGCACAAATGAGAATAAATAATAATATTCAGATGTCATTTTAATTTACACACATGTCAGCAAGGTGCTGTAGACGCTGTCATGGCAAAGCTGTAAATGTCTTATTAAAAATGGCTTTTTAAGTGTAAGTCTACAAAAATGTGGTGAGAAGAAGGAGAAAAAAGGGAAAGAGAAGAAGAAGAGAGAGAATGAGAAAGCTGGGCTTTGAAGCAAGACAACAGTATAGTGAGCAGGAAAGATTACTCCTCTGTAATGCTGCGCTCAATGAGGGAGAACCTGATGAGAATAAATTTAAGTCCTGGAGATGGAGGCTTTACATGCTGCAACATTCTCCAAATCGCTTCACATCACTCAGACCTTAGACGTAAGCCCCAATCTCTACAAGACAGCTTCTTTTCCCCTGAATCTTTCTCTCCACTTTTTCAGTCATTTATCTCCACTCTTCTCATTTCTTGTTGACCTTTTACATTTATATTTTAGACCTTCAGCTAAAGCAGCTGGTTTGGTCGGTTTGTTTTTTTTGTTTCTGGACAGTGGCTGATGTGGAGAGTGCAGCACAGCATTATAAGTCCATCATGTGTATGGTTCAGTCCCGATGCAGGAAGTAGAGAGACGGTAAGTAAAGGTGAATCAGGATGGTGGATATCTGACTTCCATGCAGGAGAGCAGCATCTGTGCCTTATTATAAATCTGCAATTAATGTTCATTTTTTCAAACTTCAAACCACCAAGCGTAACCAAGTATGTTTCCAGGTGTTCTATGTGTAAAAAGTCGTATAAAGCTGTTTGTGTCTCCAGAGGGAGATGTGTGAAATCTGATGAACTTGAGTCCATTGGAGCTGAAGGCTACAAGTTTGAAAAGTTAAACAATCTGGTGGTGTGGAGTCAGACAGAAGTGCGGTTAGCAGATCTCTGTTGCTCCTCATCTCTGCTGGAGGCTAGCAGCTATAGGTTACATTAGCCGCTACCGTGACGTCACCCGTTGGTTTCTGAAGAGCGGTTTTGAAGCTCAAAGCGAGCCGCTCCAGCCATCGCGATCTTGGCAGTGCGTGACGCTGCCTAACTCCCAGCCAATCAAAAAATGGGTAAAGAGGCGGGGCTGAATGGCTGAAACAAGCCACCTAGCGGCTGGTGGACCTGTCACTCAAAGTAGCCATGTCCTTCATTATGCATAACTTCACGGCTTAATAAAATTTAAACAGGGAAATTAGCTACAGAGACCAAAACTGTTTTTTGTACCAGGCTGTAAACATGTTTATTTCTGCTGTAACGTTGGACATTTTAACATGGGGGTCTATGGGGATTGACTCTCTTTTGGAGCCTCAAGTGGCCATTCAAGGAACTGCAGTTTTTGGCACTTCTGCATTGGCTTCATTTTACAGCCACAGAGGTTGCCACTTGGTGCAGTTGAACAAATAGAGTCAAGTTGCATGGTGGGTAGTGTAGGCCCCATTTCTGATAAGAAAGATGTGCATCAGTGCTCTGGTTCTGACTCATATCACTGCTTTCTGCTAACGGCTGAGTGGATGTTTCCATTTGGGAAACCCAGAAAGGAACGCAAGTGGAGTCGTCCTTTAATTACAACCAAACTTCACATCTTTGTTTCATTGCTTTTCTTGTTCTTTGATTCAAATTTAAAAGGCGTTACCTGAACCTCCACTCTGTAAAAGTTCCTTATCAAGCAGCCTGAAAATTATTATATTCATCATCTGTCGTCTTCTAACAGCAGGTATTATTTTAAAATCACGTATCAGATTTTGAGAGACCTAACACTGGCTGATCACTTCATCAGCTGTTCAGTTTTGGACGTGTCCTTCCAGCTATCAGGTGGTCAATCAAACAGCTATGCCACCCTGCTGTCATTCAACCAAAAGCCCCGATGGCATTTAAAAGCCAGTTTGAACCGGTCGTCTCGTGTTGTTGTCCTCAGTTGGTCGTCTGAGACAACTGCTTCATGCCTCCAACACATGCCAGATTTACTGCCCTTCTGACCGGGTTTATTCAGACAAGACCTCGGTGTTTGCAAGGCACGTCAGCTAATACACATGCGACACGTGCTGCTGCACAAGGACACACATAACTGCACTCCTGCACACACAAGCATGTAAACATATGGAAAAACATCCAGTAAGCCCCAAGAAACAAAATGAAAAGACCATATTCATTCAGAAGATTAAACAGCTTTTAAAACATGGACCCGAGGAAACACATTTATTCTCTCTCTGTCTATTAAATTGTTAGTTATGTTATTTACTGTCTTGCACATTCAAGTGTCCAACCAAGTACTGTTGCAGGTGTCAGACAAGAAAATAACTTCTTACATAAGGAAGAACATTGTCTCTTGTGCCAAACTCGCCAGAAATAAATTACATTTTACTAAAAAAATGAAAAAGTTCAGACCTTAAATTATCATATAATGAAGAATGAAATATGAAATGGACTTCATCTTCACAACAAAGTATTTTCTTTTTATGGAGACCAGTAAATCTGCTTGTTTCCGTGGTAACTGAATGATGCACACATACGAAGATCTTGACTTTTATTTAAATTTGGCTTCACATCAGAATCTACACTGTAGTTATAATATGTATGTATAATAGACCATCTTTCCTTATACATCAGGGTGATGTGATGTGTATATGTAAAAGATATTTATAGTTTGCTGAGCTGCTGTTCAAGCAAATTCTGTTCCAAAGTCAAGTCATGTCACATTTATGTCCCACCTCATTTAACTGCTGATGATCAAAACTGATGAAACTCCTAAAAACGATCAAATTGTTTCACAGAAAACTCCAAATGGACACACATGACTTATAGAGATTCTTACATAATTAGACCTTGTTCAGCACTGATACCAGAACTCTACCTGCTGAATGAACTAAAACAACCTCCTCAAAACTATCTGGGACATATTCTATGTATTGTAATCTGATATAATATTGTATTTCTTCCAGCACTTTGTACTATGTTTACCATTCTTTACTAAATGGACCCATGTTTGTTCGACACCATCCTCTCAATAAAAACGATACAACAGGTCATAATGTCAGTCACCCAGAAACGACCTGTAGTTACCTTTGAGTGACAGATCATCCAGCGATGCTGCAGTTCAGATGATGAATATATATGTGGACACATTTCCTCATTCAGAGGAGGAGGCTGGATGGAGGCTTTAACCCGATGGTGGACTTTGCCGATACTATGATCGTCCTCTAACCTTGACCTTGTGGTTACTATTGTATCCATGACGACGAAGGTGGCTCAACTTTAAAGAAGTAGTAACTTTAACCCACCACATGTTTCTCTAACCTTAACAAAGTGATCATTTTAACCCAAACCATCATCTTTGAACCTAACCAGACCTGAACCACAGCGTTGCCACATCATAAAACATTGTTGATGTGTGACGGTTTTGGTTTGTCACATGATCAAACCACATATCTGGAGTTTAGTTCGTTCTCATGTTAGCTGCTGGCACCTGCAGCCAGCTGTGTCTATCTGCTGCTTTTGTCTGTGCAGCAAAGAAACCCAAACCTAGCCTGTTTTTTTTTTCGAGAAGCCTCGTCTGCTGAATCCCAAACAACCTCCTCAAACCTCCAAACAGATGATTGGCTCCCACGGGGGAAACCATGGTGAGAAAGAAACAAAAAGGTGATTGGTTAGTGGAAGAGAGGAGGGAGGGATTGATTGATTAGATGCCACAAAGGAGAGTAGAGAAAGAAAGAGATTAGTTGGAATTCTCATTGGAAAATAATGAAAGGAGAAAAGAGAGATTTTAGAGAGCGGAGAGGAAGAGAGAGTGCTTGTTGTAATGAAGGGTTTTATGTCAAAGACTTGTATCCCAGCGGAGGCAGAAAAAAAAAAGGTGAAAACAAAGAATTGAGAGTGATAAAGGGGAAAGACTACAGTAATGAAAGGTTCTGGGTTATGTGAATGCTCATATAGTGAGAGCAAGCTATTGAAATGAAAAGGTCCAAGGTCACTACACCTCACACTTTATAGAGAGATGGGACTAAAGACTCGCCAACAGACAGACAGAGCGATAAAAGTCGACGCAAATAGCGCCGCTCCCTTGACCTTGGCTGAGGAATGTGCAGCCCCCCCCCGCCCCCCCTCCTTTCTTTTGTGTTCAGGGTCAGACGCCATACTCCTGAATCCTGTGGGTCTCTGTTAAATGAGCAAGAAGTCTGGGGTCAAAGATCAAAACACAACCCAAACACAATAAGCGCTGTGCTGGTTAACTGAAGAATCAATGTGTATCGCCCCTCCCCCTCCCCCCCCCTCCCCCCCCGGGAACAAGACAAGGTATCGAAACGGAGAGGAAGCTACTCTCAGCACTCGTTACTTGTTGTTTTGTAAGTGCAGAGATTTTTTTTTTTGATAAGGCCATCCCTTTTGTTTTGGATTTCTTTTCTCATTATCTCCCTTTCACCTACTCTCTTCTCTCTCTTATCGTTTGGAATTTGGCTTCCAGGGAAGGTTTGGTTCTGATTTTCACCTTGATAAAAGTTTCAAATACTTTTTTTCTTTTGGTGTTTTTGCTTGTTTTTAATGTTCTTCGTGTATCGACTCACTGCAGAATCTCTACATTCAGGAGTCACTGGGGCTGAATTATATTGTTATTATTTCAGGACAAGTTATTCAGAAATGCCATCATTTTGCATTTGAGCAGTACTATACATGCTCTAGGAGGCTTTTAATGGAAAGAAAAGAACTAAAAATAAAAATTTAAATTTTGTCATCCTTTTTTTTGTCTTTATTTGAAGAATCCAGCACAAATATCCATATATAAATGGATATAAGAGACTGTCAGGGTTCTAAGAATATAAGAAAGATCTAGTAATGTCAAAGTGCCAAATATATAAAACACAAAAACCCCATTTTCATTTATTTCATCACTCTAGTCAAGTCAGTTGGTATTTATATATCCCAATATCACAAATCACAAGTTTTCCTCAGGGGGCTTTACAATCTGTACAGCAACACAACCTCCTCTGTCCTTAAACCCTGGATCTGAATAAGGAAAAACTCCCCCGAAATTACAAAAACAATGTCGACACATACTTCTGCCATTGGCTCCGTCGTAGCCTCCATAGTTACTGATGGATAAATTGTTTTAAGTGTCACACAACCTCCACAGAATGATGCATCTCACTACTAGAATTTGATCCATTTGGTCCGATAATATTTGGAAAGTCTAGAAGAGCTGCACAATTAAATTAATTTATCTCCTTCAAGTTAGCAGAGGGCTAACTGGAAGCTAGCACCATCCTGTGGAAGTCTCTGGCAGTATGCATTCATCCGGCGGGAATGTCACCACCAGATTCAAAAACTAGTATACATTTATCTGGCGGTGATAAGCTTAATCAGCAATGTGTGAACTCGTTTGGCTTGAATGTAACAGAAGTTCTTTTATACGTAAAAGTTCCACACTGCAGGTTTAACAGAGAAAAACATGGAAGAGATCCCTGCTCCAAGACAGACAGGAAGGAAATAAATGTTGTGTTTACAGAACAGACCGAGGTTGTAATTTTTCTGTAACAGTCAGCAAGGATCAATATGTTTTGTGACATCATTCTGATTAATATCAAGCTGTGATGTCATGCTTTTTTAAAAATTTGCATGATGGTGAATCTGCTCCAGGACGCTGCGTTTGCTTATCAACACAGGTGTGGATTAGAGGCGTGCCCGAATACAAATACATTATTCGGCAAAGCACAGATAGTGGGTTTTTATACGAATATTTGTTTCATACAAATATTTTAAAAATTATTTGTTTTCAGGAAGAAAATAAACCATGTCAAATACCAGAGTACAGGTTGGTCTCAGTGTCTCTCCTTTGCTCCACTGTGACGTCTATCAGTAGGTCTCAGTGAGGGGAGTCACATCCACCTGCTACATGACGCACATTTCCTTATTTTGACATCACTCCTGGAGTTGGGAGTGTTCCCCAGAGATAAAGCTGAACTACTGACACACGCTTCATGAACACTTATTGTAACACTTTAATTTTCTAAAATTGAAAGCGTAATAAGAACAAAAACAGGATTTTTAAGCCTCTTTCCACTTTTATTCGAATACAAATACAAATAATTTTGCTGCCTCGACAAATACAGATACAAATACAAATACTCGGTTCTCTGCACATCCCTAGTGTGGATGTAGCTGAAATAACTTTTAGTGGAAAAAAAGTCTGATATTTGTTGATTCTGAACCAAGATCTCAAGTCATAAAGAGAATCTATTTATTTTTCTATGATTTCAAAGTGGTTTTACTGATGATGATCCTGAACAAGGGTACAAACTTTGAAGCACAAACGCATAATATCAACTGAAATATCAAAACCTGATTTTAACACAAGGCCTCATGACTGGATAAAAATGCAGGAGTGTTAGCATTTCACCATTTCTGTTTTTAATTGTGTGTTAGTGGTGAATATTACCAAACAGAGACAGATCTGAGGCCTTTTGGGCAGTTGGATCTTCGCTTTGAGGGTCATTTTACAGGAAGTCTGTCTCCACTCCGCCTCCACTCTTCTTTTTCTCCTTTATAGAAATGTGCCAAACAAACTGGTCATTGCTGCCGTGGGAATGTTTATGTGTACCTTCTTCCACATGACATTTGTTGACCTTGAGGTGAATCAAAGCTTGTATTTTGGGTTTTTTTTTTTGTAAAAGTTAATTGTCCGTGGATTCAGCAGCTCTCCTGCCCTGTTGGCATCCTGAGCTTCAGCACCATTGTGTAATAAAATGGAATTATGCCCTTAATCATTGCCCTCTCTCCTGCTCCTGCTCTCATTTACTTCCCCTCTTTATCTCCCTCCTTTCACACCAGCTCTCCATTTTCTCCTTTCTTTTTGAAGTCATTATAGGATCCGAGGACAGTTTTATAACATTTATTCTGCTTGGCAGTTCTCTTCTCTCTCTCCCTTCCTTCCCTATCTCTCTCCTTTCTCTCATCATCCCTCTCTCTTTCTGTTAATTACCCTTGCAGTCTTATCTGTCGACACCCTTCAAACTTGTGGTTCCCTGTCATGAATCAAGTGCCCCCTCCTCCTCCTCCTCCTCCTCCTCCTCCACTTCCTCCTCCTCCTCCTCCTCCTCCTCTACCCGTATCAGCCGAACAATTAACCAACCGGCTCACTCTAATTAAGCATCACAGAGAGACACATGCAAAACTCCACCTTCTTCCTTTGTATGCACATGATAGAGGCCCAATCATCACTTTCTGCTGGTTTTAAGTGGTTTTTGCTCTCAGTTATTTCCATGTGATGCTACTTTCTACATTTCAGAGGGAAATATTGTACTTTCTACTCCACTACATTTATTTGACAGCTTTAGTTACTTTTCAGATGAAGATTTGACACAATGGATAATATAACAAGCTTTTAAAATACAACACATTGTTAAAGATGAAACCAGTGGTTTCCAACCTTTTTGGCTTTTGACGTCTTACAAAAAGCAGTGTGTAGTCGGGGTCACATTTCACATGTCTATGAGTTGTTAACAGCTCCACCAAATAGTGATTTTTCCCTCTAAACTTCTCACATGCTTTCATTTCAATAAATGTTCAAATGATCCAATATTTCAGCAAAAATCAAAGATTAGAGAAAAAGTCCAAAAACTGAAAACAGATTTGTGTATCAGAACTTTGTTTTTTCTTCTTTCCTCTCCCATTAATCATCTCACCACCCCTCAGATTTATCTGCTGACCCTTTGGAGGGGCCCCGACCCCTAGGTTGGGAACCACTGGACTAAACTAGCTAACTGTATATAAAGTAGTGTAAACTAGCTCCACCTCCAGCAGCTACAACAGTAACATGCTGCTCTAACACTGATGCTTCACTATTAATAATCTAATGATATCATATATAATAATATACTTTTACTGTAATGGAGTATTTTTGCATTGCTATACTGGTACTTTTATTTAAAGGGAAACTTTGGTATTTCTCAACCTGGACCTCATTTTCCCACCATCTTGCGTCTTAGTGACTAATGGGGACACTTTTTGAAGCTGGTCCAGTATTGAGTGAGAGCGCTGCAGCCATGTGATCCTTCGGAGCTATAAATGTACGTCCACTAAAAGTGATTGTTGTTGCCACTGACAGGCTCCGACTGTTATTATAAATGTCTTAAAACATTATGGAAAGGACCATACAGAGAGATAAAACGTTTTAATTTACCTTTCACTTGGTCCTGTCTGTTTGTTATTGTATATAATCAAATCTCGCTCGAGGAGAAGTCTCGTTCTAGAGTCTCGCGAGATTTCTCCTTGAGCGAGCAAGCACTTTTAGTGGACGTACATCGACAGAGGCAATTAGCCAAAAATTGTTGTCGCCCTTTGGTCAATTAGACACAAAATGATGGGAAAATAGGATCCAGGTTGAAAAATGCAGGAGTTTCCCTTTTAGTAAAGCAAAGATCTGAATAGTCTGAATAACACTCAGCAGCACGTTTACAACCAACATCTTTAGAAAAGAAAGAGAGAAAGAAAATCCTGCTGTCAGCGAGAGTTTGTTTTCACTTTCACTGACAAAAAAGGAAATTAAGTTGAATGACTGTATTACTATAATAGAACATCATGTCTGTCTTCACTAATGATAGTACTGCAGTGTTTTTAACTTTATTACCTTCTGCTTTGAATTAAACATGTTTATCTGTTTCTTGCCAGTGCCTATCTGTGAAGGCTTAATAATACTGATCATCGATGATATTGATCGGCCTAATGATGAGGTACCCCTTTAGCAAGGTGTTGTATTTTAAATGCCCGCCTCCCTTCTGTGCAGTACTGTTGCACACACACACAAACACACACTCTCACACTCCTTTTTAAAGGAAATTCCCACCACAGTTAAATATTGGCGGCACATGCTGAGTGTGTGTTAACGAGAAATGACAAGAAGCGTCCCGAGTGCCCGAACACATGCAGCTAACCTTCAGAAGGAGCCCGGCCTTTATGATTGATGACTTTAATACAAAGGATGCAATAAAGCAGAACTAAATGCAAAATTAGCTATAATGGTATTGTTCATTATCACACGTCATTACTGCGTTCCAAAGTGGCAGATGGCCCATATAATACATCAAACATTTGTTTCAATTTATTTATTTAATAGTAGGGTGATTGTTTTCATGCCTTTCATGCCATTACTTAACTACATCTTAAAGGGGACATATTGTGCTTTTTTTTGTGATTTACTGTTATTTACATCCTGTTAAGATGTTAAACATGGTCAAAGTTCTGAAACTTTAAGTGAACATACTATATGTAGAAAAGCCAGAGCTTCAACCTGCTCTGGATGTTTTTTTGGCAGAGTTACCTCTACTTCCCCATCAAACTAATGTCAGACTTATAATATCCATAAACCATCTGTTCTGTAGCTTTTGCTGCTGATGTTGTTTCACTTGCTGCTCCTGTTGTCAACTCAGATATTTCAGATCAAACATGTACGGATGGATTTGAGAAGTTGACATTTGGAGTAAAGAAGGAGAAAAAGAAGTGAAATCTTGCTATTACTGTTTGGTTTCGTAGCTTCCGGAGCCGGAGGAAGCTTCCTGAAGCTGACCAATCAGAGCAGAGTGGGCTCATCAGGAGGCGGGGCCTTAAAGAGACAGGAGCTAAAACAGCCTGTTTCAGACAGAGGCTGAACTGAGGGGCTGCATAAAAGAAAGGTTGATGTTATTCTTATCATGTCATTTTTCAAAGCAGGTTTAAGCGTACAAATACAAATGGAAAAATAAAGACATTATTAGAGTATAAGACAATCTTATTGCTACATATACAGTATCAGCAAACAAAAAAACAAAACACAAAACACAGTATAGGGTCGCAACTTATTGTACTACATATTAGGGGTGTGCAGAGGGCCTAGTATTTGTATTTGTATCTGTATTTGTTGAGGCAGCAAAATTATTTGTATTTGTATTCGAATAAAAGTGGAAAGAGGCTTAAGAATCCTGTTTTTCTTTCTATTACAATTATAATTTTAGAAAATTAAAGATGAAAATTAAAGTGATGTCCAAATCACGAAATGTGCGTCATGTAGCAGGTGGATGTGACTCCCCTCACTGAGACCTGCTGATAGACGTCACAGCGGAGCAGAGGAGAGACACTGAGATAGTGATGTAACCGACCTGCTCGCTGGTATTTGACATGTTTTGTGTTTTTCCTCCCAAAAACAAATAATTTTTTAAAATATTTGTATGAAATAAATAACCCACTATTTGTGCTTTGCCGAATAACGTATTTGTATTCGGGCACATCCCTACTACATA
The DNA here is from genome assembly GCF_910596095.1 of Thunnus maccoyii. Classification (NCBI taxonomy): domain Eukaryota; kingdom Metazoa; phylum Chordata; class Actinopteri; order Scombriformes; family Scombridae; genus Thunnus; species Thunnus maccoyii. The sequence continues at coordinate 35,533,851 of NC_056535.1, read as the reverse complement.
GTAAATTTCTTAAAGAACTTCAGTACAAAGTCAAGAGGTTGTGATATGTAGCACAACAAGCTAGTGAAGCTGTAAACAGAAACGCATTCCTGCACATGCTCAGTAGCGTCTGCTTTACACAGAACTACTCTCTGGAGACTGAAAACGTGATGCTGTTATTAGTCTTTGGAACCGTTTCTAAACAAACTAACGTGATCAAACTCTTCATAATGAAAGAAACATATCACCCAGTGCAGCAATGTGACTCACTGACAGTTTTTAATAATTTTTGGACAAGAACGGAGGTCTACAGCACAGAAGAATAGGATATATCAGGCTTTGTATACACACACACAATCCAGACATGAGATTTGTTGACAGTAAGAAGAATACAGAAAATCCCCCAGACTGATTCTTTAAAGTGCTGCTGTTGGTTGAAAACAGCATTGAACTTTAGTATTTTGTTCATGCTGGAGAGGCTGTCTGAATCCAGTTCGAACCTTCCTGCCACAACAGATCAATACAGACCGTACGCTGTGGGACTCTACACGATTGTAGGACACCACCTGGAAAGATGCGCTGCTCTCCAAAAATTTAAAAAGAAAAAAAAAAATACATTGTATGTGACAGGGAGCCGGAAAGGTGAAACAATACAAATACAGTATTCCCCAGTCAGCTGGAGCCTACATTTTACTGTGTTGGAGACAGAAAATTCAGAAAACTTAGACAAAGAAAAGAAAGAATGTCTATGGAATCAGGAGAACTGACCCTTTGACATTGAAGAATGTGCTAAGAATGCACACAGTGTGATTTCAGCAAAGTCATAAATGATCCAAGCATTTTCACACAAGCAGACAATACAGCATCGATATCTTTCTCTCTCTCCCCTCTTTCATCTTCTTTTTCTTTGTCACAAACGTACGCCGCATCGCTCTCGCTCTCAAACGTATATACATGCTGACACACACACTTACTCAACGAGGGCGAAGCGGAGGAAGCAATTGGGTGTGGAAGAAGATAGTTTTTTGTAATTATTTCCCCGCGCCATGGTCGACATGGAAAATATTACCCACATGAACAGAAGCAATCAGTTTCCTCCTCAAGGTGTCGGATGCACTTATTACGTTGCACCGAGGACGATTTGAAATGCATAATCCCTCTCCCACACGCTTCCTCGTCTACGTTTATTTAATAATTTCCTCCCCAATAACTGCATGAATATCATTAAAAATGTCACAGCGATGGTTTGCGGAGGAATGCAGAACTACCTGGAGTCTGACATTTTTATTATTTGTTATATCGGCGAGGAGGAGAGGAGCTGATTGACTGGTGGGTTGACACAATGATTGAATAAAATGGGAAATGGAACGTGACGGAAATGCAAGGGCAGATGCAGCGGGAGTCTCTCTATTAACTCACAGCGCAGAAGACAAGCTTTCCTTTTTCTAAAGTTTGCTCCTCCGTCGCTTGTTGCTCTAGCGACGGGAGTAAAGGAGGAAAAAGAGCAGGTCCAGAAGTGAAACAGGTGGCTCCAGCTGCTTGTCTGCTATGTGCATGTGGGGTTAATTGTGAGAAAGCGAGGGGCTTGTTACCGGATGGCTGCCAGTTTAAATCCCCTAACAGGCCTGGGGGAAACCAGAGGTGGGAAAGTGAGTGCGACGCTCTCATTGTCGCAGCAACAACTGTAGCTGTTAAATGAGGGAAGTGCTTAGTGAGTGTGTGTTTATGCATAACTCGTTCCCACCCTTACAACAGCTACCCTTGGCTGGTTATTAAAAATGTGTTAGTTGTCAGCTCTGAGTGTATGTTAAGCTGGTGTAGCTTGTCTGAGCTGCTGTTTCTTGGAGAAGTGTCAGCAGACGGGAATGCTAATGGGTAACAGTGAAAACTAGAAGAGTGCACTCAGTAGAGATCTCCAGCAGGTGTTCACAGTCAAGATGGCGGCGAAGATAACAAAACAGGGATTTATTCACCTCGTATCGTGCCCGACTTTAGTAGATCATAACGTATCAGGTATGGAATTAATCTGCAGATGCTCTGGTTCAACATGAGACCAAACTTTCAGTTTTTGAGTCATGACAAAGGCCAAAATGTTGCCTGTAACAGAGCAGGTAAGACATGTCGTAACGCATATCGTAAAATGGTGAGGACTGATAAAAGGTGAAAGTTTTACGAAAGGAATGGAGTTATGAAATAGGTTTTTCAAAAATTGTATCAGGCTGATCCAGTCCAGTAGTACACAGTTATTACCTCTATTCTGTTATCTCTGTTTATTAAAAACATAGTCCCAAGAGGCATTTAGCTAAATTAAAATGGGAATTAAAAAATATATATATATTTGTAATGTTGGCCTGTTGCATTTTGTCCAGACTGAAATATTTCAATAACTATTGAATGGATTGGTTCAACATTTGGTGCAAACATTCATGTTCCTCAGAGGATGAATCCCACTGACTGTAGACATCCTCTGACCTTTCCTCTAGTGCCACCAGCAGGTTCACAGTTTGAGTTTTGAATGAAATGTTTCAATAAATACTGCATAGATTGTTGTGAATTTTGTACAGACGCTAATGTTTCCCTCGGGATAAATTACAATACCTAAGCAACAATGAAACAACCATTTATTTTTCACATGACTTTACCTTTCTGTTGCTGCCTGATTATTTTACTAACTTTTAATGACTCACAGCATTTCCAGTTTCTTTTAATTGATTTTTTATTAATTTACAGAAATTATGTAGTAATGCCCCAGAGTTAGCCAAGAGGCCATTTTTCATCTGTAGTCTCCAGACAGATGTTACAAAGTCACCCTAAAAAAGAATATAAGATGTAAAATTACAAAGTCATAGAGATCATTTTTAAGAATGCAGATGAATAATAAAAAGAAGAAAATATTCATGTTAGTAAAAATATCATACTAGACGTTATACTACATCGTCACATAGGTACTAATTAAAACACATGACACAGAAATACATAAAACAAGACATGCAAAGCAATGAAATGAGGAGTATTAATGTTATTATAAATATGGGCTGAATAAGACATTATGATGCATATATTGGTGCATCCCTGATCTTTTACACTGTTTAATCTTTTTTTCTCAAGCTGCCTCCATGCAGGATGAATAAAAACTAATTTTTTTAAACTTGTCAATCAATAATCCAAGTTCAGCAGAAGAAAACACTTTATTTTACATTTCATTGCTTTCCAGAAATGCACAACACATGTCAAAATAACCCATTATCATATCTAACCCTAACCCCTAACCCTAACCCCCTAATCCTAACCCTAACCCCCTAATCCTAACCCTAACCCCCTAATCCTAACCCTAACCCTAACCCTAACCCTAATCCTAACCCTAACCCTTACCCCCAACCCTAATCCTAACCCTAACCCCCTAACCCTAACCCTAACCCCCAATCCTAACCCTAATCCGAACCCCCTAACCTCTAACCCTAACCCTAACCCTAACCCCCTAATCCTAACCCTAACCCTAACCCCTAACCCTAATCCTAACCCTAACCCTAACCCCCTAACCTCTAACCCTAACCCCTAACCCTAATCCTAACCCTAACTACCTAACCCCCAACCTCTAACCCTAATCCTAACTCTAACCCCTCACCCCCTAACCCTAATCCTAACCCCAACCCTAACCCTAACCCCCTAACCTCTAACCCTAACCCCTAACCCTAATCCTAACCCTAACCCTAACCCTAACCCTAACCCTAACTCCCTAACCCTAACCCTAATCCTAACTCTAACCCTAACCCCCTAACACTTGCATTTTATGCAAATCACTGCAAATTTTGGCACAATCTAATAATAATAATAACAAAAATAATTAAACTGAAAAATTGCAGTGATGCAAATGTTTGCACCCTTAACAGTAACAAAGTTTAGTAAATATCTCTCTTAGTGTTGTTCATCAGGCAGAATATTACAGTGATGTTACTCGATTCTATCGATAAATAAATAGATCTGTTTCATCTGTTTGTTTTTATTCATTGTAGGTGTTCTATTGAAGAGGGTAAAATGTGCAGAGATGCTTATAAAAAGTGAAGCAGTTTCTAAGTCCTGCATTTTGTTTTAACTCCTAACAGGTGTGTATCTGCGGAGACAGTTTGGGTTTGTCGGCTTTATTGTGAGTCGAGGTTTTCTGCGTTTGCTTCCTGCCCACATGGACTCTGGTGATAAGAAGCAAGGACAATCCCTTCAAACCTTTTTTTTTTTTTTCCTGGGTGTTTTTCTACCCTCTGCTCCTTCTGTTTCTCTCAGGTTGGTGCTAATGTGATTCCATTTTGTCTCACCAACACTTTTTCTCTGTTTTTTTTTTTAATCAATCATACGCTGCTTTATCTCAAAGATGGAAAGATGGAATATAATTAAAGATGTTGTCGGCTCTTCAGCACTCACGTTTGGATTTTTATCTGCGGCACATTTTCATCGTATCTGCAATTATATTGATTCATGATTATTTACACATTTTACTATAATCTTATTGTAAACTACTAACATTAGCTAAATGCCCCGAAGATAAACACAAAATATAAATGTTCATATTTGACTGTTACACTTTGCATCAAAGTAAAAATATTTTGAAATGCTGCTTATGCTGTTAATGTGTGTTTTCCACAAGAGCATTATATTATATTTCATATATAAACATATACAACATGTTAATATATTACTAGTTTTTCATTAAAAGAGAAAAAACTGTGTGTTTAATGAGTTGAGTAATAGGTTTCATCGAGCAGATGTTAAGGTCATACATGAATCTATCTCCTAATTGTAGAAATGCATATTAATTCAGAGGACGTTATTTGCAATCATGACATTCCTATATATATTTTCTTCTTCCTACCAAAAATCTCAAAGTCTTATTCATCAGTAACAACCTAAAAATGCCCACAAACAAGAAAAGTAACCCTCAGCAGCCAACAGTAGACAGACCATGAGTGATTTGTGAACGTACCTGCTGTTGTTACACACTCAAAGTCTAAAAAAATGCAAACCACAGAGCTGGAAAAAAAATAAATATGCGATTTATTTATAGTTCACAGAATAGGACATCTCGTGCCTTCAAAGAAGCTTCAGGTTTGTACGGCTTCCTTTGAGGATAGAAATGATTTTATAGTTTCCGCAGCTCTTTTAGGGACAGAGCAGGTAATAATCTACACACAGTTACGGTTCAGTAACATGTGGTGATTAAGAGATGCTGTTTATTGTTAAGAGGATTTTATTAGCTTCTGCTGACGTGGTTGCTAGTCTTCCTGGGGTCTGCTAGTAAACACAAATATACAAATTATTAAAGTTATTCAAGGGTTACAAAAGGAATTTAAAATAAAATAAAATTAAGAGAATGAATAACACAGTTAAAGTAAAATAAAACTCAATCTGATACTTAATCAGGAAGAGATTTTAGATCTTTACATTACACCAAATTAACTAACACGTATATTTGACAGTGTTGGATGTAGTTTGAGTCAGGAGCCCAAATCAACACTGAAACATGTTTTTCTTATTTAAAAGTTTATCTGAAGCTAATATGAAGCTTCAGCGTCCAAATGAGTCAAATCAAGTAGATATCTTTCAACGTTACAGTCTTTTTAGTGCCAAAGTTCCTCTTTTTGTTACTATACTTCCACCTGCAGCTCAACAGGGAAACACTGTCCGAGGAAACACAAAGAGGGAATTTGATGCTAAAAAGACTGTAAATGTGTCAGATATCCACTTGATATGACTAACTCAGACTGCTGAAGCTGAATATAAGCTTCACATCTACTTTTAAATGACTGTGTGGACACACTGTGGATTTTGGCCTCCATCACTTCCATTGAAAGCACATTTGAAGGATCTTTTAATATCCAGTATGAACAGGAGGAATGATTACAGCGAGGAAAACCTCTTTCACTGTTCATATGGACACCTGACTGCTGGTTTAAGATATATGGTTTTTCTATGAAATTACTTGTTAGAAATGATTAAATACATCTCATCTGTCTCCCTCATTATAAAATGTAAATACCTCTGTTATAGAGTTTTCCTGCTGGACACAAGATGTCTCCTACTACACTGAAAAGTCCATTCTCAATGTTTGTTCACTAGAGGCTTCAAGGACCATGTAGTTGTGATGTCATGAATCATGCTTGTAGGTTCACACGTCAAACTCAGATTTAAGGAAACTTTCCTCCTTCAGCAGATGAATGTGGAAGAAGCCTTCCAGTGTCTGCAGGTTCAATCATTCTGCACAGCGAAGCTCAAACCTCCGAGTGAAGTGACGACAAGCAAAACACATTTCCGAGTAGTTTTAGTTGCTTAAACTTAACTGTAGCCACGAGGGCTGAATACTAATCTCATTTTGAAAAAATCCCTCAATGTTCCTCAAATTTAGTCTTCAAAAACTGTTAATGTCTTCAGTAAAATAATTACATATTACAGATCATGTGCACACTCAGTTTTATAATTTCTTGGTTGCACTCTATCACTGCTCCTTTTTCGTGCCCACTCTTAAATTTCGAGGCAATTATTCAAACAGATAACCTTCTTTCCTCGCCCCCTTCGCCAGCTCATTTGTCGCCGGGTCTTTTATATGGAACGAGCGCTCGCTTGTCTCAGTAATTTAGTGCCTCTGTTAAGCTTATGTTTAGTTGCGCTTTGTTATATAAGGGGGTAGTTTACTCACTCACTTCATAAAACTTATGTGGCGGAATAATGACCTGAGCTTTCCTGATGGCACTAATTCATGCTAAGTACCTGCTATCATTAAAGGGAGGATGTCACTGCAGCAGAAGGTGGATTCAAAACGAGGCCTTCAGGTGAATTTATACTTACTGGACGATGTTCGACAGACTCAACGCAGGTGTCAGATTTCATCCATTGACGGGTGAAATTCTGCTTTGATTATATACCTCAAAGCAATTATCTTTATATTCACTCTCTGATCCACCAGACTATAGAAAATGGAACCATTGTAGTAGTAAATGTGTTTACATTCTGCCGTGTTCTTTGTGATAGAGAGTAATAACACTGGTGAGCTGAAAGCTTTAAGTGGAAATGGTTTTGCTTGATTACAGTGTTTGGCTGTGTTGCTGACACGGAGAAGGTGTGAGAGCTTTTTCTTCTACTTGTTACGTGTTGTCATAGCGATCAGCAAGACTGTCCTAAGAAAACGACGTACGTATGACAACAACAACAATTATGAAAGAAAGAAACAGCAATGTGTCTGGAAATACTTCAATTCATGGGTCTGGATAATACCTCATAATTTCCAAATACATTCCTAGGATGTTTCCTGGAAAAAAAACATGTAATTAATAACAAATTATAGTGATGATGATGATTAATTCCAAATACTAAGCTGCTGTAACCTGGAGACTTCGGCTCAGTGAACAGAAAATCAGCTGGACATGTAAAAATGTAAAATTTGTTTAATACTGTTTGACAAATGCGAAGAATAAAGTTTCCAATAATAATAAAATGATGAATAAACATTTATTCAGAATTAAATGGAGCTGCTCTTTCTAAGACATGTCTCCATGACTTTTAAAGTCAACACAACTAATTTAACTAAAATAGTCTCAGAACTTTTGTCTCTTTTATTACAATTCAGAAAATGTTGTTCATCAGCAGTGGAAGAAACATTAAGATCCTTTACTAAAGTAAAAGTACCAGTAACAGTAATGTAAAAATACTCCATTACAAGTAAAAGTCCTGCATGAAAAATCCTACTACAGTAAAAGTACATAAGTATTATGAGCTTGATGTAGTTAAAGTATTGCAGTAAAAGTACATAAGTATTATGAGCTTGATGTAGTTAAAGTATTACAGTAAAAGTACATAAGTATTATGAGCTTGATGTAGTTAAAGTATTGCAGTAAAAGTACATAAGTATTATGAGCTTGATGTAGTTAAAGTATTGCAGTAAAAGTACATAAGTATTATGAGCTTGATGTAGTTAAAGTATTGCAGTAAAAGTACATAAGTATTATGAGCTTGATGTAGTTAAAGTATTGCAGTAAAAGTAGTGGTTTGGTCCCTCTGACTGATATATTATTATATATGACATCATTAGATTATTAATAGTGAAGCATCAGTGTTAGAGCAGCATGTTACTGTTGTAGCTGCTGGAGGTGGAGCTAGTTTACACTACTTTATATACAGTTAGCTAGTTTAGTCCACTGGTTCCCAACCTAGGGGTCGGGCCCCTCCAAAGGGTCAGCAGATAAATCTGAGGGGTGGTGAGATGATTAATGGGAGAGGAAAGAAGAAAAAACAAAGTTCTGATACACAAATCTGTTTTCAGTTTCTGGACTTTTTCTCTAATCTTTGATTTTTGCTGAAATATTGGATCATTTGAACATTTATTGAAATGAAAGCATGTGAGAAGTTTAGAGGGAAAAATCACTATTTGGTGGAGCTGTTAACAACTCATAGACATGTGAAATGTGACCCCGACTACACACTGCTTTTTGTAAGACGTCAAAAGCCAAAAAGGTTGGAAACCACTGGTTTCATCTTTAACAATGTGTTGTATTTTAAAAGCTTGTTATATTATCCATTGTGTCAAATCTTCATCTGAAAAGTAACTAAAGCTGTCAAATAAGACTGGTTACTTCCTGTTATATTTAATTTACACAGTAAGGTAAATGAAGTTTCTTGGAGACAGTGTTGGATGAGAAAACACGTCTATGTGTTGTTCTAGAGTTCATGGACCAACCGTCCATATTATGTCATTTAATTTTGAGGACTTGTTGGTTATCTCCATATCTGCTGTCCCTCCAACATGTTAGCATGTTAGCTCCAGCGTAGCTTACATGTAGCCACAGAGGTTATATGAATACTGTATCATTACCTCCTAACCCAAAGGAGAGTGCAGAGTTATAGAGAACGTTGGATAAAAGCTGCAGAATTGTAGCTAAAGACTTTAGTAATGGAGGCTGTTTCAGTAGATATGAAGAGATGAGCTACTGAACTGAGAAGTATTTGAAGTCACTAAATTATGCCGGCATGAAAATTATACTTAATTACATTATTTATTCATTTCATTTCAACATGCCACATCATTTCTCTCCAGGGGTTTTTTGTGGCTCCGTTTACTAAGTCTGTACCAATAACATCAGACCAGTGAGTGCAGTGAGGGATACTGGGGGAAACCGGTGACACCTGGAACTGGTGATGGAGGTGCTGGTGGGAGAGTTTGTAGCTCCACTGAAGCAGTTGGCGGATACGTGATTGGTACATGGATTCCAATTACTGAGTGATCAGGAGACTTAGTGTGTGTTTGTTTGTGTTTTCTTTCGTTTGTGTGTAATGCATCTTGCCCGTACAAAAGGGAAAAAAAAGGAGATTTATGTATTGTTTAGGTTGGCAGCCTGCAGTTAAGTGATATTTTGGTAGCATTATAAGGTAAAGCATGTGTCCACTGCAGATATCACTTCATTTTAATGGCAACCTGACAACAGTCAGTTGAATTTGTTGTTTTTTTTTAGTAGAGCATGGAAACAACATTTACTACACATACTGACACTGTAACAACTACAACACTGCTTCATCTCCAGCGTGTTTTCAGTCATGCAACACATGAACTGAACAGATAAGAAAACATTTTGCTCTGAGTCATATATAAAACCTCTGAAATGTTTCCTCCCTGAAAGCTTTTTTTTTCCTCATTCTTGGTGTTTTTATTTAATCTTTCTTTCTTATCTTTGTCATTCACCTTCAGACTGTTATTGCATTAATCATTACTGTCTCTTTTATGTTTTCATCTGTCTTTGTTATGTTTAAACAGCTCAATAATTTTGAATTCGTGATAAGTGAAGTGGAAACTGTGCACTGCTATTCGGCTACAGCTCCCGTATAAAATGACAAGTACAGTCTTGTGGGTTCCTGTGGAATTATACATAACTAATATTATATTATACTTCTACATGTATAAATCAGTGTAAGAGGAAGAATAAGTGCAACATTTAAAATGAGTGAGTAAGCTGATTGGCTGAGGTATTTGTTAGACAAAAACTGCACTATGTTGCTTTTGAATGCCTAAATGTATACTTTAAATGCTAAATGTTACTATTGTGCACCTATTTCTACACAGTGCCTAACCTCTAATATCCTCCACAGCTCAGGTTCATTCAAGAGATAACTTAAAAAAGACGTATAATACACGTTTCCAGGTGTATATTTATATTCTGGGGCTCTACTGGAATATCTTTGCATGATTTCCAGTTAAAAACTCCTTATTTATCTTCTACTGGTCCTTTATGCAGCCCCTCAGTTCAGCCTCTGTCTGAAACAGGCCGTTTTAGCTCCTGTCTCTTTAAGGCCCCGCCTCCTGATGAGCCCACTCTGTTCTGATTGGTCAGCTTCAAGAAGCTTTTCAGGAAGATCTCACTTCTTTTTCTCCTTCTTTATTCCAAATGTCAACTTCTCAAATCCATATGAGAGTGGACAACACATGGAAACACCTTAGCAACCACCTTAGCAACCAAGGCTACCAATGGATGGCCGTTTGTGGACATGTGCGAACTATCTGAGCAGGCTGTAGCCCTGGATTTTGACTTGCAGGGAACACTTGGAACGTTGACAGTATATAAAATCACAAAAACAATGTTAAGTCCCCTTTAAGCACCAAAAAGAAACAAATTCCACAAATTAAACAATAAAATATGTTATTAGTCCAGGCAAGCCAGGACGTCACATATAAGTTTGTCAAAATAAATACGTTTTATGATGTGACAATGCTGTGATGAAGGTTTGTTTAGGTTTAAGGAAAAGATTAGCTGTATTTTCACAATGGTTTCCCAGTTAATACAGAACTCCTGCGGCTCCACTCACATAGCAGGTGGTAAGCTTTGTGATTTTCCAAACAAATAAATCAATACATTTTGCCAAATTATTCCCATAGCAGCTCCGGGTAAGTTTTTTAAACTCAAGAGTTGTTTGACTCATTCCAGTCATGCCCGCACTGCCTCAGCCATTTTACACACTAATAATAACCCAAAACACATCATACCAGTATCAATATGCTCAAAGCATTCGCCGACTTTGCTGATGAATGCAAAAAATAACTGTCAAGGCTGATAATTACCCCGAATAACCAATAAATTTAAGGCTGATTAGAAAATTACATCAAATAACTCAGCAGTTTAACGGTGTGACGGTGCAGCGTGCCTTCAAGCAACACATGAGCCATCTCCTGCTGATTGTCCTCAAATATTTTGCCCACGCAGCACAGATCCCCCCACCCCCCACCCTCCACCCATCCCTCCCCCCGTGTGTGTTCTGACAAAAGGCAGGGCTCATGAAGCAGCACCGACTCGCCTGGCTGCTGGTGGTGGCTGTTGGGGGGGTTGAGAGGGGTTAAACTCACAAGCCAAGACTGGAGCTACTTAAGTGCTGTCAAGGCACAAAATTGGACAGAGCAGTGGGCTGAATAATTACAGAATAACAAGGGAAAGGGGGTCTTTGTTTGGCCAGGGGAGAAAAATAATTGATTTAGGAGGGGAGGGGCGGCAGAGATATTTTTTTCTACTTCTCTCTCTTTTTTTTTTTTTTTTTACGCACCAGAGGACATGCAAGGTCTCCCGCAGTGGCACTTGGCATCTGAGGGAACTTCCAACCTAGTAGAACGAAGAGCAGGGAGAGCTTGAAAAATGTAATTAATTGGATCAGATTAAAATTAATGAAGTAATTAAGGAGCTGCCTGCCCTAGTTCTTCCACTCTAGAACTGTAGAACGTACCATTGGCAGCAGGAGTAGTAGCAGTGGGCACTGTGGAGAGGAGAGGAAAAAAGAGTGACTTTGATTTAGAGGCACTAAGAGTGCAGGCGATGGTAATGAGGAGGAGAGAGAGAGAGAGAGAGAGAGGAGCGCTGGAAATAAACAGCACTAGGAAATGAAAGTGGTAATCTGTGGGATACCATTTTCAATTTATTTTGTTCATCTTTTGGTCCTGAGTGCTCAATGATGTGGTTGTTTCCACACTTTTTCTAAATGGCACTCTCTTCTTTGTCTGTTCAGCCAAATTGGCCACCGCTACGCTGACTATCAAGTTCCCCTCTCTTGTTAATTCCCAACAAGCTGCCAATTCTGCAGGCGGGAAAAAAAGAAGCGAATCTTCTGAGTAAAGGTCCTTCCTCACCTGACAGCAGGTGTAAAAGCTTTTTATTGAACTAGGATGAAGTTTGTGTGTCAGATAACAGGGCTGTAAAACTATTCGTTTAAAGGAAATGTGGATCAGTTCTTAAAAGGAATGAAGACATATCGATGTCTGTAAAGACAGATGGGCTTGATGAGAGGACAGTTAGTGAGGTGGGATTGTGTTGAAATATACTGCACATTATGATCCTGATAATATTGTTTTTTCTCAAACATTTCAACCTTGATTCTGCACATATTGTGATTTGAACAGCTTCCAGTTGAGAATCTGTTGAACGATACATTTGCTGCATCTGGTTGTTATTTTTTTTATTTTACCAAGCTGCCACTCTACAGTCAGGCATAACTTCAGGTCCATTTGCATATCTGCTGTGTGATAATGTTGAGGGGAGGTATCAATATTCATGGGGGGAAAAGCATTTCAAATTGTTATCAAAACAGTGTCTTCAGCTTCCTTTACCGGAGCAACATGCATGTACAGATGAGCCTTTTATGGGAACATGTAAGACACACGTTAGACAAAAGGGATGTCTGAGGTAGCACATAACTTCAAAATAATGTGACAAATATGATGCAAACTGATAGTGTTTTTAGGTGGCAGCAGGTAGCATAAAGTCCACCTGCTCACTGATCACCACTGCACACTGTCAACAAGTTTTTAGCCTGTTAGCATTTCTTAGCATTCCTTTATGTTAGCATTGTATGAAATGGCAACAGAGCTTCCTGGCCCACTTCCTCAGTTTTGCTGCATCACTTCCAGGTAAATTCCGTCCTCATTTGCATAAAGTTGAACATTTTCAACTTTCAATCAGTCTGGAATCCCACAATGCCTTGCGATTTACGCATGTGCCATGCAAAATGAACGGGGGCCAACTTTGCGTCACATCGTGCTGCTTTCAGCGGGTCTTCACTGTTGAAAGGTAAGTTAAACTGAATTTTGAAAAGACTCTTTCCCTCAACTGTTGCAGCAGCTGCTGCAACAGGTATAAAGAGTAGAAGACCCAGTCGCCCCAGTCTGTGCCTCTAATAGTTGCTGGTAATGTTAGCAAACCTTCACAAGTGCTGGTGGAGAGATAACGTCTTACATCAACTCTTCTGTGGCAGTAAAAACGACACATGAACCCTCCGATAACCGTGTGACATTCAGAGTTTTCCAAGATATTTAGGGATGGACAACAGTCATGTTAACCAGGATTAAGACCAGGGCTGTGATTATGTACTGGAACCTCACAGAGATGCAAACACACTGGGAGACAACTCAGGTACCCAAACAAAAACTCCCTCAAATGGGCTTAAAAGAGCTTCCAGTGTCTGTTAAAGCTCCACCGGATTCTCTTTGTTTCCAGCAAAGACACACAGAGAGTATTAGCATTAAACATTAGCTGTTTGTGTCTTGCTATTCCTGACTATCACTTCAGGAATGCATGTCGCCATGCATGCTACACTCAGATAGTGTCCTCACATGTCGCCACGCCTCGGCCCGTCGTTTGCCTCCACACACCCACCGCTCCTCTGTTACATTTCTGAAATATACTGGGAGGGAGAGTCCCAGTAGAATTTGAGGGTGTGCTCAACACTGATGTTCCATTTATCATCCAAATATTCTTGTTTGTGTCTTTAACAAACACTATATAACATTTATTTATATTAGAATTCCATGCTTGATTCTTCTCTTATGTATTTTTATCATATTAACAATAACAAACAAAGACTCATTTTCAATAAATGCTTGAGTAAGTCCACTAAGAATCACTATGTTTTTGTTTTCCTAAGTTTTTAAAGTAAGAAAGTATTGAATACCTCAATTTCAGATGATTCTCAAGAGAACACAAAACTCATAAAGACATAAAACATCACTTATTTACGTGGCTCACAACAATAATCAACAATCCTGAGCGATTAAAGTATTATTGATAATGAACTGAAATGATGGGTCCTGCACTACATGTTGGAGTTTAACAACCAGCACAGTCTCAACAACTTACAATTACACGACAGGAAGAGTTACAAATATGGTACAAGTTGTAATTATATGACCACAAAAATTGCACACTGGTAGAAAAACAAATAAAAGGACCAGTGAGAGGGGAAAGAGATGAAGAGTTCGTGCTGTGTACAGTATAAATAAAACACTGTTATTATCATTACGGCTTTGATTCTCAGTGCGACCACCCCTGCTACAAATCTATTTAAAGGGAAATCATCTTATGCTCATCGGATCAAAGCTTGGACCAAATGTCATAATTATGTTCCCACACTCTGAAGAGAAGAAGAAACAGACTTTTCTCTGCTGACTCGGTTATTTTGTGACAACAACAAGAAACAAAAGGCGGGATGAAAATAGAACAAGAGAGAAGGAGAGATGACATGACCGCTCTGTGTGACAGCTTCATTTGTTCAAAGTGTATTTATTTGATTTTACTATGATTGTAAAGTAGAATTACAGTCTTCAAGTTAACAACCACCAATATGAAGTGAATAATTAGGGAGTAATAAGGAAAAAATAAAATAATAAAAATATTCTCTATTGATGAAAATGTGGAGGATTCACCTGTTGGACCTCATCAATAGTCTGTATCTCCTCTGTGTCTCTTTCCAGGTGTGTTTCTGCTCTAACACTGTTGATGTCTCGGTCCCTGTGATTCTTCTATGGATGCATGTTTGTGTGTTTTCTTATGCAGACTTGTTGAAATGTAGCTAGAAGTGCTGACAGCGTGCAGGAGTCGACTTTTTTGTTTTCATCTGAGCTGCTGCTTTACCTCCTACACATCTGTCTGTTTACAGCTATGCAAAGACCACTCTTTCTTTATTTGCATTCAGTAAAAGTTCAACATAGTCGTCTCTTTGAATTTAACGAGCTCTGTTCTGATGTCGGTGTGAACGCAGACTTTCTTGTCCGTGTTTAAGATTGTGGCGGCTCAACATACAAACATTTCAAATATTCACAGTCTTTTGTTTTCATACACTTTATTATTGGCAGTTTGTTTGCTAATTTGAGTGCACGCATTTTTGTTGACATTCTGTCTTTAATATTTGTTGCTTGTGTTAAATCCTGATTTGTCTTTTGTTTCATGGATCCGGTAAAGATGGCCGCTTATACTGTGGCAGGCAGGAAGTGGAAGAGACCAACCGGAGCGTGCCAGAGGGGAGTCGGCCCTTCAGGATCCAGTTAACTTCAGTTACTTTAGGACTTTATTTTTTTTTTGCTTTTGATAGTTAGTTTTGGTTGTAAATAGTTTCTTGATTTAAATCTTTGTTGAGATTAAGGTCATTTGTGTTGTAGAGTTAATTGTTTATTCCCGCCCCCCTTATGTGTCACTTTAAGTTGCTGTTTGCTTAGTTGACCTCAATTTTAGTTAAAGGGCCCTCGTTTCTGAAATTGCTTTCTTCTAGTTTTCCTATTTTTGTATTTTGGAAAAAAAATAATTTGTTAATTTGAAATTAAGTTGTAATTTTTGCTTTATACACCTTGTGTTCTTGAGTTTTACTGCTTGACAAAGATCAATGCTAGAAAATGTAGTTGCAGGAACATAAAGTGAAGCCGCTCCAACAACAACAACGCAATATACACTAAATAACAATAAAGTTTTTCTAAAGAACTTCATAGAAAGAATAAACAATCTGACATGTTTTAGCAACTCATTCACCAACGTTACATGTAATGCAAACTGTGTATGCTGCAAAAACACAAAACAGCATGTCAAATTAATACTTGATGCTATTTGAAGGCATCAAAAAGTCTTTAATTCTTATAATATCAACTTAATACTGAAAAGGTCCTCCACAAATTAAACATCGCACTCTGCACCAACATCAGCAGACATTCTTCTTCCTTTTTTTTTTTTTTTTTTACTTTTCAAACTCAGCTCCAACCGATGCCGCGTTGTGACATCATCAGCGATGTCATCAGCTCCCTCTCGAGACACAAAAGACGTTATACTCGGACGCTCGGAAACACGCGCTGAGATGATTAGGTGCATAGTGATACAACAGAACCAGAGTCATAAACCTCAGTAAAGAAATCTCAATAATAACCCGTTCAAGTTACAGGAGGATTACCGTTTTGTTTGAGAAGAATAGATCTTTCTCTTCCAGCTACCTTGATATGATGACCTTAATCTTGACATTAAAGAGTAATAATAGAAACCAAAGAATCACTCTAATCAGTGGAAATCTCTGCTGGTTCCTTCTGTTTCCCTCAGAGTCTCCCTCCTCCCTCTTTTTTTTCTGTCTTAAACTATTTCCCATTCACCACTGATGTTTCCCTTCATAATGCTAATCCCACTATGATCCAATTCACTTTGTCTTAAATTAAAGCCCCCATTCTGTGTGTGTGTGTGTCACCTCCTTCATTGTAATTCTACACAACCGTCTTCATCCACATTTCTATAATGATGACAGCGCATGTCCAGTCTGCCACAACAGGCCCAGCTTCACTCAGCGATGCAAAAAAAAAAATAAAAAAAGGTTATGTGTGTGTGTGTGTGTGTGTGTGTGTGTGTGTGTGTGTGTAAGAGAATCTCAATTAATGGAAAGGAACGCCGGCATGGACAGGAAGAGCAAAATTGGGAATTAGTGGCTCTCAGTAGAGGAGTGGAAGCAAATCAGATTTTATGACCCCGCGCGTATTAGAGCAGAGAAGATTAGCTGCGAGGGCAAGCGATGGAGAGACAGCGCGTGTGTGTGTGTGTGTGTGTGTGTGTGTGTGAGATGAATGATCAAGAAGCTGCAATTTGTTTTGTTTTTGTAATTTCCTTTTTTCCTCACGAGGTATCAGGGGACGCACTTAATAACCTTTATTTATCTGGGGAAGAGTATTATTGCCTCTTTTTTTTCCCCGCCACCATCCTCTTTCACATTCCTGTACTTACATATATTTTATAAACATGATAGTTACAGTCAGTCACCCCGAGGAGCTGTTTAATGCAGCCGCATTATTCTGCTGCAGGATGGTTTGTTCGACCGCATCGCTACGTTTTAGCAGACAGTGTAGGGAGACTCCATGATGACCTTTAAACTTTATGTCAGTTATTCAAAGTGCTTTATAAATGATTAACAGATGCACAATAAATATGGATTAGGAAACTAATGCACCAAGATACAAATAAAATACCAAAAATTAAAACAAGGTGATTTATAAAATGTAAATATATATAATAGAAATTAGAAAGACGAAAGATTGAAAACTGAATAAGACAACAATAAAAGATAAGTAAATGGTAAGAGAGCCGTTAAAATATGAACAATAAAAGACACAAGTCATAATTAAAGCTGTAAGCAGCGTTGGTCGGGACCTCGCACTCTGGCCCGTCGGGATCAGATCATTTTGCTTTTTAAAAATGAGGGATATTTCTTACAAGTGTGGTGTGCTTTTATTTTGAAAGTTTGATTGACATGTGTACTGTCAGGTGTGTAGAGACAATAAGTAACTGCAGCTAGACACAGAAAAATACTCATATATTTGAATGGAGAGTGTGAGCGAACCCACACCTTTTTGAACATTTACTGCTTCCACATAGTTTTAGATACAAACTTCATTTGAACTTTAAATGAGTCACAAGACTTTGACCTACAAATCTTGAATTTACATGTTTTTTCTATCTTTTACTGTTTTTGAGATATTAGAGTGTGAGTTTTAAAGTCTTTTCTTGCTCCTCCTGTGATTTTATAATGAGTGTGTATTGCTGAATGTTTCACAGCACTGAGGGAGTGACATCACCAGGAGCAGTTGGAGAGGAGGATTTTAGAGAACGCTTCTTGTGAAATATCCTCATAAATCCCATGACTTTTTGGGGGGCAAAATTGGAGCAAAGTCTTATTTTGAAAGGCTAATTGTGGATTTCCTGTTGGACAGAGGTGTCAGTGTATGATTTGTAGGTCTTGATGAGACAAATAATGGAGTTTTGGTTTGATCTCTCTACGACACTCCTACGGGCTGTGGCGGCCATTTTAGTTAATAGGTAGCGCTAGAGAGCACATTTTGGTACTTTAGGGGTTAATTTTTACATTTTATCACATTTTTCACCAGACCTGATGTGTGTTCCAAATTCAGTGAGTTTTTGAGCATGTTTAG
Source organism: Thunnus maccoyii (assembly GCF_910596095.1). Classification (NCBI taxonomy): domain Eukaryota; kingdom Metazoa; phylum Chordata; class Actinopteri; order Scombriformes; family Scombridae; genus Thunnus; species Thunnus maccoyii. Next base: position 35,515,640 of record NC_056535.1, on the reverse strand, counting down.
GGGGTCAAATTTAGAGTTTAAGTGGCGTAATAATAAAGAAAGAAACAAACAAACAAACACATGAAAAACAATAGTTTCGCAGTAGTCCTCTGCCTTTTGGGCTTGGTCCCTAATAATAAAATCATAAAACACTACACAAAATAAATAGATGACAAAAAACAGTAAGATGTTGGTGCGTCTCAGTAGCGTAAGATGCAACGGTTGGATTCTGGCAGTCGACCTTTGTTTCATGTCACAACCCATCTTTCTCTTTTGTCTACTGTCACTTTATAAAAAAGTTTTGTAAAAACAAACAAACAAAAAAAAAAAGTGAAAGTGAACTGAGCAATAAAAGCATCGATAAGTATAAACCATAATATTATAAGACACTACATAAAGTCTAACAGTTGGGTCTTTACATCTGAAAATATCAATATTTTCAGCTCCTCAAGGTCTAGAATCCAGAGTTGAGCCTTGAGGAACTAAATATTAGACATTTATCTAATAGAAAGGATCACAACCAGTATGGAGACTCTTACAGAGCGACACACTGCAGCAGAGTGAATAAATAGACAGCTTTCTTATGTTTTAATCAATCACAGTTGATCCTGAAGTGATTTAAAACTCTCACCAGAGCAGTTTCAGTAATCAGCGCTGTGCATTGTTCATAAACATGACTGGAACTTCTTCTCAAACAAGGTGTTTTTTTTTGTTTAAATAGTCTATCGATTGCATGAACACCTTCAAACTTTTGTAATATAACTCTGCCCGTTGAGATTTACCACAACAAATGAGATTATTTATGTCTGCGGGACAGCTCTGAGAAAAGTTTGACTAAACCTCGGCCTGAAAAATCGATGGCTTGAAAGTGGCCGTTCATGCTGAACTGAGCCCGGGTTTTGTGGTTTCCAGAAACCTTCTTTGAGCGTTTTAGAGCAGCACCTGGTTGTACAGGAAGACCTCATCCATAATATCCTGTCCAGAGGCGATACAGTCATCCTAACTCTCCACTGGTGTGTCTATTTGAGCCTCACTCCTGCCATGCTACAGCTTTCACTGCCTCAGGCTGCCACCATCATTCAGCAGGACATGCACGGATATGTGTGTGTGTGTGTGTGTGTGTGTGTGTGTGTGTGTGTGTGTGTGTGTGTGTGTGTAAAGACAAAGTTGTAAAACAGCAAGGTTGGGGAAGCAGAGGGAAGGAAAATGTGTGTGTGTGGTTTTACAGATGTAACACAGCAAGAGAGGGTGTATGTGAGAGTATAGTGTGTGTGTGTGTGCGTGCATGCATGTGTGTGTGCGTGCATGTGTGTGTGAATGTGTGTGTGTGTGTGTGTGTGTGTTGTACAGACAGATATACAGTATACTACCCGAAGAGATATTCACCGTTCAGTCTGCCTCCAGAGATAGAAGGCATTACTCTTCGGCTGCAACCTTGCAACTCTCTCTCTCTCGCCCTCTCTCTCTCTAACATACACGGACACTCACACACACACACACACACACTCACACGCACACACACACACACACACACACACATAGATAGCTGGCAAAACAATTCTCTCTCCCTGCACAACCGTAACACATACATGCATGCTTAATTCCTGCAACGCATAAACCGTCTCTCTCATCTGCATATTTTTTCTCTCTCTTTCATTCTCTCTCTCTCTCTCTCACACACACACACACACACACACACATGCGTGCACACACACCCCGCCTCTGCCTATTGGGCAGGGTCATAAAAAAGTGCAAAGTCCTGTTTTTTAGTAAAGTGATGGCCTAAAAGTTTTGCAGGAACTTTTCACCAGGGTGTTTCCAGCGTTTTGCTGAATTCAGAGTAAACTGTATATTTCTGAGTGTTTTTTTTATTTTTTGTGTTTCTGTTTTCCATAAAAACACCCAGGGTCAAAACAGTAAGAGAGAAAGACTGCATCTGGGTTCTGTAAAATTGGAGAGATATGCTCTTTACAGGGCAAGGTGCAAGGAGTAAAAGGAAAAAGAAACGTCGGAGAAAAACTATAATGAAGCAGATTTGTCAGATTTGTAGCTTTGCCTGGTTGAACTGTGTGACTTTTAACCGACTTGTTTAAAAAACTTTTTAATTTTTGCTGTTATAGCCAAACAAAAGAACCACATCATGCAATCTGTATCTAGCAGCGGTTGTATGCAAAAAAAAAAAAAACAGAAAGTGTTTGTCACTGATGTGTTTGGTCCAGCTGAGGTAAAAGCACCATGTCTGTCTAACTGCTGATGCAACAAGCAACACACAGACCAGCAGTCAGTTTTCATTATTATACATACATTTTACATTATTACTGATGTTTCTTTCTCCAGTATAGCCTCCCGCCAATCATGAAAAATATGATTCGTGCTCCCGCCCAGTTACAGTAATCCAGCACACCTGCAGAGCCGTCGCCTCACATTAACCTCCTATAAAAGCCTGTATGAGTCTCGTGTTTTACATGTAAGACTGCTGTTGTTCATCATCTGTGATATGGAAACATCAGATCTCCACACAGAGGGGTATCAGTTCAGTTATAAAATCCTAGCACAACGCGGACCGTCTCTCCTGATTGGCTGCTGACAGTGACGTCATCTGAAGAGTCGATCACACTGGACGCTAGAGGAGGTCGACGTGACTGACGAAATGCGAGTCAACTCAGGAGCTTCTCAACTTATGCATTGAATCATCAAAGTTTAAGGTGGCAGCTCAACACCAAACACACACACTAGGGATGTGCAGAGAGCCCAGTATTTGTATTTGTATCTGTATCTGTTGAGGCAGCAAAATTATTTGTATTTGTATTCAAATAAAAGTGTAAAGAGGCTTAAAAATCCTGTTTTTGTTTTTATTACGCTTTTAATTTTAGAAGTGTTACAATAAGTGTTCATGAATAAACTACCTTATGAAGGAGGTCCCCACACCGGGTCTCCAACTGGAGTCTCCCAGATCATAGACGACTGCGCTGATTACTGAGCTAAAACTTTACTCATCACCTCATTGCAGACAGACCTCTACCTATTTATACACCCATAACACACAGAGAAAGCACATTAATTGCCTGTTTTTTACAACCTAACTTTGTGGAAAGGAGAAGGGCAACAACAGGTTATGGAGAGTCTCTTGGGAGCTCTTCATGTGTGTCAGTACTTAAGCTTTATCTCTGGGGAACACTCCCAACTCCGGGAGTGATGTCCAAATAAGGAAATGTTCGTCATGTAGCAGGTGGATGTGACTCCCCTCACTGAGACCTGCTGATAAACAGAGACACTGAGATAGTGATGTATCCGACTTCCCGAAAACAAATAATTTTAAAAATATTTGTATGAAACAAATGTTTGTAAAAAAAACAAAAAACAAAAAAAAACACTATTTGTGCTTTGTCGAATAATGTATTTGTAATTTGTCTTCAGACACACACATACACACATATACACACTCAAACATGTCTCCAGAGCAGACCGCTCCACTGTGTTGCCAAAACATCTGTATTTGTGTGAGAGAGAAAGAAAGCATTTGTTCACACTCATCCATTTTCTTTTCAAATTGCAAGCTCCTTTTTTTTTTTTTTAAATGACGGTCAGGTTGATGGAAAGTGGCCACTATGAAAAGGCAACTGCAGCACACAGCAATTTTAAAAATTGAGAAACCTTTAACTAGTAAGGAGTGCTCATCATGTGAACACTTTTTTTTTTTTTTTGCTATGAAGTGACCAATCATTACAAAACCAAGTAGTTCCACGCTGTGCAGGCAGCTGACTGTGGCACTACTGCAATTCAAATGTTTTTGACTGAAGACAGACCTGCCAGAGCCTCTAATACAGGCATCTAAATTATTACACTCTATTCCCAGTCGTGCTGCGGGGGCAGAAAATTAATCTGGCCACAAAAGTAGCAAAAATTTTGCTCCTATATGTGTGTGTGTGTGTGTGTGTGTGTGTGTGTTTGCCACTGATTCACTGAAAATATTGCTGTAAGGATAAAAAAAATAAAAAAAATCAGAAAACCATCTATCCACACAGCTTTTCAAACCCGGCAAGGCAAGTGGGGGCAAATGTTTGCTTTCAGAACACAACAACAAAAACAACAACAACATAACACTAATCCTATTTAATCATATTTAGTTTCTGATACATTATGACTGCCTTGTCTTTGACTTATGTTCAATTCTAGCATCTTTTTAGGAGAATATTATCTGTAAATAAAAATATTACCCATGAAAAATGACATTGCAGTCTCTTTTTCAACCGTAATAGTGTCCGCGGGTTTTCCTCTAATGGGCCATTTACACAGAAGCTGGGACAGTAACGGCTGCTATTGAATGGCTGCTACGTGAAATAAGTTTTAAACAAAACAGAGGAAAAGCTGATCATTGCAGTCTCTGTTTTCTCTACGACTTGTATTTAACATAGTTTTACTGGGATCTTAAAAAGAACGACCAAGTGTGCAAACAAATGTGAAAATTTTTGGCTCATTACTATGGCGACTAAAACATTAGAAAACAACCATCCAGTCGGATCAGAGAATGTGAATTATGTACTCAACGCAACACACACACACAGAGAGAACTACAGATTCCTGAGAGGCCAGAGACTGACAACTACTTCGTATGTATGAATCCAACGACAACCTTCAACACAAAGACAAGGCTGCCAGAAAGGTGACACCGAGCGCAGAAAAAGTCTGTACAGAATAGGGATGTGCAGAGATCCCATTATTTGTATTTGTATCTGTATTTGTTGAGGCAGCAAAATTATTTGTATTCAAATAAAAATGGAAAGATCCTGTTTTTGTTTTTATTATGTTTTTAATTTTAGAAAATTAAAGTGTTACAATAAGTGTTCATGAAGTATTCCCTTGGGAGCACTTCATTTGTGTCGGTAGTTCAGCTTTATCTCTGGGGAACACCCCAAACTCCGGGAGTGATGCCCAAATTAGGAAATATGTGTCATGTAGCAGGTGGATGTGACTCCCCTCACTGAGACCTGCTGATAGACGTCACAGCGGAGCAGAGGAGAGACACTGAGATAGTGATGTAACCGACCTGTGCGCTGGTATTTAACGTTTTTGTTTTCTTCCTGAAAACAAATAATTTTTAAAATATTTGTATGAAACAAATATTCGTAAAAACCCTACTATTTGTGCTTTGCTGACTAACGTATTTGTATTCGGGCACACTCCTAGTACAGCACTGGACACTCCAATCACTGCTGTTTGTTAAGCTGTGATTGTACTAACTGAAGGCGACTCAGATGTTCTCTCATCTGGACGATGGTATCTGGTCAGTGAGAGGATGATGTTCAGAAAGACTTCAACCTGAAACAATCAATGTGGAAGGGACAAATACTGGATTTTAAAAAGTGAGGAGAACATCCTCAGTAGAAGGTGCACCCTTGATTAAAGGAGTTATACTATCCTGAGAAGTAATCCTACGATAACTCCACAGTAAAAGTATAGTGATCCCACACTTACTATAAAACCCTGTTTTCAGCCTTTTATATCATTTTATATCAGGACTGAGCTCTGTCAGTCCAGTGTGAAATCTGGGTCAAGACCAGAGTGATAGAGTTCTCTTTATACTACACTTCTTCTATCAGAGAATCAACTGCACTAAAGATAGTGAAAAAAAACACAATTTCCCACAAACCATCAGTGCACCAAAAGGTATGAATATGATTTAAAGTTACATCTTGCAGACTGTTCAGTACAAAATGCCCAGAGTCATCTATATATGAAATATACAATATGTGATTAACTGTTACCCTTGTAATTACATTTTTCTAAATAGCCGGCGGCCATGCTGCCAAATTAACTGCTTACTGTCATCACTGTGTCATTTTGTTTTCTGGCTTGCAGGCCGAAATATAGCAGCCAGATTCCAAGACAGGAATATTTTCCAGATTTCTGTTTACCACCAGCATTGCAAGCTGCAGTTATCGCTGCATTTCAATCAATATATTCCGACCATAAAGTAGAGAGGTAGCCTCAATTTCCATTTTTCAACATTTTTGTGTGACTCATGTGCCCTTTTTAATATTTGTGTGCATGATACCCCTGAGCTTGGCCTTGTGTTAAAAAAAAAAAAAAGAAGACAGACTGAGACAGTGACAGAGAGTTTTCTGTTCTGACTCAGTTGGTTTGTGCTCATTCAGTCTGTGTTTGCACCTCTGGGCAAGGATAACTGAATATTTCAAATAATCAAACTACAAACCCAGTCGTGTGCGTCAGACTGAACCATTGGCTGAAAGTGTTTTTACTTCCATAATAATTATACAAGAAACAAAAATAAGCTCCTTCTTCTCCACTTTCAAAATCAAATGATGTCCTTATTATTATCATTAACCATTACATTTCTTAATAATTCATTTGTCAGGGCTTTAATTCCTCCACTTCCGCTCCACTGGTTTCACAGTGAAATGTTGTCTTTACTTTGATAAAATCTGACAACAGAATCTCCCGTACACCTAAATAAACTTAGTTTGTATGATACTCAATTACTGTTTGTTAAATGAATAAACTGTTAAATTGACAATATGTCTTGTATCTTCAAACTTTAATCATCCAATCCACCAAACACCAAACAAGAGTCAATGGCAGAACAAGCTGTTTGGCATTGGCAGAGAAGATTTGGCAAATTTTTCATGGGCGCAACCCACATACTCTGCTCTGCTCTATACACTACCGGTGTATAGTTTTAGAAAACCTCGATTGTTCCAGTTTTTATTGAAATGTACATTATTTATTGTCTCAATGTACAAACAATTGGAGATAAAACAGAAATCATGGATTCTTTTTGTTCAATAAAGTTTAATCTAAATTAAATAGCCGCCTTTTGCAGATATAACAGATGAACGCACATTTTTTCTACAATGAAAATCAAATATTATTGGAAAGTTTTTCCAACACTGTTGCAGAAGTTAAGTGTGTTCCCTCTCAGGTTGCTTTGCTTTCACTCTTCTGTCCAGTTCATCCCAAACCAGCTCGATGACAGTGACTGGTTCCATGGTTTGAAGTCCTGACCAGCTGGGTGTAGACCAGAGGCTGCTGCGTGGCTCTGCAGGAGGCTGTGATCGACCTTTTGGTGACTCTGTGCAGGTCACCAACTCTGGATCCAAAAAAAGAGCCTCAGAACATCAGGCTTCCTCATCCCGGCTTTTATACAGACAGACGGTCTGGAAGTAATTAATTAAAGTTGGGACACCTGTAGGGATGGTTTGCATAAACTTTCAAGGCTTCATTTACTTCCATTGCTGCAGAGAAGCTGTGAGTTGTTAACCCATTACTTGATCCTTGAAATTTTACATTAACCATATACAGTTATCGACTGTACATGAATTATTTTTAAACATTTTTTAAAACTTACTAAGTGTTCTACATGTTCCTCCCTACAGCTGCTCCATAAATCCCCCCTTTTAAAGAAAAACAATGTTTTTTTAATTCAATTATGTAGACGTATGCAAACATGCACACATATAAATATATACAACACATCTACACTAATGCACATGATTGCACAAAGAGATGGAAAGCACAACACACACACACACACACATACACACACTTTTGCATGCAGTGTCTGGGGAGGAAATGCATGCACTTAGCTGTGAAACACTTCCCACTGTGATTATTAATTACATTCTCCTTCCCTTGCCACCTGTGTGTGTGTGTGTGTGAGTGTTGAAGTGCTGTTCTGGGACATGCATCCATGCAGTAAAGCACACACCATATTTTACCTCCCTTTCTCTTTCTCTCTTCCCTCCTTCTGCCCGTCCACTCTTGTCTTTTTCCATGTTTTTTCTTAGCACTGCATCATCTTCCTCATCATCTCACACTCTTCCTCTCTCTGTCAACCCGCCATCTCTCTGAATGTAATGGCCCGACTTCTCAGCACACTGCAGGGAATGAGCAGCGGCAGACAGCATCGATAATTACGAGTGTAAACGAGAAAAAAAAAAAAGATGCAGAGACATTAAGCTTTACAGATTTCAAAATGGATATTCGGAGCGAGAAGATAAAGAAAGAGGAAGACGGGGAGAGAAAGGGGGTATTTTTTCTCTGAGGAGCACTTAACTTCTCTGCCCAAACTGAGAGTAATTCTGTGAGCCTGTAGCTGTAATGGGCCTGTTATTTTCTTTCAAGCTAAACCATCTTTGATATTAACGGCAGACAGTTTTATGAACACAGTATATATTGAATTACAGTTGTGTCGTATTTACACTTTGAGATAATCGTTCTGGATTTCTTCAAGCAGAAAAACAATGTGGTTAAAAGGGGCAAAAACAGAATTGTTGGAGCTACAAGGGTTGGAAAGTACAAACAAAGTACAATAATTTCAAGTTTTTACTCAATTTAAGTACAACAGACTTTGGACAATAAGGCTTCTTTGAAGAATAGATTCTTGCTAACGATATAAGCTGCAGCACACGTGGATGGAAAGGGAAGTTAATGTGCGATAGATGGACAAAAAACAGAAAAGCGAAATAACAAAATAGCCATGTCTTTCAGAGCAACCTCAGAGTGAGACCATGTTTTTCCAAAACAGCCTCCATAATGTGTAAATGTGAAAATGCTGGCTCGGCGTTGTAGCGTGTACAGAGAAAACTGAGCTTTTTTGACGAAACGCTGTCATATCACTGACAGAACAGATGGTGGCAGCAGTGCAGCGTTTCATTGGAAGAGGAAGAAGAAGAAACACAATGAGAATAACAACAATGGCGGACAGCTTCATAAAAGCATTGTTCTCTTTATTCTCTACTTTGACAGCTTGTTTAGAGTTAAATGTAGTTATCTACCACCTTTCTCTGCTCAAACTGTTGGAATCTGCTACAATAAACTAAATGTCAGGAAGCTGCAACGGAAACAGAAACAGTACACCGTTTCTTCTTCACTGGTTTTCTGTGGCTGACTTGCTCGTCTGTCCTCCACACACGCCCAGTGGGAGGAGAACTTCCTGTTTCGGTGTTTAAAAATGTGGACAGAGGTATTCGCAGAAACGAGCTGACACTCCTGCTGTTGACGCTTGTCGTTTTTGATTGAAAGCAGCATTTTAGAATTTAGCGGCTCGATGTAGACGTAGTTTGAGTAGTTTGTCCTCACCAGAGAAAACTACAGCAGTGGTCATTTGTTAAAATGTCTAAAAAAAAGATTTTGTTTTCCTGATAAGTGATGTCTTGTGGTTTTGTGAATAATGAATGAAGGTGGAAGTAGTGCAGGTTGGTAGCTGTTTGTTTCCCACCAACAGTCACCAAAGGACTCTTTTAACTGTGACCAGAATCTTTTGCTATGTTGTTTTTATGCCGAGTCCTCACCGAATCTTAAAGGACAGTTTAAGTTTTTCTTGCTGTAATCATTCCTCCATTAGAAGATTCCTTCATAATTACCTTTTACAGTAAAGTGACTGGGGACCAAATCCACAGTCCTCCTTTTTGTGTAGAAATGTATTTAAAAGTTTATCTGAAGCTAATATGAAGCCTCAGCCGTCCAAATTAGTAAAATAATTATCTTTTTAGTGCCACTTATTGTTACTATCCTTCCATCAAAGCTCAGCAGGGAAACACGACGGAATTTGAAACTACAAAGATTGTAAATGTGGAAAATATCCACTTGTGAATAACTTAAATGGCTGAAGCCTCATATTAGTTTCAGATAAACTTTAAAAACATTTTTGCACAAAACGAGGACTGTGGATTTTGCCCCCCTTCGCTTACATCGTAAGCATATTTAAACGGGATCTAATGATCAGTTATCACACAGGGAAAGTGCCAAAATTAAGACTGAGAGGCTGGAGGAGCCTTTGTCTATGTTGAAGCTCCTCATCACTCTCTGAGCTGGACTATTAATTTGCTTAGCCAGGCGATCTATGCGCCAAACTCGGCAGCCCACTGGATCCATAATTTACTAGACTGGTAACCGACATTCCTCGGTGGGTAACTCATATTCCTACATCGGGGACCCACTGGATATGTAAAACCCTGCAGCTGTAATGATGCCTTTTATTTTCTTCTCACACTAAACCATCTTTGATACTAACAGTGTTACAGTTGTGTCGTGGCTATTTTGGAACAAGGGTTGCAAAGTACATGTACAATCATTTCAAATCATTCACAAAAATTTGAAACGTTTTTCTCTTTTCAACTTAAAGTACAACATATAGGACCATCTTATTATAAATGTCAATATAGCCGATCATCTGTCTGTCCTACACCTCATCAGATGTTTGCTGTTTGTGTTTTGTTGTTTGCCAACTGAAAAGAGGACGAAGAAGAAGAAGAGATTTAAATGAAGATTAGTGAAAGTTCAACCAGGAAGTCCATCTTCATGTTACTACATTTATTTATTCATTCTCTCTCTCTGTCCCCGCTTCAACTTAACCAGCTGACTGAAGGACTTTCATGCTTTCAGTTAAACTAATCATACTTTTTCACGACCTCTGTGAGCCAATCACTTCACTGCTGTCAAACTTAAACTATTCCTCCCTCTGCTGCTGTCAGCTGTCACTTTAGTGTCAGATCAATGCAACCCTCATCCACCCAAAACACCTCCAGTGTTCATCAGATCCAGCATCTCATCAGAGTCCTGCTCCACATCTCATCCATCCAGACCTTCAACCACAGCTCTCACCCCTTCACCACCGCCGTGACACAGGATATTCCTGTCATGATGAGGTCTAATCGCTGAAGACTTCTCACATATTTCTTCAGCCTTACCTATTGTGAACTCTATGTCAGATACATTTAATTACTCTCGAAGCCTGTTCTTCATTTGAGTCTCTCCTGAAAAACCAGTCGGCGAAGTGTTGACGTGGTTTTATCTTCACTCTTACATCTGTTACTGAAACTCATCAAAGGCCGAGACTCATTGGTCGTCTCCTTTTTGCTCAACTCTGTGTTTAATTCATGTACGGGTCGAAAATAATACGACCAAAATCAATCCATATGGCCCTCATTTATTTTGTCGTCAGCACTACTTAACATGTTTTATCGTAATAGGAACCCCCGCTTAGCTTCATCAGAGACTGATCTCTCCCCAGACTATAACCATTCAGACCGAGCACCAAATCCCTCCAGCTGTCAACACTCACTACCTATTAAAGCCGAGGTTACACTGAGGGCTGTAGGCTTTAAAGAGCAATATTGGCTTCAGTCACAACTATTGGCGCTGATTTCTTGGGAGATTAAAGCCAAATTTTGAGTCTGTTCCAGAGAGATGAGACAAGAGAGAGAGCGAACTCAGGCCAGTAATTAGGCGGCTTTGTTCATTGAAAAAAAAAAAAAAAAACGAATGGTTGAGACTTGCTGTTTTTTGATGAAAAGACAATGATGCTCCCTGTGGCCTTGTGGAGCTTAGTGAGAAGAGCCTGGCAGCACAAAGAACCAAACTTAGTTAAAATGTATGCAGTGACAGTATTAGTAGTGTAATGCACTTTGGATTTAAGCCTCTAACAAATGTCATAAGCGTGTTCTCCCTGTCTGACTAGTCTTTTTCTATTCCTGTGAGTGTGGAGGGGGAGACAGAGAGGAGGGTGACATTTCTGTGCTGACTCAGTTATTTTATGAGGCTGCTACTATTAGCACAAGAGGAAATATGGAAACAGAATAAGAGGCAGAGGAGGTGACAGTGAGATGGATGTGTAAATTCATATGATATGATGTCTGTGTTTTTATTTGATAGATATTCTCATCTCTCTGTAAACAACTCTGGTTTACATTTGTTGCTCTGTAAATAAATTGACTTGACTAGACTTCATTTTTAAAGGGACAAGTACATATAACTGACCAATGCCACCAACGTGCTGGAGGACTCTACTGAGCATGCTCTATGGCCCCAAAAAATGCAGAAGCATAAGGAAGCCTGCAGAAACATGGCAGAGGTTTTTTGGCTTTGTGTGCCACTGAGCAACTTCGGACGCCATCTCTGAACATGGTGTCCAGTTCTCCTTAATCTCCATCCATGGTCAAGCTAGTAGCGGCTATTGTAGCCTTAACATACACATTAAAGGAAAATACACTACGTTCCGGCTCCGACGCGGTTTTACTCCATCCTCTGCACAGCACCCTACTCCACCGGGAGCATGTCATGAAGCCATTTAAAGTCATACAGCGGCCTAGTCAAAGCTGATAAAGTCCCTTAAGGCTACCGTAATTACTGCAGTAGCAGGGCAACTAAACTGCCCAATTTTGTTAACTTGCTCAGCTTTCGTTGATTTGGTCATTTTCCTTGATTTTTGTGCGTCTGCTATGGTTAAGTGGGCTACGAGGTTAAATAGTTTCTTTATTCATCTGTTATAATTGCGTTTATGGTTGATATACGACCAGGAGTCTGCATGGGGTGTTTTATTTTGAAAATTGACCGGATGCTCAATGCTGTTTCTGTGTCTGACTTCCTGCCCAGCTCGATCTGCTCTGTGCTGCTTGATGCGGCCTCTGTAAAAAATTAGACAAGGCACCTATCTTTAGCGCAGTGGAGCGGAGAGTCACTTCTGAAACGCACCACAGCGCGCCTGGTGGAAGCAGGTAGTTGTAACCACAACTACCTGCACATGACACACATCCTTCATAAAATACACAAAACTACTACAATACACAGCAGCGTCCTGCAGTGCTCATGATGTACAAAGATTCAGTGTTGTAGAAGACACAATGCAGCCCAGAAATATACACAATATGATACTTTCCACTGTGCAGCACTGACTACAGAACACCTGGAAACACACACTGAATCAGTGCAGTTCCCCTTTAAGAGACTTGACCAACACACTGCATCATATTTAAATGTGAAAAATTATCATAAAATTGTTTGCAGCATAAAATGGCAAAACAGTCAAAAACTGATGAATTCAGTTTGCTTTTACAATCTTACTCACAATTTATACATGTTTGTCAAATTTATATGTGATCATTTGGGTAATTTTACAAATGAAATGCAGCGTACGGTGCCTGATTAGAAAAAAAATGAATATGTACAGTATGTATAAACACGTTATTATTTGTAATTTGAATGAACCGTGTTTGTTTATCGGCAGAACAGTTTTATGAATGGAAATGAGTGTATGAGTGCTTTATCGCTGTGTTACTCACTGTTACATTAATGCTGTAACCTTCAAACTGGAGCTCTTTCACACAGTTACCTGTGAACAGCTTGACTTCCTGCCACCGAAATGTCAGGAGTTTGAGGATCTATTTAAAAAATGGAAATTCTTTTTAAATACACTGATTTAACCCGAGTGAAATCCTGTTTCGGGGGGTCAGCACTTTTCCTTTTCTCGTTTCAATTTGTATTAGCCGTCTGTATTTTACATTTCAGCGGATAACAAAGGCACTACATGTGACGTGCTTTGTCAGTGTTGACTTTTGATATGTATGAAGCCCCCGGAGCGGTACTGTTAGTGTGCATTACAATTAACCCCTCTCTGTTCTTTTCAAGCTAATCACTTGCCATCAATGTTCTTTCTCTTTCTCTCTGCTTTTCTTTCTTTATTCCCTCCTGTCATGCTGTCGTTGCATCTGTTCATAGAAGCACTATTTCACTCACTTTAAATGTCTTTTCACGTGTCTCTTTTCGTCTCTCGTCGTTCTTTTTTTTTTCTTCTTTTTTTCCAAATTGCTTTCAAGGAGGCCCAGTGAGGAGTGGTTTGTACAGTATATGAAGTGCACACAATTAACAGTCAAGCCAAGCTGCTGTCTGGTTTATGCACTCACACACACACACACACACACACACACACACAGAGACATATGTCTGTCCTGAAGAGCTGACACTGTGTTTCTGAGAGGCCGCTGAGGAGTGCTTGTCTATAAGGAGATGAGACAAGAGGAGGAGAAAAAAAATAGAAAAATATAAAAGAAGTGAGAGGAGAGAGATAAGCCAAAGAAGAGAGAAAGCAAACAAATGATGATGAGGAGGAGGGCGGGTGAAGGAGGGAGAGGAATAGAGGAGGAAGGGGTGAGCTAGAGAGTGATAGAGGGAGGAAGAGTAGAGAGAGAGAGAATACAAAAGAATGAAAGGAGGGATGGAGGCAGCAGCTTAGAGATTAGCATTGACTGTTGCTGTCTGACTGCGGTGCTCATTAAAGTCCACTGCAGACTCTTTTTTTCTCTTCACGTCGCTGCTGCTGCTGCATCTGTTTTTGTGTCACAACTCGCTGCTTTTATTTTTGCATCTGTGTACACTTGCATGCCTGCGTGACTCTATAGGCACAAATATAAATTTATGATTTTAAAACTTGGAGGGGTGGTGGTGAGATACGGTGATAAGTATGTGTAGAAGAAGACATGTCATGGAAGGTGACACCAGGTGCCAACAGGACTAGATTCCAGGCTGCAGCACTGGGTGGTCGGGGGTTGAGTGTGTGTATGTGTGTGTGTGTGTGTGTGTGTTTTTAGGAGAGGAGAAGATAGACGCTACAGGGATTCCCCTCCTCCAAATCCCTTCATTCTTTACACTTACATACTTTCTTCAACCTTCACTCCTGCTTCCAAACTCTGAACACTTACTATGTGTGTAAAAAGTAATAATTATCACAAAACCTCTTTTTTTCTTCCTATAAATATTTTTTTTTTAAATTCTAAAATTATTCAAATCAAATATGTAGAAAAGCATTGACATAGTAGCCCTTCCCATCGATGCAAAACTGAGATAGCACGTTTCATGAGCTTGACAAAATACTAAAATAATAATAAGAAGAAGAAATAATTCAGTTCAGTTAAGTTCAGATCTTTATTGGGGAATTTATTCTTCCAACAAACATAAAAACATAAACACAACCAGACAATAAGACACAAGTGCTGCTACTATAAACACAATTCAGACAATAAAGATTTATGTTTAAAGCAAAAGAAAAACAGCAACAAGAAGAATAAAGATAAGAGAAAACAAAGTGCTAAGCTGTGTGAAGAGTCAAGAGGAATTTTATAATGTTTCAGAATTAAAAGTCAATCAGCAACTACCAGTTTGAGGTTGAAGCCGATGCTGAAGAACTAGATGCTCCAACCAGTCATTATGGTCTCAGTCTTTAACTTCAGGCCCTCTAATAAGTCGGCTGGTGGTCAATTTGGACATTATCCTGCTCCGTTAGTAGCATGGATATATATGTATATATAATATGAAGAAATATGTTAGCGCTATGTTGAACTCTGTCTGAGCTCTCTTCCTTTCCTAAACATCTCTGACTCTTCCGCCCACTAATGAACAACATCTTCATTTAATCAATATTTTATTCAGATTTACATAATAAACACGTGCTTGTGATTGTCTTCACGTGTTGTACGTTATGTTCTAAAGTATATTTGTATGTAAGTCTACTATTTTGAACACTTGTAACTCTGTTTCGCTGCTACTGTTACTGTAGTTCTAATAATACTACTGTAGTCTGCCTTTGCAGTTGCTAAAGCAGCCAGCCAGGCGACATATTAGGGCAGGGCTGAGTAGCTTCTGACTGGCAGATAGACAGCTGCTGGCTGCATTGGTCAGGTTACGGATGAGCAAAGCGACATAAGAGATGTAAAAATAAACAGGGAGAGAGAGAGAGAGAAAGTAACAAAGAGGGAGGGAGAGAGAGAGAGTGTGGGTGAGGCTGGCGGGGAACGGAGCTGATAAGGGGAGAGAGAGAGACGGAGGCTGAGACAAACTGAGCGGAGAGATAGAGGAAGACATATAAAGTAGGTACCTTGAAGAAACAAAGAGGCAGAACAACACAGACCCAGAGAGAGAGAGAGAGAGAGAGAGAGAGACTGACAGAGAAAATAAGTTTGGCTGTTTTGCACTTTGTCCACAGAGTCTTATCAGCTAAACAAGTGTGTGTGTGTGTGTGTGTGTGTGTGCATTTTTTAAGGCAGAGCTATTTTAATACATGGAAAAAAAGCCAGTATTTTGTATGAACTTTGTCTCAGATTTTTGCAATATTGTGTTGATGATTTCACAAGTGTGTCTTAAAACAACAGTCAGGAGCCCAAATGAGCAATGAAACATGTTTTTCTTGCTGTAATCATTCCTCCTGTTCATACTGACCAGTAGAAGATCCCTTCAAAAATGTATTTAAAAGTTTTCTGAAGCTAATATGAAGCTTCAGCGTCCAAATGAGTCAAATCAAGTAGATATTAGGGGTGTGCCCGAATACAAATATATTATTCGGCAAAGCACAAATAGTGGGTTTTTTTTTTTTAACAAATATTTGTTTCATACAAATATTTCAAAAATTATTTGTTTTCAGGAAGAAAAATAAACCTTGTCAAATACCAGAGTGCAGGTCAGTTACATCACTATCTCAGTGTCTCTCCTCTGCTCCGCTGTGACGTCTATCAGCAGGTCTCAGTGAGGGGAGTCACATCCACCTGCTACATGACACACATTTCCTAATTTGGACATCACTCCCAGAGTTGGGGGTGTTCCCCAGAGATAAAGCTGAACTACTGACACACGCTTCATGAACACTTATTGCAACACTTTTATTTTCTAAAATTAAAAGCGTAATAAAAACAAAAACAGGATTTTTAAGCCTCTTTCCATTTTTATTCGAATACAAATACAAATAATTTTGCTGCCTCAACAAATACAGATACAAATAAAAACACTGGGCTCTCTGCACATCCCTAGTAGATATCTTTCAACGTTACTTCTAAGTCTTTTTATTGTCAAAGTTCCTCTTTTTGTTACTATACTTCCACCTGTAGCTCAACAGGGAAACACTGTCCGAGGAAACACAAAGAGGGAATGATAATGATGCTAAAAAGACTGTAAATGTGTCAGATATCCACTTGATATGACTAACTCAGACTGCTGAAGCCTCATATAAGCTTCACAGAGACTTTTAAATGACTGTGTGGACACACTGTGGCCTCCATCACTGACAGAAGAGGAAAACCTCTTACAGTGTTTTCACTTTTTAAAAGTGTCAAAAGTTTGTGTTGCATTTGGATGGAAACTTGTCTATAGTTGAGCTGAATAACTTCAATACCTTCTCTCGAGTGTTTAATAACTTATATGAACATAACAACTGATTTATATCAATAAGCACATGAAATCAATACAAAGCAGTGATGTTTGCTTATGTTGCTGCTGGAGCTTCATGAACTCAGCGACCGCTAACCTTCGCCCACAGAGGCATCGGGTTCAGTTCTCACTGCAGTTGTGCTGCTAATTTCACACCAGACAAAACACTTCATATCTTTGAAACAGGTTTGTTTAAGGGCTGTAATCTTCCCAAAATGCTTTTGAGTAAGTACAAATTCAAACAGACATTCCCACGGTTTAAATCATCATTCCTGAAACCGATTTCTCCAAAACAAAGAGGAGGCTGTTGTTTGTGATTTATCAGTTATACTCCAGGAAGGTACAATAAGGTCCAGGTGGGGTAAACATGGCCGACTTGTTTCTGAGTGGTGTCCTTGTCATTTTTTTCTTCTCTTTTAAGTCCACTTACTAGATTTCTTCCTGAGCTGAGTTATAAAACCGTATACGACCAACTGTTAGCAATAGCATACTCACTCTAGGTCACATGATACAACTTTGTCTCATAGTTATCACATTTATATACTGCTAATTTGTTTTGTCACAGTCACATTTTGAAGGGAAACATAGTAACTGCTGCCTGGATTTTATGATTTTTCTGCTGCGGTAACGTCTACATCTATAAACCTCATGAAACGACGTGCAGGAGAGACGACATCTACTACTTCCAAGGCATAAAAACCGATAAGGCTATCTTATATTCTGCTGTTTTGCACACATGTTTTTTATCATGTCAGTATGTAAGCACATGCGCAGAATCTTTGTAAATTACTGTCCCTCTCTTTCTTACACTGTTATGTTTGTGTTATTGTTTAATGTTCATGATTATTGCACTTTCTGTTGACATCTGGACCACACTGAATTCCTTGTACTTGCTACCTGGGGAATAGATATGGGAAGCAGTTACTTGTGTTTTCAATTGTTCACACTTGACCTCTGTAGAGTCATAAAGGTCAGTGGCAGGTTTGAAATATTTTAATTATTGATTATGAGGCTGTTGAAAGCCGATTGTCACTGTCAGTTTCACCACAAGCTTCACAGATTTCACTCATTAGTTGTGTTTCTGATCTAAAATTAGTTTTCATTGCTGTCACTTTCGTGCTACTATGGGTCCCACTGATTTTGTTGGCAAGACCCGCCCTACTCCGCCTCTGATTGGCTGGTACTCGTTGCCTTCGTTGGTTGGGTTTAGGCGTGAGGAGTGAGACTGGTCAGGGTAATAATATCAGGGTGAGCCAATCAGAGGCAGAGTAGGGCGGGTCTTGCCAAGAAAATCATAATAACACAAAGCTAACAGCTATGAAAACTAATTTTAGAACAGAAATACAACTGATGAAGTGAAGTTTGTGGTGAAACTGACAGTGACAATCCGCTTTCAACAGCCTCATCATCAATAATTAACGACACTGAAAGCAAATTTTACTCATGTTTTACTTTATTTCAAACTTGCCACTGACCTTTATGACTCTACAGAGGTCAAGGCACTGACCAGTCTCACTCCTCATGCCTAAACCTAACCAACGAAGGCAACCAGTACCAGCCAATCAGAGGCAGGGTGGGGCGGGTCCTTCCAATAAAAGCAGTGGGATCCATAATAAATCATCACCTTCAGAATTTAAGTTTCAAATTTTGCATTTCCTACTTTTAAAGTGAGTCTAAATTCAACATATTCATAATGTACCATAAATCTTTAATTATGAATATATATGGAGTTGGTAGTGATTGATGAATTCACATCAAATATCTCTTTCATTTTCAAATAGTTCTGGTTATTCTGAAAAAGAAAATGTGCAACACATTAATACTTAAAAAGACTTTGAGAGATAAATACTGTGTATATAAGAAATAAGACAAAAGCACATTTTTTAAGTCCTGGACTGACGTCTTGTTCACCGCACTCAAACGAACAAACCACACAATCATCTCAATGAGCGTCACATTCATTTTAGTCAGTCCACTAAACGCTCAAAGAGAAGTTTGACTTTTTTTTTTTTTCCCCCCCAAACACACACTGATTGCTTCCACATTTAGGGAGAATAACAGTTCATTTAAACAGGACACACACCATTTAGATAATTGTTGTTAAAACTACAAACACTTTGTTAAGTTATTCGTGTTTTCACGGCAGTTTTTCCTCCCCCCCAAAAAAAAGGATCAGTTGGATGTTTGAGTTCAATTTTTCTTTTACGAGTAATGATTTCTTTAATAAAATATATCCAACCTTGGTATAAAACTGCTTTTGTTTGTCTTTATTTGCATAAACTTGGAGAAACCACCTGGTCGGTACAGACACGTGGGTCCTTGGGGTTTGGAGAGAGATAATGCAGTCAGTGTGTGTAGCTACTGTAATGTATATGCATGTGTGTGTGTGTGTGTGTGTGTGTGTGTGTGTGTGTGTGTGGGTTTTGTCAACACTGCTCGGTATGCTGGGAATGTTTACACAGATATTCCGCAGCTCATGTAGCAATTTACAGGAGAAAGCCCCACATTTATAAGGCTGGTGAACGTCGCTGCTGTGAGCTGCAGAGTCGAGATACAGACTCTCAATGAACTAAAAAAGAGAGACAGGAATCAAATTTAGATAAAAAGAACATCAGATCGACCATCATATCTGAAAGTCTAGACCTAATTCATCAAAACATGTGATACTGCGATATGTATGTTTTTGATGTAAACAAGTAAAGAGACTCCTCAGCTATCATCACTCCTATTGATGGACTGTCTGATGAGCTCTGCCAGCGGTGATACGTAGAAAACTTTGCCTCCTCTCTGTCAAAAAGCATTTACAAAACAAACTCTGTGTTGACTCTCAGACCTTTTTTGTCTCCTTCAGGTAATGCCAGCACAGGAAACTCACTGCCAATATTCACACAGGCTTTTTAAACGGATCTTTCTTTTTTTATTTTTTATTTTATGTTGTTGCTGCTCTGATTTTCCTCAGCTGCAGCCGTGTTTGTTACACAGCAGAGGACTGTGTCATATTTAGGTGTCATGTCACGGTCGACTAGTTCGTTCATGCTCCTGCAGGTAAGAACAAGTCTATGACGTCTTCTGTGTTCCTATATGCAGCTGTGTGTAGCTGCTGTATAACTGTAATGTTTTGACTCAATTCATCCTGAAACTTTCTGCAGCTGCTGCACAATAAAATACTTTTTTTGTTGCTTTTTGTTCTAAAACACATGACGTGAATCACTATTAAGATTTATGATTTGTACTATATTCAATAAAACAACAGAAAGGGAGCTTTATTAAAATATTTGCATCCCTCTTCAAAGGTTCAAAGGTTCAAACAAATAAAGAACTTTTCTTTTTTTGTCGATGGAGCATTTTTAGATACTTTAGACTAAAATATTCTGGAGGAAATGACTTAATTACATCTGCATATAATTGTATTGACAGATTAATTAGGGCAGATTAATAACTGCAGGAAATGCATGTGAAAAAGATAATAAATGTAGAAGAATAATACAAAAAATAACATTTTGAATCGTAAGAATTTAACTAATCTGAAATATAGCCCCTCCTGATTGTCTGTATGAATGTCTACATCTTGAAAAAAAAGAATAAGTTGTGCACTAGAAAAAAATGAGAGTACCTTAAAACAAGTTGACTGAAAACTTGAAAATACTCTTATTCAGCATTAAAAAAATAAAAAATGCAAAGGTCTGGTTGGTGGGAGTGTGTTTCAGGTATCAATGAGACAAAGTAAAATCAGGAAGTTCAGTTTGAATAATAAACCACTCAGTTGTTTTTAATACGACACCAGATTTCATGACTCTGGAAAGTGTCGATCATTATGACCTCTGATCGTGAGGTAAACAGTAGAAACATTACTAAGTCGTTTACCGGCAACGTGAGCTTGGATGTAATTGATCAGCCAACGCAGTGTTTTGCCAGATGTACTCCATATTAAAGGTCAAAAACATCATGTGGTTCATTCACTCCTGAATGATAAACAAACATTTAATGATCTTATGACATCATTTCAATCAAGAGAGACTCAGTTTCTTTATGAAGTAAATGATATTTATTGAACAAGCATGATAGATGAAGGTGGAAAAGTCTTTGGTGATTAGACCCCATCGTGATGTCGCTGGATATGAAAGGAGGAGGTGAATGTGAGAGCAGTATAGGATAACCCCCCCCCCCCCGATGGAGACACTGGTGGTGGTGATGAAGAGGCGTAGATCTTGGTGGTGTGGTAACTCGAGCCTGGTGCTGAAGTAACGGAGTGGAGAAGATGGTGATCTGGGATGAAGAGGAGAGAGCTGTGGAGGTGGACGGGACGGAGGAGGGTCGCGATGATCGCTCTGGAATGACAGCTGACAGCGACAGAGAGGGAATTTAAAGTTTGACAGGTGAGCCGTGATTGGCGGTTAGAAATCGTGGGGCGATCTGATTTGATAACTAGGAGTGACGCCTCTGAACAGCTGATGCGAAAGCGGGAAGAGCGGGGAAGAGAGAGAGAGAGGAGAGGGAAATGAATGAATGGTTAAAGACTGCTGGAACTGTTGGAAAATGAATGTGTTTTATGATATGATGACGCTCTGGTTAAAGTCTGGTCGGGTTTAGGTACAAAAACCACTTGATTAGATTTAGAGACAGATCGTGGTTTGGGTTCATATGAACACTTTGCTAAGTAGTCAGTCATGGCTGCAATATCAACCACGTGGTTTAGGTTTGGGGACAATCGTAATCATGATTTTTAAAAAACAATGTCAAGTGTTGGTTGTAAACAGGAAGTGAACATCGATCTCTTGTGTTAAAGTCTGATGTTTTGCTGACGACCCCCTCCATACTTGGTGTCATGGGAAATCATCAGATGGGCCAGAAATCTTCAAGTCACCCACAACTCAGAAATTAATTTACCACTTATTATGAAAAAGACTCGAAAGAATACACTGGAAGCTGAAAGAGTTCAATGTGAATAGGTTCACTGTGCAATGAAGTGAAATACAAAGCAAACCGAGGCTTTGACCCGAGGAAAAACCATAAAACATTAAATTATATACCTCTCATAACCCCTCCTAATGTGGCGCTTATTTGCTAAACCCCACCTCGCTTGATCTTAACACTCCAGACATGACTCATCTCAGACAACAATGGTGTCTCACACTTCTCTAACATGTATCAGTTGTACTTGGCCTCTTCCACATTTCTCATAATACACATGGCCTAGTGGCCTTCGCTCATCACACACAGAAGATTAAAATATGACATTGCTGATTCTCCCCTTTCGTATTCGCATGGAAACTATCTCTTATAGATGTAAATGTTTTCTTTGCACAATTACTGGCCTGTCCCTGGAAAGACAGTTTTCCACCACAATGGACTTTGTCGTTCTATAATAACGTCACCTGATTTCCTCCTTTGCTCCCGTCAGTATTACTACAACTGCTAAAACAAGTCATTTTTCTTAGGAGGACAGTTTCGGCAAAAGTTCAACCAGATTTCACTTTTTCACTGGACAAACCTGTTTTCAGTAGCTGGTTGAGCTGCATCTCACAAAACTGCAGCCCGATTCCGGCCATGAACCTTTGCTGCCTGCCGTACTCATTTCTCTACCCATTTCCTTCCTCTCTCTCCTCTTTCTTCTATCAAATAAAGGCAAAAATACAAAAAAATAAACTCAAAGTCTGCTCTATAGTTGCAAAGTAGAAGAGAGAACTCAGGACTCTTCCTGCTAATGTAACGACCATACAGATTTATGTTATAACCACCAGTTTTAATGATTCCAGCGTTGTTTCTGAGGCACAGGTTGGGTCTAAATACTACAAAGTTGAGGCGTCCAGGTCAGAGGAGTGATTCGGAGCTGTGCTAAATTAAAAACACTTTTTTAATTCGCCACAAAACGCTGAATTAATCCAACATTGACCTTAATCACCTAATGAAAGCCTTCTACGTCGTGTTAAATCTATTGAAAGCCTGAGTGAGGGAGAGAAAAAGATGATCTTGTAATGACTCGTGGGCAATTATACATCATATTAAATACTCTGAGATGGAATCGCTGATTGCTCAGTTGTGGGTATCGTTGTCTCCGTGCCACGTATTAAAAATGTTTTGTCTTGTTTGAGTAAGAAATGAGCCAGGATTTTATATCAATGAACTAGATTCATTTCAGGCGACTGAGAGGTGGATAGAGGGCGAAGGAATGGAAAGAAGAAGTGGAAAGAAATGGAAATGAGGAAAGAAAAAAAAAACAATTCTTTGAAAAGAGTCCAAACGCCTGAAATAAAAATGAGAAAGAGAAGCAGAGAGAAAGAGAGAGAAACAGAATGCTAGAGATGAGATGGAAAACAGGGATCAGGAGATCAATTTGATCTCAATTTGATGTCACAGTGCTGGATTCTTAATATTTCTAATATTTCTAATGTTATTTCCCCTCCAAAAAAAAACTTAAAACAGGAAGCAGCTTCCAAAACAAAAATAATCTTTTTTTTGCCTCATTTGGTTCGAGAAGTACCGCAGAAGAGCGGTGGGCGATGATTTTGACCCCGACGGCACTCGGCATCAATCTGAATCAAAGGAGGCGAAGTTGTGGGCAGTCCGCACTGTCTGTTTCTGCTGCTGCTCCATTCTGCGCTGCCAGATTGGACGAGGAGGGGGGAAAGATGGTACAAACTGCAGATAATTGGAGAGTGGATGAAAGGGAGAGGCATGCAGGGGGAAGGAGAGAGACGCAGATAAAGGGAGGCTGAACGGCGGGGGGTTGAGATGAAGTGAACGGGGATGGGAGGGGTGGTAGACAAAGAGTGACTTGAGAGACAGAAAAGAGAAGAGAGGTGCACAAGTGTGTTAGAGAGCGAGGAGTAGGGGAAGCAGAGATTCACAGTCCAACTGAAATGGAGAATGAAGAGCAGAGGGAGAGATGTGTGAGGTACTTGAACACAACTGCCTGTTATTATGAAAAAGACACGTTCACCCTCTGCCCTCGCTTTCCGGTTCTTTCCCTTTGTCCCTGTTTCCCCTCATAATAAGCCATTAATTAAAGCTAAATACAGTATATCTCTGTGGGGAAAACCTAGAGCATGTCAACGAAGAAGGTGGTAGGAGGCAACACGTTCTCACTGCCAACTCGTCACATATCGAAGCCTGGGGACCCCCTGGCGTCACATTTTAACACTCAGTATCACGGTAGTCACTGTTAAAAACTAATTATATTTTATGGTGTGACAGCGCAGTGGTTAAGGTCTGGTTAGGTTTAGGCACAAAAACTATTTGGTTAGGGTTAGGGAAAGAAAATGGATCACATTACAAGCCATCCACCAACCCCTCCACCTCCTAATAAGAAAATAAGTCAGCTTATATAGATGTCATGTGAGGTACGTCACCTCAGAAATGTTGATATGATACGTATTGTTGAAATGTTAATATGCTCCGTATTACAGGTGTTGAAATGTACATATTCAGCCTGGTCGCCAGAATAAAACGTTGGCACTGCACGTTTCTGCAAACCACAGAAACATTGAATATCTATGTTTCAACACATGAAATACGTAGCATATTAACATTTCAATAAAAACCGGCTTTTTATTTTAACCCAAACCATGATCTAACCCTAACCCTAACCCTAACCCTGGCCCCAACCCTAACCATAACCCTGGCCCTAACCCTATCCATAACCCTGGCCCCAACCCTAACCATAACCCTGGCCCTAACGCTAACCATAACCATAACCCTAACCCTAACCCTAACCCTGGCCCCAACCCTAACCATAACCCTAACCCTAACCCTGGCCCCAACCCTAACCCTAACCCTGGCCCTAACGCTAACCATAACCATAACCCTAACCCTAACCCTGGCCCCAACCCTAACCATAACCCTGGCCCTAACCCTAACCCTGGCCCCAACCCTAACCATAACCCTAACCCTAACCCTGGCCCCAACCCTAACCATAACCCTGGCCCTAACCCTAACCATAACCCTGGCCCTAACGCTAACCATAACCCTAACCCTAACCCTAACCCTGGCCCCAACCCTAACCATAACCCTAACCCTAACCCTGGCCCCAACCCTAACCCTAACCCTGGCCCTAACGCTAACCATAACCCTAACCCTAACCCTGGCCCCAACCCTAACCATAACCCTGGCCCTAACCCTAACCATAACCCTGGCCCCAACCCTAACCATAACCCTGGCCCTAACGCTAACCATAACCATAACCCTAACCCTAACCCTAACCCTAACCCTGGCCCCAACCCTAACCATAACCCTAACCCTAACCCTAACCCTGGCCCCAACCCTAACCCTAACCCTGGCCCTAACGCTAACCATAACCATAACCCTAACCCTAACCCTGGCCCCAACCCTAACCATAACCCTGGCCCTAACCAAGTGGTCTTTGTGCCTAAACCTAACAGACCTTAACCACAGCGTTGCCACACCGTAAAACATCATTATTCAACAGGTAGAAATGTTGATATGATACGTTTGTAGAAATGTTAATATGATATGTAATTCACATGTTGAAATGTAGATATTCAACGTTTCTGTGATTTGCAGAAACGTACAATGCCAACGTTTTATTCTGGCGACCAGGCTGAAATTTGTTATTTATTTAGACGTCATCGGTCTCATAACGTCTATTTTAGACATTGTAGGAGCTCAGCAGAAGTCTAGCGGACTACCCAGTGCGTAAAAAAGTGACGCCTCGGGGTCCTGACCAAGCCTCTACATGTGACGAGTTGGGAGTCAGAACGAGCTGTAGGAGGCAGACTCAGAGACTTGTTGAATGACAGAAAAAAAGTTTATTAATTTACACTGTGCGACCATAAAACGATGGACAGAAAGACATAATGGTGGATGGATGATACAAAGCGCCGAAGCTTGTGTCAAGTGAAGAACACTATGTGCCTGACATGCAGTTTTTAAATAAATAACAGATAAATACAACATAAATTGTAGGAGTGTTTATTTTTTGTTATGTTTCTTCCTTTATATACGTGAAACATGAGACCAAACCTCATAAAACCTCCCTTGGTAATTATCAGTCCCTGTGATTAGTGCTTAAAAAAGAGTCTATCATTCATCATCATCGTCATCATCATTTTAACCACTCAGCAAAATCTAGGCTTTTGTCTGGCTTCCAGTGACATAGAGCAATCTTTGAAGTGCCAGTAAAGCCTGCCAGTGCAAGTGTTTGGATATACCCGGCAGTGGAAGAGAACTGTCTGCTAATAAACACAGCTGGGGAGATCCTGGCAACGGTTTATGCAACCCAGTTTGATCATTTCGGAGGTTGAGACCATTTTGCTAAGTGATGCACACATTCAGATAAGAAGAGAGGCGAATAACTGAGAAATATAGCGATGTACACAAAGATTCCAAGATTACTGATACAGAGTATTAACCTAATAGAAGTAATTTTAATGAATATCATATTTGTATGGTGATCACTTATTGTTGTACTACAGAGGCCATATTCTAAAAGATCCAGCTAAGAGCTTCTTGAGACTTTTTCACAAAGCTGCTGCGAGAAACATTTACTAAAGAACAGAGAAACATTAATACACTTAATCGCTATGAACACGTTGACTTGTTGACAGGTGAGTGAAGGTGTCAGTGTGAAATGAAACAATGAATATAAAGGAGTGCAAAGATGGATTTCATTAATTCATATATTTTACACACTGTGTCACAGCTTTCATACATGAAACTAAGTAAAATATTGACATATCCAGTAGGGATGTGCAGAGAGCCCAGTATTTGTATTTGTTGAGGCAGCAAAATTATTTGTATTTGTATTCGAATAAAAGTGGAAAGAGGCTTAAAAATCCTGTTTTTGTTTTTATTACGCTTTTAATTTTAGAAAATTAAAGTGTCCCCACAGCGGGTCTCCAACTGGAGTCTCCCAGATCATAATCGACTGCGCTGACTACTGAACTAAAACTTTACTCATCGCCTCATTGCAGACAGACCTCTACCTATTTATACACCCATAACACAGAGACAGTACACCATGTAATGTGTAGGGAGGAACTTCAAAGGTGATTATTGCTTTGCACTTTTCATTTATTGCCTATTTTCTCTTGGGAGCACTTTGCGTATGTCAGAAGCTCAGCTTTATCTCTGGGGAACACCTCCAACAAATCATTTCTAAAATATTCGTATGAAACAAATATTCGTATAAAACTCTGCTGATAGACGTAACAGCGGAGCAGAGGAGAGACACTGAGATAGTGATGTAACCGACCTGCACTATGTTTTTTTTTTCTTCTTGAAAACTTTTTTTTTTAAAATTTGAATGAAACAATTATTTGTAGAAAAAAACACTATTTGTGCTTTGCTGAATAATGTATTTGTATTCGGGCACACTCCTAGTATCCAGTATATTGTATCTGGCATCAAACACTATCTGCTGGAACGCTGTCCATCCTGCCCCCTGCTCCTCACCTGTGATTGGAGGACTGCCCAGTCCAGTTCAGCAATCTGGGGATGGCAGTTTATCTTCTAGTGTGCTTCTCACTTTCTCTGTTGTATGTATGAACAAGTATAAATATTATCAACTGCATCTTGTTTCATACTAAAGACACCAGTTGCAATAGTAACTATTAGGGATGTGCAGAGAGCCCAGTATTTGTATTTGTATCTGTATTTGTTGAGGCAGCAAAATTATTTGTATTTGTATTTCTATTCAAAGTGGAAAAAGGTTTAAAAATCCTGTTTTTGTTTTTATTACGCTTTTTATTTTAGAAAATAAGAGTGTTGCAATAAGTGTTCATGAAGCGTGTGTCAGTAGTTCAGGTTTATCTCTGGAGAACACCCCCAACTCTGGGAGTGATGTCAAAATTAGGAAATATGCATCATGTAGCAGGTGGATGTGACTCCCCTCACTGAGACCTGCTGATAGACGTCACAGCGGAGCAGAGGAGAGACACTGAGATAGTGATGTAACCGACCTGCACTCTGGTATTTGACATGGTTTATTTTTCTTTGTATGAAATAAATATCCGTAAAAATCCCATTATTTGTGCTTTGCTGAATAATGTATTTGTATTTGGGCACACCCCTTGTAACTATACCATTAAAAAACTGCATTTTAACTTCCACCAAACAGTGAAACATAGTTTAAGAGTGAAGTGAACTCACTCGCCTGTTCTCTACCCGACTGTCTTCATAGCTACGTGACTTTGTGTGATCTGTGTACAAGTGTTTACATTGTTTAATCTTCTGTCCTGCAGCTTTTGCGTCACTTTGCTTCATGTCTGTCTGTTTCCCAAGAAAATGCGTTTGAGTGGTGAAGTGTTTTTCTGTTGTCCATAAAGGTTCTTGCGGGAGAAACTTTGATCAAAGCAGAAGGCAGAAGAGAAAGTAACATGACAGCAGAGAGAGAGAGAGAGAGAGAGAGGAAGATGTGGTCTCTTCATCCTCTCTCTCCGCTGTGCTCTGCATGTTCTCACGTCTCTTTACATCACTGCTTTGATCAATACGTCTCTACTGTCTGTGTATAAATGATCTCCCATGACAGCTGGGCATGCAGCCCACGTTCCCATTTGTTTCTACATATAAGTCATAAACTGACATGTTGTGGAAACTGAACACTTGTTCCGTGTGTGTCGAAATTAGCGACAGTCTTTGATGACAGCTGAAAAACATTTTGTTTAATTAACTAGATTATTTTAATTATCTCATCGTCTTATTCGTCTCATATGTCACAGCTTTTAATTGTGTCTACAGAGGAATGTCAAGCTGTGAATGTATCTGTATGTGTGTGTGTGTGTGTGTGTTGACTTTAAACAACATAAAGACATCATCATTTCATAATAGTTTGTTAAACAAGTAAGAATTAAAAAAAATGGATTAACGAATGTATGAAAATATAATAAAACATGTTGAGGAAAGTGTCTTGAAACTGATCCCATCTGCTCCTTTCTACAAGATCAGATTCAAGAAAACTAATATTTCATTCTTTCTGTTAAGATGAGAAGAATTATGAATAAAAGACAGATTAATGAAGAGCGGATGGTATGTTTCTGAATATATACACTTCATTTTTCCCTCCCCTCCTCCGCCTTGTGCACCAGACTAACTTAGAACTCTGGTTTTGGAAGCAAAGTAAATTGTTTATTAATCTAATTTTTGATAGATTCTAGGAAGGAAAGATCTGTGATAATGTTGGATGCTGAATATCTTGTCTCATTCTACAAACAGGGACAATTTTCTATGTTAAATTTCAGACAACCAAGATTATTATATATCAATCTTTATCTTTACACTTTATGTGTATAGCACATTTCGTACAAGTTAGTGTAAAAACAGCAAAGCAATTTGAGCTTCAAAGTTTTCATATCGCCTTTTATTTATGTATTTTATTTAAAGTTTTCCTTTAAATTATGTTTTATTTATTTATTCCATATATTTCTTATTATTCTTTATGATTATCATTGTTGTTTGACATTGTAAATATGTATCTATACGGTGCATTATTGTGCCGACTGTCTGCTTGTGAGCTGAAAATGTTCAATAAAGCAATAAAAAAACATTTTGTCATTTCATTCGGATGACGTTGGAGGAGAATTATTGCTTCAGCACAGGTGAAACTTCCTCCAAACTCCTTTAGCCTTGCAGCAATGAAAGAAATTAATTAATATCAATAATTATAATCTAGTAAACTCTAACTCTTTAAGAGAGAATGTGCCAGAATTAGCAAGATTTCAACTGTCAACAAACTTTTAAACTCCCATCAGTCCCACTTTCAAAAATTCAAGCTGTTTTACATGTTTGTTTCTTTTTTCTTTGTTTCTGCTAAGCAAAAATCTAAAATACCACATGATTAAAGACTGTGGGCAGATGGGTATGAGAAGAAAAAAAAGGAAGGAATTGAGGGGGAGGGGAGGGTGGGGAAAAAACATAATGACCACTGTTGTTGTTGGTTACACAACTCTAAAAAGGGTCCGCAGCTATTTCCATCTCTGGTGGGCTGCTGCAAGTATGCAAATCGATCTTCTCCTTCCCCGCCGAGGCTTAAGAATGCAAATAAAACAGGAGCAGCATATGCTCGGATTTAAATATGCATGACTGTTGAGCCTGAGGAGCTAATCACCACGGCATGAGGGCAGGAAGTAGGGTGGCTGTCCACAAAAAGCTGAACTTTTGGCCTTTCACTCTCTGGCACAGGTATCATCCAGTGATGCTGTGATGATGGAGCTGCTGACCTTCTGCCTTTCCACCTACATATACTGGTTTTCTTAAGTGTTTTAAGTGTTTGTTTTCTTGTGATTGTCGGTGTTTGTGTGCGTTCCTCCTGTGAGTCCACTTAACTCCCAGACAAAGACTCCCGAGGGAGGGGTCTTCATCAAAGCTCGGTGGTCCCTTGGGTGTTGCAATCAATGTGTGAGAAAGAGAGGGAAGAGAAGAGAAACATAGAAAGAGCACTTAAGGTCTGCATGGTGTCCTAATGTTTTTAACAAGAACAGCAGGATGAGGATAACTGGAATCTTCAGGCCTGCAGCTAAGGGTTCGGATATGAACTGGTATGAACAGCATACAAATTGTAGAATCCAGATGAGAGGGGGATGCTCTGGGTTGATCAGTATGTTCATCTGAGTTGCCTTCAGTTATTACCCTCCATATCCTCTGCATGGAGGGACAGTTTTTATCTTAATATACTTAGAGATGCTGCAACTGATCCTCAATCAGAGACAACGCAGTAAAAGATGCTCTGTGTAGTTAAGATGGAAGTTAATTGTTTTAATGGAATTTAAAGGTTAATTGTTGACATTTTGAATAGTAGTTATATTTGTTTGTTTTATATAACATCATAAAATTTTTCATATTTCAGGTGGTGTAGTGGTTGGAACGGTCACAGGACTCACAGCAACAAGGTTCTGGGATCAAACCCACCGGCCAGCTGGGACCTCTCTGTGTTTGCATGTTTGCCTGTGTGGATCCTCCCATAGACAAAAACATGCAGGTTAACTGGTTCACTCTGTGAATGGTTGTCTTTATATGTCAGCCCTGTGATTGACTGTGACCTGTCCAGGGTGTAACCATGTCAGCTGAGATCAGCTCCAGCTAGAGGATTAGCGGTATAGATAAAGGATGGATAACATTATTTATCATAAGGTATCAGATATTTATCAACGTGATTTTAGGATGGGTGCATATAATGCAACAATTTATGTGGCATTTTTTGGTGTACTAGCTTTATGGACGGCATGATAACCGATTAAATCCTAATTTGTTATGTGATAGATTATATGCATATTAGGGATGTGCAGAGATCCCAGTATTTGTATTAGTATCTGTATTTGTTGAGGCAGCAAAATTATTTGTATTTGTATTCGAATGAAAGTGGAAAGAGGCTTAAAAATCCTGTTTTTGTTTTTATGACACTTTTAATTTTAGAAAATTAAAGTGTTACAATAAGTGTTCATGAATAAACTACCTCCTGAAGGAGGTCCCCACACCAGGTCTCCAACTGGAGTCTCCCAGATCATAGACGACTGCACCGACTACTGAGCTAAAACTTAACTCATCACCTCATTGCAGACAGACCTCTACCTATTTATACACCCATAACACAGAGACAGCACAGTGTGTAACATGTAGGGAGGAACTTCAAAGGTGATTCTTGCTTGCCAAATAAGGAAATGTGCATCATGTAGCAGGTGGATGTGACTCCCCTCATTGAACACCCCCAACAAATAATCTTTTAAATATTTGTATGAAACAAATATTCGTATAAAACCCACTATTTGTGCTTTGCCGAATAATGTATTTGTATTTGGGCACACCCCTAATGCATATTATATTATTCTGAAACTAAACTGACTGTCTTGTTTTTGTTTGTTCTGATATTAAAGCCTTGCAGAAAAATGATAATCTAAAGTTAGGAACCGTCTCAAAATTTATGTAACATGGACAAGTGAGCTTAGATTTTCATCAAAAGCTTTCAATTTTTTTTTAATAGACATATGTATATATATATATATATATATATATATATATATCCACAGCCTGCAATGTGGCCAAATGCAATTCTGACTCGTATTTTTCCCGCTGTTACAACCTCCTGATGTATTTTCACTATTCATGGTTCAACAGCAGCTTTTATTTAAACACAGTTTATACATTTTCTTTCTTTGAAGGTGGAGTTCAAATACAAATCTTTTTTGATTAATTTTGTATATTTTCTTGGCAGCTAAATTCATAAATAATCATATGAGGAGTATAAATAGCAGTAGAAAACAATTAAATTGGGGGAAAAAAGTAGTCCATAGTGTTTCTAGCTACTTTTGGTTGAATTGGAGCAGAGAAATACAGATGTTCTTGTAACATAAACAGATAGCTAGTGAGGGTGGCTGTTTGACCTGTGAGGTGTGTGTCTACATGTGTGTGTCCATGTGTTTAAGAGCAAATCTCTGCATGAGTGTGTTTCTACTGTTGTCTATTGCTGTCTGATGCCAAAGCCATGAATCAGTTTTCTCGGGATGATTTATGTGGGTTAAATCCACAGCGTCCATTTCTCATATCTTCAGCAGAAATCAATGTCTTCATGCTCTGACACTTATTCTGCTGTTGTGGAACGCAGGTGGGCAAAACACTGAAGCGCTGTCTAGAAAATGAAGACAAAAGAGGAAGAGGAGCACGCGGGCAAGATGTGGGGGGGGGAGTGGGGTCGAATCAATACATATTTGAATTCGCCAGCGAGTTATTTTCAGGGCGCTTTTCGTCCGCTCTCGTGTTTCACTTTGTCGTCTTCGTTCTTTAAATCTTTATTAGTGAGAGACACACAGCCAGATATGTAGAGCAGACATATCGTGTCCCGTTTAACTTTGTTTTTCCTGACAGTTTACTCGGTTACGCTGCATTCCTCACTAAAAATAGCCGAGCAGTAAAACACCTCCATCTGCTAAAAATAGTCGAGCAGTGAAAACACCTCCATCTGCCCTCTGCCCATTCACTTCCACTCCAGGCAGTAGGAGTCTTCTACAGACAAGGAGCCTGTTATTTATGAACAATCATAAATATCCAGGACAAACAACTTCTCTAGCAACACATCTCTGCAGATCCATAAACATATCCTGGCACGTTTGGTTGTTTGTAGCCTTTTTTTAGAGGGACTTTATCTCATGTATGTGCATCTGCTCACCGTGTTCTATCATCATGAGACAATAAATTAAGAAAACAGGAAAGCAGGATACACGGATAACCTCGTCCATCAGTTCTTTCCAGCGCTCTCTCGACAAGCTGGTCCACCTCAGACTACAACTCACACTCCCCATTAGAGCCGTCAGACAAGCAAAGGAGAAGCAAAGGAGACTCGTTCACAGAATATCCATGTGCACTTCCTGGCCAACACCAGCTACCTGTCTCTCTCCCAGATGCACTGATCAACTTGGTTTAAGGAGCGAAACAAGCCAGTGAGGATGAAGATTCCTCCTCCTAATGAACGGCCATGTAGTTGACTCTATCCAGATTCAACCCACATAAGGCTGCTGAATCTGACAATATACTTGGTCAAGTATTCAGGCAACGTACTCATCAGCTTGCAGATGTTCTCCCAGACCTCTTTAACAGCTCTCTAAAACCATGTCCACACTAAACCAGCTCAATTTGTAGACACATCTTATCTCCGTTTTGGCCCTCCGTCGAGACTAAAATGGAAACGGAGCTTTTCCAAAATGTCCTCCAGAGTGTGTTTGAATGTGGCTGGAGGTGTTTGCAGCAAAGAGCTGAAACTCCTGCTGTGGACATATGTCATTTTTGCTTGAAAACAGCATTTTAGGATTTAACTGACTTAATGCAGACTAAGGATGTGCAGCAGTCCCAGTATTTGTATTTGTATTTGCATTCAATAAAAGTGGAGAGAGGCTTAAAAATCCTGTTTTTGTTTTTATGACACTTAATTTTAGAAAATTAAAGTGTTACAGTAAGTGTTCTTGAATAAACTACCTTACAAAGTAGGTCCTCACATCAGGTCTTGAACTGGACTCTCCCAGATCATAGACGACTGCGCTGATTACTGAGCTAAAACTTTACTCATCGCCTCATTGCAGACAGACCTCTACCTATTTATACACCCATAACACAGAGACAGTACACCATGTAATGTGTAGGGAGGAACTTCAAAGGTGATTATTGCTTTGCACTTTTCATTTATTGCCTATTTTTTACAACCTAACTTTGTGGAAAGGAGAAGGGGAACAACAGGTTATGGAGAGTCTCTTGGGAGCACTTTGCTTGTGTCAGTAGCTCAGCTTTATCTCTGGTGAACACCCCCAACAAATCATTTTTAAAATATTCGTATGAAACAAATATTTGTATAAAACCCACTATTTGTGCTTTGCTGAATAATGTATTTGTATTTGGGCTCACCCCTAACGCAGACATAGTCTAAATAAGGCAGTTGTCCCTGCGTGGTTCAAGACCAACACCGTCACCCCTGAGGACAAAAAAAAGACAACTGTGTCCTGCTTTAATGACTTTAGGCAAATAACACTGACACCAGTTGTTATGAAGGGCTTCATGGGTCCAGTCATGAGTCACCAAACATCCCACCTCACTGGACCCCCTGTTGTTTGATTATTGCCCCAACTGTTTTACAGATGGCACCGTAGCAATTGCTCTTCACTTGGCCAAGACCTCCCTAGGCAAAAAATGACATGTGAAAATGCTTTAAATCGACTTGACCTTCCTCTGCCGCTTAATCTCAGAATGTCTGACTGAGAAAAATCAGTCCGTCTCAGTTGTCATCAGCCCAACTGAAGTTAAACTGCCTTCTTTCGTCTGCTACAGCAAAATACAATCTCTGTTGTGTAAATCACCTGTCCTGTGCTCTCCTCTGAGAAAAAATTCAGAAACCAAAAGAGATTCTTTGATTTCATGATGACGCCCCCTAGTTTTACATTATTTGGTTAAATAGTGTTCCATCACCTGTTTATGTAACTGGAGTCCTTCTTTTGACACAGCAAATCAAATCTTGTGTAAAGTGATAATGTGTCGTTCTATAACAGGCAGAGCAGATGGTCACACTGAGCCTGATTGCATCCTGCTACACAACACAAGAGCCACAGACTCTGAACAACAACCAACATTAGTCTCCCTCTTATCTAACTTACAAACATGAACACATGGATGTGAAAACATGAACACGGATGTCTTCTCCTGCCCCTTAGCTTGTTGAACGAGCCACGAAACAACAGCCAGTTAGCCAATTAACTGCTCACCTGCAGCACATTAAACAGCATGTAAACATACCTGCAAATGTCACTTCAGACCTGTTAGATGCTGGTTTGGTTTTTGCTCTGGTAGTGACAAACTGTCTGTCCATGACTTGTAGCTACAGCAGTTTGTTTACTTTGTCTCTGTTCATACGGTGCAACTGTACTGTACTCACTTTTTAAAAATACTAAGGAGAGCTAACGTCCCCTCACCTGTCCTCACCACATTCTAGATGGAGACTACAGAGAGCTTTACTGTCTGATACAAAAGAGCCTTCAGCAGACAGTAAAGACAGCTGAGAACATCATGTTTCTCTCTCTCTCTCTCTAAAGAGGACATTTATTGTACCATAAGCACTGAATCCACACTCACCTGCACTAACAGTCCAGCAGCTCTATGCTCTAATCACACAGCATCATTGGCTCTCACACCTCATACAAAATACTATAATCTCCTCAACCTGCACCTTATTCTGCTGTTTATACTCGTACACAATCAGATTTCCCTTCTACAGTTTCTGCACACTATGAGACGCATCCTAATTTTGCCTTGCAATGTGCTGTATAGACATTATATTGTGTCTGTACTGTATAACTGCACTTATCTGTTCATTACTATTTATTGTGTTGTGTTGTGTCTAACAGTGTATATGTATATGGATGCAATAAATGAAAGCCTGCTACAAGCCTTTGCTAATAAAAAAAAAGCAAAGTGAGATAAATCAATATTGTTACAGGATTAATTTGCATCAGAGCTTAGTGAATCTGAGTATTTTATCAACCTGAAACCTTGTTTTATGGAAGTAGATGTTTTACTATTTACAGATGTTGGAAGAATCAAGTCCAAATAATAAATGTTTTAAAGCTGATTTCAGTTGAGGTGAACGTATGTAGAAATGCTGCCTGCAAGTCAAAAACCAGGGCTTCAACCTGCTCTGAACGCTTCGTTAATTTTTTTCTTGCTGATGAGCTGACGAATGCCCGTAAACAGTGTCGTCTTGTAGTCTTTGTTGCTAAGGTGTTTCCATGTGTTGTTCACATTGTCAACTCTCACATTTAGGATCTGAGTTCAGCTCAAACATGTACGGATGGATTTGAGAAGTTGACATTTCAAATAAAGAACAAAAAAAAGGAATAAAATCCAGCTACTATCGTTTATTTCATTCTTTGTTTACTTTACCTCCAGAGCAGGAAGAAGCTTCCTGAAGCTGACCAATCAGAACAGAGTGGGCTCATCAGGAGGCGGGGCCTTAAAGAGACAGGAGCTAAAACATCCTGTTTCAGACAGAGGCTGAACTGAGGGGCTGCATAAAGGACCAGTAGAAGATGAATAAGGAGTTTTTAACTGTAGACCTGGAAATGTGCATGATATAACCTTGAAGAGAAAGAATTAGTTGAGTCTACAACTGACATGAGTTGAGCTTACATAACTATTTAAATTAGAGAACAGCTGGGCCAACTTCATATTCTTAGTTGGGTGCAGGTTTGGACGACTAGACGACAATCTAAAATATTAAATGTGGATCACAAAAAAAATATATATCACTGGGTCTCAACAATCCTAAAGAGAAATGCCTGCAAAATCTTTTTCTTCTTGCCCACTTGGCATAATTCTTTCTTAAGTCTTACCATTTCTTTCTCTTTATTCTCCTCCCAGAAGTTAAATCAGAGCCATCCATTCTTCACCATTTATCCTCCTGTGTGGATTTTCCAACGGTGGAAGTCATCCAGTGCAGTAGACGGTCTTGGAGGTTTTAAGCTCGCTATATCACTGCTGCTGTAACTAATTGCAGATAGACCGACTATTGATTTGCCTCCAGACATGTAGCAGATGTTTGTCTGCAGTTTCAGTAAAAGCAGGCAGTACATCTACAAAAGAAGACAGGAATGTAGATGCTTTACATTTTTTAGGATAGACATATCACATACTTTATTGTTTA
Source organism: Thunnus maccoyii (assembly GCF_910596095.1). Taxonomy (NCBI): domain Eukaryota; kingdom Metazoa; phylum Chordata; class Actinopteri; order Scombriformes; family Scombridae; genus Thunnus; species Thunnus maccoyii. Next base: position 35,478,550 of record NC_056535.1, on the reverse strand, counting down.
TGCTGCTAAAAAGATGAAGAAATGTTAAATGTGAAGGATTTTCCTCCAAAAGTCGCCCAAAAGCTTTTCAGGGAAACTCGCAACATAAACTGAAACTGAAAAAGGCAGAACCATTAAAAAGTTGGACAGAAATTTAACAAAAAATTACATTCCTCACAAGTTCTTGCTGTTATAAAAGATATTTTACCAAACATGACCTTTCATGCTTTGCTGGTACATCACACTGTTACTTATACTGTTAAAGAAATCTCTCTCGTGGTGCTGCAAGTGTAAAAAGTCAAATCCATGTAATATATTGTTACTATTAAAGGGTGGGTGCATTATTTTTTAGAGTTTTTGAGGTTTTTATATCATTCTGCAGCTTCACATTAGTTTTCTATATGTATTCCACATCACTGCTTTTTGCTAACGGCTGAGTGGGCGTTGCCTTTTGAAAAACATGGAAATGAACACAGGTGCAATCGTCCTTTAATATTTAAATATGTAATGAACACAATGTGGGCGCAGGAAATGCAAAACAGCAACCAAACCGCAGCAGCGATGCTCAGTGGAGTCTTCCACAGGTCCGATGTGTCGACTCTGCTGATGACACAACTGTGGTTCACTGACTGATGCAGCATGCAACAATCTTTCTTTAATTGTGAAAGAAACAAATTAGATGATTGTGGAGTTTTATCGTTCTGCAGCTCCATGCTCTTTTGAAGGAACTCATCTAGACCTTCACTATCAACTCTGTTTTATATATTTCTTAAAAAATACTAAGGAGAGCTAATGTCCCCTCACCCGTCCTCACCACATTCTAGATGGAGACTACAGAGAGCTTTACTGTCTGATACAAAAGAGCCTTCAGCAGACAGTAAAGACAGCTGAGAACATCATGTTTCTCTCTCTCTAAAGAGGACATTTATTGTACCATAAGCAATGAATCCACACTCACCTGCACTAACAGTCCAGCAGCTCTATGCTCTAATCACACAGCATCATTGGCACTCACACCTTATATAAAATACTATAATCTCCTCAACCTGCACCTTATTCTGCTGTTTATACTCGTACACAATCAGATTTCCCTTCTACAGTTTCTGCACACTATGAGACGCATCCTGATTTTTCCTTGCAATGTGCTGTTTATACATTATATTGTGTCTGTACTGTATTACTGCACCTATCTGTTCATTACTATTTATTGTGTTGTGTCTAACAGTGTAAATGTATATGGATGTGATAAATGAAAGCCTGCTACATGAATGTTTAGTAAATTTGCTCTTTGCTAATAAAAAAGCAAAGTGAGATGGATCAATATTGTTAAGGGATTAATTTGCATCAGAGCTTAATGAATCTGGGTATTTTATCAACCTGAAACCTTGTTTTATGGAAGTAGATGTTTTACTATTTACAAATGTTGGAAGAATCAAGTCCAAATAATAAATGCTTTAAAGGGACCATATTCTGCTTTCAACTGAGGTGAACGTATGTAGAAATACTGCCTGCAAGTCAAAAACCAGGGCTTCAACCTGCGCCGAACAATTTTCTCTACCTTGTCAACAAGCTGGCACATGCCCATAAATGTCCATCATTCCCTAGTTTTTGTTGCTAAGGTGTTTCCATATCTCGTTCACATTGTCAACTCTCATATTGTTATATTTTGGCTCAAACATGTGTGAATGGATTTGAGAAGTTGACATCTCAAATAAAGAACAAGAAATAGTCATAAAATCCTGCTGCTATTGTTTGTTTCGTTTTTTGTTCATGTTACCTCCATGGATGTATAAAGAGAACTGGATACAGCGTTGGAGGCGGGGCCCAGTTCACTCCTATGAAAGCTGCTCAGTGGCGCATGAAGCCAAAAAAGTTCAACTTCTTCTGCATCTGTTGGGCCCACAGAGGAAGCACACTGGTGACTTTTGCCAGCTGAGTCGGCTACTTCCGGTTTAGCCTTCTGGCTAACTTCTAGACTTTTGAAATGTGATCGGGCTAAACGGATCATATTCTGATAGTGAGATGAGTCATTTCGTGGGGGTTGTGAAAAATTATCGTCTCTTTCACAATGTAAGTCTATGGGGAAAAGTCCTTTTGGGCCCAATAGCGTCACGTGACGTTGTAATTACACAGTTTGGCCACTATGTCAAATTGGCTTCAAAGCCTGGTGCTGTTCCTGGGGGTCGGTTACCTCCAGAGCCGGAGGAAGCTTCCTGAAGCCGACCAATCAGAACAGAGTGGGCTCATCAGGAGGCGGGGCCTTAAAGAGACAGGAGCTAAAACATCCTGTTTCAGACAGAGGCTGAACTGAGGGGCTGCATAAAGGACCAGTAGAAGATAAATAAGGAGTTTTTAACTGTAGACCTGGAAATGTGCATGATATAACCTTGAAGAGAAAGAATTAGTTGAGTCTACAACTGACATGAGTTGAGCTTACATAACTATTTAAATTAGAGAACAGCTGGGCCAACTTCATATTCTTAGTTGGGTGCAAATTTGGCCGACTAGATGACAATGTAAAATACTAAAAAAAAATATATCACTTGGTCTCAACAATCCTAAAGAGAAATGCCTGCAAAAATCTTTTTCTTCTTGCCCACTTGGCATAATTCTTTCTTAAGTCTTACCATCTCTTTCTCTTTATTCTCCTCCCAGAAGTTAAATCAGAGCCATCCATTCTTCACCATTTATCCTCCTGTGTGGATTTTCTAACGGTGGAAGTCATCCAGTGCAGTAGACGGTCTTGGAGGTTTTAAGCTCGCTATATCACTGCTGCTGTAACTAATTGCAGATAGACCGGCTATTGATTTGCCTCCAGACATGTAGCAGATGTTTGTCTGCAGTTTCAGTAAAAGCAGGCAGCACATCTACAAAAGAAGAGAGGAATGTAGATGCTTTACATTTTTTAGGATAGACATATCACATACTTTATTGTTTATGGTGCTAAACAGATGAAGAAATGTTAAATGTGAAGGATATTTCTCCAAAAGTCGAAGCTTTTCAGGGAAACTCGCAACATAAAATGAAACTGAAGAAGGCAGAACCATTAAAAAGTTGGACAGAAATTTAACAAAAAAGGTATTTTTACTAAACATGACTTTTCATGCTTTGCTGGTACATTGTTACTCATACTGTTAAAGAAATCTCTCTTGTGGTGCCTCAGGTGTAAAAAGTCAAATCCATGTAATACATTTTTACCATTAATATTTAAATATGTAAGGAACACTCTGTGGGTGCAGGAAATGCAAAACAGCACGGTTTTGATATGGACATTCTGTTTGACAAGTGAAAAATCCATATATCTATTACACCTATCCATGCTTTAAACAAAGCTGTAATGTAAAATTGTATTTTAATCCGAATTTAACACTTCAACATGCATATAATTTTATCTTCAGAGTACAGGCGGCTCTGCCTGTAATTCACCAGAAGCCATCCGCTCCTCTAATTCATTCCCATTTACATGGAGCAATACTGGCCAGATAATACAATGGTATTTCCTGACGGCACACCCAGTGCCCATGCTTTAATTTACATCTTGATTTATGAGCTCTGAAGAGACAAAGAGGAAAAAAAAAAAAAGAAAAATATAAAACAACCCACACAGACCTTCCCTGAATAACTGAATGCACAATGTGCAAAAGTACATTAATGTGATTACTTGGACAAATGCATTGTGTTTGCATTTGCTCCCAGCAATTTTCTTGTGTCATTTAGTTTAATAACTACAGACGTGTCACCTCGCTGGTTGAGTGGACTGGCGCAGAAGCTACAAAAAGGACTGCATGCTGGGTGGTTGAATTCAGCTACTTTCACTTCTTGCTGTTCATCTGTTTGGTATCTGGGAACAAAGAGAAGGCCGATAAGATTTTTAACTCTCTGTAGGGAAAAAGAAAAGATGTGATATTGTCCGCAGCAGAAGGATTTTACTGTACAGGGAGAGAAACAATAATGTGAAGTGAAAGAGGAAGGAAGGCAGGTAGAGAGACTATATGATACAGTACTGGAGACTAGGGGTGTGCCTGAATACAAATACACAAAAACCCACTATTTGTGCAGAAAAGCACAAATAGTGGGGTTTTTTTAACGAATATTTGTTTCATACAAATATTTCAAAAATTATTTGTTTTCAGGAAGAAAAATAAACCATGTCAAATACCAGCGTGCAGGTCAGTTACATCACTATCTCAGTGTCTCTCCTCTGCTCCGCTGTGACGTCTATCAGCAGGTCTCAGTGAGGGGAGTCACATCCACCTGCTACATGACGCACATTTCCTAATTTGGACATCACTCCCGGAGTTGGGGGTGTTCCCCAGAGATAAAGCTGAACTACTGACACACGCTTCATGAACACTTATTGTAACACTTTAATTTTCTAAAATTAAAAACGTAATAAAAACAAAAACAGGATTTTTAAGCCTCTGTTCACTTTTATTCGAATACAAATACAAATAATTTTGCTGCCTAAACAAATACAGATACAAATACAAATACTGGGCTCTCTGCACATCTCTACTGGAGACTGGCTGGACCCTGTACGAAATGCTAGACGGCTTTTAATTTGAAAGAGGAAGTGGCGACCCTAAGCCGAGGCAACTGATGAACCGACCAATGGTATGACTTCATCACTCAGTCACTCAGACAGCACCTACTGTGTCGTCAATAGATTTTGTTTGCTAGCTTTTCCGTCTGTCCACCCAGCGAGCAATTTCCATCACTTTCCAAACCTGCGCGAGAAAAAAAAAAAAAACCTGGAATATGATTGATTCTTATCAACAATGTCACTGAACTGTTTGCAGAATCTGTAAAAAAAAATATTTTTCAGTTAAATATCTGTAGCCGTCAGCACAAGAAATGTGTGGTAATGTTGCATCTGCAGTTTTTTTTTGGATGCACTGCTCGTATTTTTACGCTCAGCGGGTACATTTATGTTTAAATCTTTAAGCTTTTCCACACAGATTCAAGTTTACAGAGTGAGATCATCAAATTTTGACTTTAGGCAAATCTCTAAACCCCTCTTGCTCTGGATAATTCAAATACATTGTGCAAACAGGATTATTACAGGAGGAGCTCTCAGTTTATGTGACCGGATTGCTTTTCTCATAATATTCACATTAGTGGCATTGTTGTGGTCATGTAAATAAACCCGGATATGACTAATACCTGGATGCCCGGGACACCATCTTGGCTAGAGGCTGCAGTAACTTAACAACAGCCTCTGCCACAGCATTCTTTCAAAAGGTTTCTGATGTGCACTGAGATTATGTGTGAAGCCTGGACATATGGCCCAAACTTTATAAAAAAAACTTTCCCTTGATGACTTGAAAGCTGCACATTCTGCAAAAAAAAGCACACATTTTTCTGTTACTTCCCACTGCATGATATCAACTTCAAACTACTGCCTATTTCCTTCACGTTATCCTTTCCTTAGAGGGAATATCTCCACATGGACCATGCTGCATATTTTGCAGTTTTTTTTAAGGCAAGTCAAGGTTTGTGTTCACTTCCTGGAAGCGTCGATACCTTTGAGCTGTTCTGTAGCTGACCCTGACCTCTGACCCCCCCCCCCCCCCCGAGAGAAGGCGTGGAGTGCTATTTGTCATTCAAGGGGTGTCTTTAAAGTGTCATTAAAGGGGAAGAAATGTAGGAAGGTACAAAAAGCCGTAAATCAGATGAAAGATAACAAGAAGTAGATGAGGGAATGATACGTAAAATAAGTAAAAGAAAAGTGCATCAGATTGAATGTTAGTCCCCACTGTGACAGAAACAGCTGGTCATCTGCTGGTCCTGGAGGTGCTAAAGCCAGGGCCTTGTCCAAATACAGCAGTTGTTAAGCAATAAACAACAAGTGTAAAGGAGGGCAGAGAGAAATGGAGTAGGAGGACTTATATTTAAATATATCGAGCACAAATACAGGGACAAATAATCGGAGGGAGCGAGAGGTCACAGAAGTATGAAAGAATCAAAGACAGAAGGAGGGAGGCTTTGAGAGGAGAGAAGAAGAAGATGCTTGAATGTACTACTTCTCTGTCCATTCAGTGTGAGGAATATGCAACAGAGGAGGGCGGGAGGGTGGAAGGAAGGGAGGGAGGAGGGAGGACAACACCTCAGAGTGCTATTCTGCCACTGTTAGTTCAGAATGAGTGCCCTCGTAAAGACACAGAGAGGCTGGGGGCTGTTTACGGTGCCAGCTTTTTTTAGAAACAGATGTTTTACTAGATCAACCTGGCACTGTAGGAGAGCAGGGAGGGGGAGGGAGGGGAGGAGAGGGGGGGAGGGACAGGTAATAAAGCCCCGAGCTGACAGACAGAGAGAGGAACTGAAAGCCAGAGAAGAAGAAAGGAAGAGGGAGGGAAGGCCGAGATAATGAGGCTGAAACAGAGCAGAGTTGATACAGACTGAGAGAGAGATGGCGGGGGTTTGAAACAAACAAACACTCTGAGGATATTTCAATAACTTTTCTTGCGAAGCACTTTGAGAAGTTTTGTTTTTATTCACTAATAGAAGCAACAAGACAAACTTAAGACTCAAAAGTAAAAAGTTGCAAATATAATTCTGACGTGTGCTTCATCATTTGTTGTTATGATTAATGAATTAAGAAGACTAAGAGTCCACAGCTATGCTAGCAGCTCTGTGAGGCTGACTCGCTGGTGCTTTGAGCTATAAATGGTTATGTCAGCATGTTTAAACTGCGCCCAGAGGGTAAATTATTAAAAGAAATTTGTCAACAAGCAAAGTTAACTGACATGTATAGAGCTGTTAACCCCTCTGGTACTGACTTTACCAGGTTTGATTCAAAAACTAAAACTCGCATTGATCGTATATATGTGTCCTCAAATTTCAATGTAATGATCCATCTACTCGTTAAAACTTCGCTGTCATCTGGAACCTCTGTAAATTAAATTTACAGAGTTTACAAAATAAAGATTTGATAACTGAACTAAAACAAGAAATACATAAAGTAATTCAATTAAATATTCCAAACTAAATCTTTTACTAAACTGTGTCGAAATACTAAAATATAGAATAAAAGATTTCTTCAAATTTAAATGTAAAGAATTAAATAAACTGAAGAATATAAAGTATGGTGCATTAATAAATCAGTATATTAGTTTGAAACAGAGATGAAGAAACAATATTACAAACAATATATATAAACAGTCAGATATAGATAATAAACGAAATCTTCTTCATGCCATTAATTACGGTCATTAAATCCATTAAAAACAAAGATGATCATACTGTTATTAGTGAAAATATGAAAAGAGAGGTCATTAAAGATTTATGTGCCACAGCATACAAAAAAAATAGAAACTGACAAAGACATTATGAGCACTTTGTTTGAAAGGTGTCCCTTCATACAGTCCGTTGACTTTTACTCCACTTATTGGAGAAATAAATAAAGAAGAGGTGGTTCAAGCTGTCAGACAACTAAATGTTGGGAAGAGTCCTGGTCCAGATGGTCTGCCAACTGAGTTTTATCAACTCTATAATGAAGAAATTATAACCCAGCATGTTTATCAGGTGTTGATCGTGTTCAGCTTAGTTTAGCTTGTTAGCATGCTAACATTGGGATGGGAATGTCATTGGTTTTGGTTCATAACCAAATATCTGCAAAGTATTGGACAGATTAAAATGTTGATCTGATGATGGAGCAGAAAGTCACCAAATACAATTCATCCTGAAGAGAAAGCAAATGTCTGTAAATAGTTTAACTTTAATACAGTCCATCCAAAAGTTGTCACAAATGTCGACCCCTTGGTGGAACCAGAGGAAAACACCACAGTCATTCAGTTTAATGAATAGTTTAGTATCAGGTGATCCAAAGTCTTCTCCATTAGTGAAACTTTGATCAATAAAGGATCACAGAGTCAGTGGTCTTCACCAAAGTGAAGTGAACCAACTAACAGAGTGATGCTGCTAGCGTGGCTAAAATCTGTTGGCCTTGTCATTTTTCTAAAGAATTCAAGGACATTTTTATAATAACTATGCAGGATATGTTCTAAAACAGTAAACCGAGGGCAGCAGAATAGCTGAGGGACAGTACAGGCTGTCCTATCACCAAAATATTTTTTGTCTTATCAACAGTGTCCTTCAGCAGGACATTAAACCCTCTACGTGCTCACTGCTCAGCAAACTACTCGGAATTTCAATATACTGTAAATATTTTTTTTTCAGGGAACAAGCTTATTGAAAATCAAAACAGCTTCGATATTCTTGCAGAACATCCATTCAACTAATCCTCCAGCTTGTCCCTGTCCCTTCTTTCTCCTCCCAGTGTCCCCATATGTTGAGGTGAGAAGCCCCAGTAGCGCGGTGGTAATGGGAACACGGGTGGGGTTTATTTATTTATGGGGCTCAGCCTGCAATAAACTGCTAGATTTCACACCTGCAGGGTCTCGAACGCTCGGCAGAAGACACAAGTGTTGTTGACATCGCTGCAATGTTTGCTGAGTTGTTCTTCATGAATACAGACAGACAGGATTCACAAGTGACTGCGTGCAAAGAAAGTAAGTGGAGAGTAGGGATGTGCAGAGATCCCATTATTTGTATTTGTATTTGTTGAGGCAGCAAAATTATTTGTATTTATATTCGAATAAAAGTGGAAAGAGGCTTAAAAATCCTGTTTTTGTTTTTATGACACTTTTAATTTTTTCGACGGCATGATAACCAATTAAATCCTAATTTGTTATGTGCTAGATTATATGCATATTAGGGATGTGCAGAGATCCCAGTATTTGTATTTGTATCTGTATTTGTTGAGGCAGCAAAATTATTTGTATCTGTATTTGTATTTGAATAAAAGTGGAAAGAGGCATAAAAATCCTGATTTTGTTTTTATGACACTTTTAATTTTAGAGAATTAAAGTGTTAATGAATAAACTACCTTACGCAGTAGGTCCCCACATCAGGTCTTGAACTGGAGTCTCCCAGATCATAGACGACTGTGCTGACTACTGAGCTAAAACTTTACTCATCGCCTTATTGCAGACAGACCTCTACCTATTTATACACCCATAACACACAGACAGCACATCGTGTAATGTGTAGGGAGGAACTTCAAAGGTGATTCTTGCTTTGCACTTTTCATTTATTGCCTATTTTTTACAACCTAACTTCGTGAGAAGGAGAAGAGGAACAACAGGTTATGGAGAGTCTCTTGGGAGCACTTTGCTTGTGTCAGTAGTTCAGCTTTATCTCTGTAACACCCCCAACTCCAGGAGTGATGTCAAAATGAGGAAATGTGCGTCATGTAGCAGGTGGATGTGACTCCCCTCATTGAGACCTGCTGATAGACGTCACAGTGGAGCAGAGGAGAGACACTGAGATAACAATGTAATCAATATGCAAACTGGTATTTAACATGTTTTTTTTTCTTCTCAAAAACAAATAATTTTTGAAATATTTGTATGAAACAAATATTTGTATAAAACCCACTATTTGTGCTTTGCTGAATAATGTATTTGTATTCAGGCACAGCTCTAGTAGAGAGGTTTCAGATAGCTGCCATCATGATGAATAAAGGATAATTATTTATGTGTATATTTATTTATTTTTTTGCTCATAACTTATTCGTTTGCATGCAGAAATACATTTTAAAAAATTACCTTGATACCTGCCAGGCTCTGTTAGGCTCACTTCCAGATTTATGACTCCCCCAACCCGACCCAACCCCCCACCTCTTCCTCACAGAAGCACTAAAGCCAGTTATTTACTTTTACTAAACTGTGCCAGAGGGCTTTTCTGCTACTGCAGGCACTTAAATGCACTCAAATATGGACACTGGTGAGTTAAGTTTAATCAAACACTCTTTAATTTAGAAATTTATTCGTCTTGTGTTTGACCAGGTCACACACCGTCACTGAAGCTTTATCTTTAATATAAGTGTGAACTTTTGGCCCCCCGAATTTCCTCTGAGAGTGTTTGAGGATCATGTAAAAAAAAAAACACACACAGATTCTGATTCTGTCCAGCCTGTCCTGCTCTTACTGTCCACATTTCTTCCTCTCTTTGTTCGCTGACCTCATTTTGTTACTGTGCTCTCTTTTTCAGCAACACAGACTTTTATTCCCCCCCTCCCTCCCCATCATACACACACCTCGCCCCGTCCCCAGTGAATATGTGCATTTCATGTTAAAAAACCTGCACTAAGTGGCTGCAGGTCAGTCTAGTCTCTGCTGAGCCTCTCTGAACATCCTTTATTAATGAGCCTCGTGGCCGTGGGGAGAAAACGCAGACTCACAACACCTAAATGTACAGATGAGAGAAAGATAGAGAGGTTAAAGGAGGACGGGGGAAGAAAAGGACAGAAAAAAAAAAAGAAAATAATTGGAGCGGCAAGGAGATGGAGATGGAGGAGTGATGGAGAGAGAGAGAGGAGTGTACAAAGGGGAGAGGACAGAAAGAGTAAAAAGGCAGAAGCAGGCGTGACGGAATGAAAGTGAAACAGCGTGACAGAGGAGACAAAAAAAAAAAAGAGAGGCTGCATCCAAACAACATTTTTTATGAACTACCTATTACCTGAAGACTCTTCACGGAGTCACCGTACGTCCCACAGTCGCGAGGTTTTCTTGCCCTTGTATCTCGTCACGCCGCAAAGCGGATTACAACGGCAAAGCCCAAACAAAACCCCCGCAGTGAGCGCGCACGCACGCCGTCGAACACTAACAGGTGTGAAAAGGTGTTTAGAAACGCAGCGAGCCAAAAGATTAGTTACTTATATCCATTTCAGTTCCATATCTTTGATATCAGATGGATTGTGCAGTCCAGATGAGGATTGCTGTAAGATTATATAGCGAGTTGCATGACATTGCTTTGAAGAAGAAGAAGAAGAAACTACAAAGAATACCAACAAAGAAAGAAAGAAAGAAAGAAAGAAAGAAAAGAGTCTTGCCACAAATCCAATCAGTTGGATTTTAAATGCTTTTAGTTGAGATAATAAGTCAATAGTTTTTTCTCTCTCGGGCAATGCAATCGACAAATTAATGCTCCTTGGTTTAGCTCTGTTTTACACCATATTCCAGTTGAAAAGTTTGAGTTTAAGGAGGAAAAAAACACTTAAAAGTGCACTAAATTTACTTCAATTTGTTCTAAAACTGAAAGTTTTTTTCCCTCTTGTTCTGGTTTTTGAGTGCAGAGTCTTAAATCCTCTTTTTTTTTGTCTCTCAGCACTTATTTCATCCAAGCCTTCAAACTTCTAATTTTATCCCAATTAACTGTATTCCCTCGTTTCTTCTGACTGTAACTGTTCTCACTACATAATTGTTTTATGGCCACAGTAATAATGCAAGGACACCGAGGCCCTGACCTTTGCTCCTTCTGCTCCTGCTGTGGAATCGTATGTTTTTTAATGAGAGTTCACTCGAGGTTAACTCGAATGTTCTGTAACTGACATTAGGCTTGCAGGGAAACACATACTAGATAACATACATAAATATGATCGCGGCATGTGTCAGGGTCGTACGCTAGACAAAGGAGCGACACACAAATCTGCATTTTTCATGGATGAAAAACAAGCATCATAAGATTTGGTGAAATTTCTGAGATGTCTCCTGCAGCGCTGTGTGTCGTGAGCGAGAAAAACTGAAACTGACACTTCAATTCGCTGCTTATTTTTATGTAATTAGGTCTGCAGTTATGTGTACGGAGCTGCCGTTTTCAGACTGGAGTCTCTGTGAATGATGACAACCTGTTACAGCTGCAGTCTCATATGAACGGGTCAAACGTGGGCGGAACGTGCTTGTTCATTAACCTCGGTCAAACACCGAAGAAGAAGTGTGAGACAAGAGAGACTCGCTGTACCTGTGCAGTGGAGAATATCATAAACATAAATGGTGTTTCAATCAGTTGGACTGAACATAACAACTGAGTTCCTAAATGTACCAAAGACAAAGGAAAACTTTAATATCAGTACTGATAAGAGTATGGCAAGTTGTTGCAGTTGTACAGTGCTAGCCAGTGTTGGACATAGTTCATGTTTTCTCCTAATAAAGCTACTAAAACTCATGATGTCTTAATGCATCTTAAATACAACCTTCTCCCCTCAGTTCACATTTATATACTACTGATTTGTTTTGGGAAATATGTTTTAAGGGATGACTTGATTTTATGATACCTGTCCTGTTAGTACAATTTAGCTAAAGTAGCTAACGTTAGCCCAATGCTGTGTCTCAAATCGCATATTTCTGTACTTACACTTAACATTCTTAGTGCATAAGTGCGTTCACACTGAGAAGTATGGAAAAATGCACTGAGCACTGTGAGAACCTGGATGGTGCACTCAAAACGATCAAAACGATGAGTGTGGAACTATGGACACTTCTCGCCCTTAATGGTCGCCATCTTGGCTACGTAGCGGAAGGGGAGGGACCACTTTTCAAACTATACATGTGTTTTTTAGCACTAAGCACCACTATACTGTTGTCAGATATGAGCCAGCAGTATGTTTTTTGGGTTAATTTAGCAGTCTGTAATGATTTGGTAGCACAAACGATAACACGAATGCTAACGCTAGCTAATGCTAACGCTAGCTAATGCTAATTTGCGATCGTCATTTCCGGTAAGTGCACAACGGCTGCGTTTGATTTGAGACAACACTACCCTGTCAAAATTCACACACTACGCCAGTAAGTACATAGTGTACACAGTGTACTACATGAAAGTGTACTAACAGAAGTATGTGATTTGAGACACAGCTTCGGTGTTCCCAATAAGCTAGCGTTAGCTTAGGTAGCGGGACGTGTTTCCAGAGTGTGAAAGGCAACACCTGTGCTCCTTATTTTGAAGCTCCTGGTCCCCAACAGATAATTTTTTTGCCAACCATAAGCTAAAGCTTAAAGCTAACTTCTCATGACGAAATGATGCTGAACAACATTTCAGTGTGTCCAAAGCCACTTTATTTGTTATACAGCAGGTAAACTAGTAGTCTGGACCATCAAATCATGTCAGTATAGATGGACACATTGTAGAATAATTATGGGTCCAGCGGACAAGAAACATCATAAATCTTTAAGAATAATTGTTAAATTCTTCAAAATGAAACATATAGCAACTCTCAAAAATATGATGTAACATCTATACACAATGTATGTATGTATCTATGTTGGTTGTAATGTGCAAAAGTCACTATTCAGACTGGTATATAATGAAAACAGGGATAAACCCTAATAAAAAGTGCTATAATGTACTTACAGATGACAGTTCTTCAGTATTTTACACTGTCATGTACAGTACGAATCAGATTATTAGTAAAAACAAACAAAGATAATCTTTGTTTATTCATCAAATATTTCTATTTGTTGCATCAGTTCAGTGTGAAAAAATATGTTCCACTTCAAAATGCATAAAAACCTTTTATGCAACATGTTTTGCTTTTTTTTTTTTTTTACATTGTTCACATTACAAAATCACACAAAACACCTTGATGTATACGCAGCTTTCCTTTCTCTCTCTTTTTCTGTCTCAGCATTGTTTCTTTTTTTGTTCTCTCTCAGTCTATGACAGGCTCTTGCTGCATATCATTTTTTTTCTCCTCTTGACTTGTATCTTTGTCTCCGACTTATTTTTCCTCTCTAGTCTATGAAAGCCTCCCTCTGTGTCTCCCTTCTCTGTCTCTTTGTAACTCTATCTCTCTCTCTCCTCTTCTTTACACCGTCAGACTTGCAGCAGCTATCCAGGGAGACAGCATTAAGAACAGTATCGACTTCAAAGGCTCGTGCTTAATAAGTGGTTGAATGTAGAATCAGGCCTGCGAATTAAACAATAAAATAGCAGGACAGATGTGTGTGTGTGTACGCTACATCTGGCTAACTGTGTTTGAAACTAATGAGAGCAGGATGGGGGTGAGAGAACAAATGATGGATGGAGGGAAAAAGATGACAGACAGGAAAACAGGAGCAAGAGAAGGGAGGGAGAGAGGGGAGGGAGAGAGGGGTGGTGGGATAAAATATTGCCTCACACTAAATTAGTGCTTCGAGTCACAATTAGTTTCACTTCAAAGGAGGAATTTTGTTTGGAAATTGGATTAGCGAACATGATGTATTTGATCGAAATGAGATCAAGACCTTGTAAATCTTCGAACCAGAATGATAATATGATAAAAATCTGGTCAGTATGAGCAAAGTGTATCTCATCAATCCACAGTGTTTTCATCTTGATAGACTCACTTCTCTCTTTTTCACTCTCTATACTAGGGGTGTGCCCGAATACAAATACGTTATTTGGCAAAGCTCAAATAGTGGGGTTTTTAGGAATATTTGTTTCATACAAATATTTTAAAAATTATTTGTTTTCGGGGAAAAAAAACAAGTCAAATACCAGCGCACCAAAGTAGCAATGAATGATGTACAGAATAGGGATGTGCAGAGATCCCAGTATTTGTATTTGTATCTGTATTTGTTGAGGCAGCAAAATTATTTGTTTTTGTTTTTATTACGCTTTTAATTTTATAAAATTAAAGTGTTACAATAAGTGTTCATGAAGCGTGTGTCAGTAGTTCAGCTTTATCTCTGGGGAACACTCCCAACTCTGGGAGTGATGTCCAAATTAGGAAATGTGCATCATGTAGCAGGTGGATGTGACTCCCCTCACTGAGACCTGCTGATAGACGTCACAGCGGAGCAGAGGAGAGACACTGAGATAGCGATGTAACCGACCTGCACGCTGGTATTTGACATGGTTTATTTTTCTTCCCGAAAACAAATAATTTTTGAAATATTTGTATGAAACAAATATTCGTAAAAAAAAAAAAAAATCCACTATTTGTGCTTTGCCGAATAATGTATTTGTATTCGGGCACACCCCTACTGGAGAATTAGCGCCACCTGCTGTTTATCTCAACAGCATCTGTCATCAACCTGTATCTGTTGATACTTGATTGACATTTCAGATTCCCTTTTTGCCTTGATTAACAGGTAGTATTTATTAGTACCAATCAGATATTATCAGTTATTTTATGACTGTTCAGTTGTCTGACAACAGAAACATAATAATATGTAAATTACAATAACTAAATCATGAGTTCAGCAGACAAACAGAAATGTAACCAGCTGCGTCTCTCTGACCGTCACCACATGTTGGATGTGACGTACAGTTTTATTGAGGATGCAGAAGAAGAGATGTAGCTGTTTTCCTGTTGTTCAGATGTTTACAAATGGACACACGTCTCAGTCTCTGATTTTCTGTCTTCCCAATCTGATCATAACTCCGATGTTGTTCTCTCTCTTGTATATTTGATAACGACTTCCTGTCTCTTGGAGCTCCCGCATCCTCTCATATCTCAACTCTTAACATCCTTCAGTGACATGGATTATTCAACATGGAGTGCATTTAGCCATGATGTAAACGTGGTCAGTGAAGTGTGCCATCCACGTTAATGCATTTCTGTGCATATGTAGAGACTATAAACTCTGCAGCGTTCGTTTCCAGGACTTCATTTCATCAATCAATATCTCTGATATTTGCAGGATCCAGTATGTAAGGTTGAGTCATGTATTCATTCATGTATGTTTTAACTACTATCATCATGCAAAACTAGATTTCTCTCCTTCTTGGTGACACTTTAAGTGGATTTCTGCATTGACTTACATTCAGCCATCAGCTGTCATTTACACGCCGCAAGTCTGCGCTTCATTTGCATCGAGTCACTCAGCGAACGCTCCTTCGGGTCGACTTTCGGTGAATGAGCAGATGGATGACGTGACCGTGAACTGACCTCTTGGCTGTTAGACCTTTAAACTTGTGTCAATCCCATTTTTTGTACAAAAAATTTCTTCAGCAGTTTTGCCTTTGTGGGTGTAATTATATATGTGAATAACAGGGATGTGCAGAGATCCCAGTATTTGTATTTGTATCTGTATTTGTTGAGACAGCAAAATTATTTGTTTTTGTATTTGTATTCGAATAAAAGTGGAAAGAGGCTCAAAAATCCTGTTTTTGTTTTTATGACACTTTTAATTTTAGAAAATTAAAGTGTTACAATAAGTGTTCATGAATAAACTACCTTACAGAGGAGGTCCGCACATTGGGTTTTGAACTGGAGTCTCCCAGATCATAGACGACTGCGCTGATTACTGAGCTGAAACTTTATTCATCACCTCATTGCAGACAGACCTCTACCTATTTATACACCCGTAACACAGAGACAGCACAGCATGTAATGTGTAGGGAGGAACTTTGAACAATTATTACTTTGCACTTTTCATTTTTTGCCTATTTTTTACAACCTAACTTTGTGGAAAGGAGAAGGGGAACAACAGGTTATGGAGAGTCCGTTGGGACCACTTTGCTTGTGTCAGTAGCTCAGCTTTATCTCTGGGGAACACCCCCAACAAATCATTTTTAAAATATTTTTATGAAACAAATATCAGTATAAAACCCACTATTTGTGCTTTGCTCAATAATGTATTTGTATTCGGGCACACTCCCAGTGAATAACACAAGTTATAAGAATGAAATGTGACATTTGTAGTGCAGTTGACCAACATAACAAAATAACACAGATGTACATGGAAGGATATCTTGGCAGGAAGGTTGCTCAGGAACAACTATGCTCCATAGAAACACACATTTGATCCATTTTAAAACCTGTCTTAACATTTAAGTTACAGGTTTGTTGAGACATTGTTGGGATATGATCTTTCAAAGTTCAAAGTCCTGCTATATTTTCAGAATAATATCATATTGTTTACCACAGCAGCTTCTCAAAGGCAGTTAGAAATGTCCTTTTAATCCTATTTTCCTACTTTTAGATGACTAATTTAAAAGCAAGTCAATGCAAACACTGCAGATTACATTAGCAGTTGATCGTCATTATGAATTGAGATTGTTGAGAAAGGGTTAACCATGGCTTTCTGGTTTAAATGTCAGCACGGCTTGGTCAAATTTCTCATCTTCATAGCTTTATAGGTTATGCTAATTATGAAAATGAAAATTCTCTATATCTGCCCAGGAATATACCGTGTCAAGAAAGGGTTAAAAAGGTCTATTATCTGCCATTTAAATGGCGGCGTGGCTCGGCACAGATTTCTCATCTTCCTTGCTTCCATAGCTACGTCCCCTGTGGCCGATTGGAAATTTATCCATTGTCTCTCTGTGTCCCGGGCCAGCTGAGCCAACTAATCAATTATAATCAGGTAACCAATCAGGGCACAGGTATACCAATTAGGGAGTGCCAGGGATCCTGGGAATATCAATTAGAAGACCTGATTTGGCTCTAATTTAGAACAGCTGCTACAGAGCTCTCTGGGTGACAGCTAGTATTCCCCCTTTCTAGGACTGTGGTGTCTGCACCTGACTCTCTCTCACACACATACACACACACTCAGATAGCTTTATTTGGCCGTCCTGCTCGCCGCTGCTGATAATCAGGGGACAGATAATTCTAGAGGAGCCTTTATTAGCTTCATGTCGATAGCTTCTCGAGAGCACGAACAGCAGCGACGCCAACAATATGACGCAAGCAAAAAAAAAACACAAAATAGGTGCATATACAGACATAGAGACTTACAGTATGTGCACAGAACAAAGTGCTGAACCCATGCACACACACACACACACACACAGTATGGGATAATAATCCTAACTATTTGCTCAGAGTAGCGGTGCGGAACCACTCTGAGCTCCTGAGGACAAAGTCACATTCGAGCTGACACTCTCCTCCTCACTCTTCTGCTCTCCTCTTCATCTCTTGTTTCTCTCCTCCTCCCCCAGCAGAATGTCATTTTTTTTTTTTCTGCTTTACTCTCCTGTTTCTCCCTGCAGTTCTTCTCTCCTCTGTCTGACCTGAACAGCACGGCGTTGACAGCAGCGGACAATTAGACCCCCTTGGTACAGATATATATATATATATATGGAGCATTGTTTCATGCTTGTAGTATTTATTATTTAAAGATACACTGTTTAGAAAGAAAATAGCAGACTGAAATCATTCTAAGCATCTCAGAGATAAGAGGTTGTTTAGTAGATGTTGTTAAAGAGGACATATTCAGCATATTTCCAGCTCTATATTTATATTCTGGGGCTCTACTGGAATATCTTTGCATGATTTCCAGTTAAAAACTCCTTATTTATCTTCTACTGGTCCTTTATGCAGCCCCTCAGTTCAGCCTCTGTCTGAAACAGGCTGTTTTAGCTCCTTTATGTCCATAAAACATAATTTTCCAATTGATAGTGTTACGTCTGTATGTATCTCATTATCTAAAATCTTCTGTGTGTATTAGCCTGATATTTTGCTTTCTTTGCCTTCTTCTTCTTCTTCAAATTTGACGTTCTCGCTCACATTAGTTGTGGTGTATAAAGCGTCTGTTAGAGAAGCGGTTCCCGTAGCGTTCCCGCCTTAAGGATGAGCCAAAGGATGCTGCAAAATTAATGATGATTGTTCATTTATTGTGCATTTTTAATAACTGTTTACCACATTAAACAAATCTGCAGCATTCTCATTAATTAGTTTTATGTTACAGTCAACATTGTTTCAGTATGTTTCAAACAGAAACGCATCTGTGCATCATCAATATTAATATTTGCAATGATAAGATATTTATTGTTTATTTATTGTTATGTACAGTTTAATGATTAATCGTCCTTCCGGATCTGATATAGTTGAGTTGTGGATGAACTGTCTGTTGATTAAAATGGGAACATCTCTCTGTCCGACATCTAAATTTAGAAGAAAATGAAAGAAATACATTTAACATTTAAGCATATTTAAATGTATTCATTGTTTATTTTAAGTTAAATATTTATCTGAGAATCAACACAACACCTGTCGGCTTTTATTCTGAATGATTGAGAATGGACCTCTGTTATTAAACTCAACTGGCTATTGATGTAATATAACCTAACCCTAACGCCCTAACCCTAACCCTAATCCTAATCCTAACCCTAACTCTAACGCCCTAACCCTAACCCTAACCCTAACCTTAACCCTAACCCTAACCCTAATCCTAACCCTAACGCCCTAACCCTAACCCTAACCCTAACGCCCTAACCCTAACCCTAACCTTAACCCTAACCCTAACCCTAATCCTAACCCTAACGCCCTAACCCTAACCCTAACCTTAACCCTAACCTTAACCCTAACCTTAACCCTAACTCTAACCCTAATCCTAACCCTAACCTTAACCTTAACCCTAACTCTAACCCTAATCCTAACCCTAACGCCCTAACCCTAACCCTAATCCTAACCCTAACGCCCTAACCCTAACCCTAACCCTAACCCTAACCCTAACGCCCTAAGCCTAACCCTAACCTTAATCCTAACCCTAATCCTAACGCCCTAACTCTAACGCCCTAACCCTAACGCCCTAACACTAACCCTAATCCTAACCCTAACGCCCTAACCCTAACCCTAACCCTAACCCTAACCCTAACGCCCTAAGCCTAACCCTAACCTTAATCCTAACCCTAATCCTAACGCCCTAACTCTAACGCCCTAACCCTAACGCCCTAACCCTAACCTTAATCCTAACCCTAATCCTAACGCCCTAACCCTAACGCCCTAACCCTAACCCTAACTCTAACGCCCTAACCCTAACGTCCTAACCCTAACCCTAACCTTAATCCTAACCCTAATCCTAACGCCCTAACCCTAACGCCCTAACCCTAACGCCCTAACCCTAACCCTAACCTTAATCCTAACCCTAATCCTAACACCCTAACCCTAACGCCCTAACCCTAACGCCCTAACTCTAACCCCAACCCTAATCCTAACACCCTAACCCTAACGCCCTAACCCTAACGCCCTAACTCTAACCCCAACCCTAATCCTAACCCTACCGCCCTAACCCTAATCCTAATCCTAACCCTAACCCTAAAATCTATCGTATAATTACTGTATATTCATGTTAAACTGGGAGTTTTGTAGTTTGCAGCGTCATGACAAAACATTTCCTTTGACAGACTCTTAAAAAGTTTAGGCACCAATGTCTTAGAGAAGAAAAGTGAACAGCAGCTGTGGACAAGCTGGGGAATCCTGATAGAGGAAACCCTTAACAATCACTGTCAACTTGTCTTTGATAAAGACTTTCAATTTCACTTTGTTTTACCGTCGCTGCTCAGCAGCCGACAGCGTTTGACTGCGCACATGCCAGGCATGCAGATCCTACTTTCCCCCTGAACAAGTTAAAATAATTTAATAAGTAATTACAGAGAGGTCAAACGCTCGTTTAGTTTTACATGTCCAGAGAACCTTGAAGATGAAAAAACTGGTCACAGACATAAAATACAACATTCTTTGTGCACTCTGAGGCAGAGAAAGGAGAGAAGTTATATTAAACATTTTTTTAATGAGGCATTTTGACCATCAGGGCAGAAATATTAACTTCCATTTAAGCCTGAATAAAGACATTTAATTTAACTTCTCTCCTTGCTCTGACTGAGAACATGTTCTTTTCTGAAATATCACAAAAGCAACTCACATATTGTCTCTTCTATTTAGTTCAGTACGTCACTATTAACTATTATTAACTGTTTGGGGAAATGTCTTTGTTTCCTGATTTGTTGTCAAATTAAACTACATTTTTTGTGGCTTCAGAATGATCATTTGCAGCACCAACGAACAAGAGAATCAAACAAAAGTTAATCTAGCAGAGAATGACAAGAGATGGTCAAGATGAAACTCTTAATAATTGGTACCAGATGGTTATTATTGTAAAAAAACAAAAGAAATGATGAATTAAAGCATTTAAAAACCATAAAATATTATCAGTAAAGAAAGAAAGCAGTAGTTTATTTTGAAAAGACACCAGTATGTTGGAAATGCACAGGAACTGAAGTAATGAATGTAAGTGGAAACATGAGTATAAATATTGCTGCAAGCTTACTTCACTTGGGAAATGCTGAGCACTAATGGAGTGTATAGATGCAGGATGCTATAATGGTTACCAGTATAACAGGCTGGCTTGGAGCCACTTTACTTCTCCTTGACTTTATTACGCTTAATGGTTTTGGCCAGTGCTGTATACTCTGTCGATAAGTCTCTAATGAATCCCTGCTGGTAGCTGTTAGCCGGTAGCTTTTGCACACGTTATGTTGGTATTTGACTTTTAAATGTGGAAATCAGAGAGGAGTTGTTTGTCGGAGTCCTTGGCGTCTTAACGAAGATAATCAGCTCGTCTAGATAACCTCTATCAGTTCATTTTAGACAGAACTGCCCTGCTGCACCGACTGCAGCGACGGCACAAAGAGCTTTTACAGCATTTACCTGCTGTTAAAACGCAGATATGTGTTTGGTGCACGTGATGCTACTTTATACTTCCACTCCACTACATTTCAGAGGGAAATATTGTACTTTCTACTCCACTACATTTATTTGACAGCTTTAGTTACTTTTCAGATGAAGATTTGACACAATGGATAATATAACAAGCTTTTAAAATACAACACATTGTTAAAGATGAAACCAGTGGTTTCCAACCTTTTTTGTCTTTTGACGTCTTACAAAAAGTAGTGTGTAGTCGGGGTCACATTTCACATGTCTATGAGTTGTTAACAGCTCCACCAAATAGTGATTTTTCCCTCTAAACTTCTCACATGCTTTCATTTCAATAAATGTTCAAATGATCCAATATTTCAGCAAAAATCAAAGATTAGAGAAAAAGTCCAAAATTAATTAATCATCTCACGACCCCTCAGATTTATCTGCTGACCCTTTGGAGGGGCCCGACCCCTAGGTTGGGAACCACTGGACTAAACTAGCTAACTGTATATAAAGTAGTGTAAACTAGCTCCACCTCCAGCAGCTACAACAGTAACATGCTGCTCTAACACTGATGCTTCACTATTAATAGTCTAATGATGTCATATATAATAATATATCAGTCAGAGGGACCAAACCACTACTTTTACTGCAATACTTTAACTACATCAAGCTCATAATACTTATGTACTTTTACTGCAATACTTTAACTACATCAAGCTCATAATACTTATGTACTTTTACTGCAATACTTTAACTACATCAAGCTCAGAATACTTATGTACTTTTACTGCAATACTTTAACTACATCAAGCTCAGAATACTTATGTACTTTTACTGCAATACTTTAACTACATCAAGCTCATAATACTTATGTACTTTTACTGCAATACTTTAACTACATCAAGCTCATAATACTTATGTACTTTTACTGCAATACTTTAACTACATCAAGCTCATAATACTTATGTACTTTTACTGCAATACTTAACTACATAAAGCTGACAATTACCGAGTTAGAAATCCTTAAAAACTGCTTCTCCTCCGTAAAAATACGGAATCTAATAAAAACATGTAAATATTTTCATTTTCAGAAGTTGAACTGCTGGTTGCGAGACGTCTCCTTGTTCACTCTAAAGTCAATTCTCAGTGTTTGTGCACCAAGAAGCTTCAAGTTTCCACATTTACAAATGTGTAAGACTCATACTGGACCACGATCAGCTTCCAGATGTCACAAATCACGCTGTCAGACCCGCAGCTTAAGCCTGTTAGTGTTAAATTCTGCACACACATCATTCTGCACAGCGAAGCTCAAACATTCAACTCGAAGTAACGAGAAGAAAAACACATTTTTTTGAGTGGAGGGAGATTTTTAAGTGGGATTTTTATTTGTAATGGGAGTATTTTCCACCACTGATGTTTTGCTCACAGTGGTGTATGTGTAGTGGTAATCGTGCTGCGCTGAAGCAGCTCTTTAGGAGTTTAACACCAGATAGATTTGTCACCCATTAACCATACAGCCTACTGATGTTATCTCACTGCTCCTTGCCGCTGTCACGTAAAAGACGTCTCCACTAAGATATTATTAGTCTCTGATCTTGCTACCGCTCACACACACACACACACACACATACACACAGATAGCTTTATTTAGCCTTCCTGCTCGCCACTGATAATCAGGGGACAGATAATTCTAGAGGAGCCTTTATTAGCTTCTCGTTGAGAACTTTCCCCCCTCCGAAAAGCACGGCTGACTGAAGAACAACAGTGACACAAACAATATGACCTTTATATTCAAAAGCACATCTCATTTAAGGAGTTTCTTTTATATTCTGAGCTGGTTGTTGGTGTTGTTGCTCTCTGTGCTGCTGCAGTGTGGGTGGGAATGCTGCTTTCTTAAGACACATGAGCCTTTTAGTAAAATGCTTTGGCTTTTTTTTCCTGCGGTCGTGCGAACCCTCCGTGGGTAGAGCAAGGCACTAACACTCTCAGGGGTCAGAGGTTTGATTCCCGGTGGAGAGACCCGTGCTGTACGAGCCTCCAGCAATGCAGTATGTGTTCTGTTTCTTACACTTCTTCTACTGATTATTATTATTTTTATGTATGTAATTACATGTTGTACATTATGTTTAATCGCTGTGATGGTTATTATCTTTATTTATGTACAAATGCATCAAATTGTCTCCCTGCAGAACAGTCATCCTTCTATGTGATGTCCTGGTTTGACACTTTGTCAAGCTCTGTTAAGTTCTGGAGTTTAATGCTCATAATGTTCTGCATTAAACAGATCTTAACCCGACGGTGTATATAAAAGTTTAGAAGAAGAAGAAGAAAAAAGAAGAAGAACAGATGGAGAAAACTTGAGACGTGCCTGTGCATTAAAAATGAATTAATATTCTTAATATTAACCACGGTTTTGGAGTTTTGTTATCCCCGATTGTCTCATTTAACAAGACCTGCTGATCTTTATTAAAACTTGTTGTGCAAACGACTTAATTGTTAAAACTGCATTAACTTAAAATTCAGTCATTTGGGGGGGGGGAAGAAACGAGCTGTAAACACAACACTGAACTATCATCACCTTAAGCTGATGTAGCAAATTTGTTAGCAGACAGTTGCTTGTTTACGGAGCAACATTATCATTCACTGGGAGTCGTGTTTCTGTCCACCTGGTGAATCTAAGTCCAATATTCACTTTAACAGCTTTATATACACCAGCTCACTAACTTTTATCTGCCTTCGGTGCTGAGCAGGTAGAGTACAGACGGTGTTTTAAAGCCTTTATGCAGAAAACAATAGTCTGCTGGAAAATGTTGCTGATGATGAGACATTGTCATGTTGCAGAGCGTTAAATTAAAAACATGAAAGATGTTGAAACACACATAGAGGGAATTAATTATCTGAGGGTTTGTCACAGTGAGTGACCCCTTTCAAATACACATACTCATTTCATCCACTGTTAAAAGAGTCCTCCACTGATTTAGCACGGCACTGCTATTACATCTTCTTCCTTGACACGTTTTGGTCGTCTGTAAACACAAGAAATTTCCCCAGAATTATGCAACTGGCTGCATTAATGGATGCAACAGAACCAGATATATCGTCTTTTTTATTCCATGCATTGTTCTTCTTCCTTGTCAAAACCTGCTGTCTACATTACCTACAATGCAATTGGAGATTGAGCTGTGTTATGCTGGTAGCAGCTAACGTAGCCTGCAGCTGTTAGCCTCCAGCAGAGATGAGGAGCTGGCTGCAGAGGTCTGGTAACCTCACTGCTTTCTAGTCTTCAGCCCAACTATCAGATTTCACTCAGTTCCCTCTGGAGACACAAAAGGCTTCATGCTGTTAAACAACACTGCCCCACCCATGGGATGTTTTAATCTTTATGGTGCTATTTTCAGTATCAGTTATACTTATTCTGATTTACCTTTCAAATGAGACCAGGTTATGAACCAGGGTTGAAGAACAGTAACCTTTCTTTTTAGTTTGGGTGCATTGTTTGCAGGCTTATGTCTGGTAAGATGTTATAGTACTTTTTCACATATGCAGTAAATGTGTAAAATTGATGGAATTTCCCTTTAATATAAAAATATAAATTATAGCTCCTTTAAAATAATTGCATCACTAGATTGAACAGTGTATTAGTTCAACTTGTTAAACTTGTAAAAGATCTTTGTAACGCTGCAATATTCATGCAATTATATGTAATAAAAACATAAATAATGTAGTATATAATGATATAGAATATAATAATAGTATATAACAGGGATGTGCAGAGATCCCAGTATTTGTATTTGTATCTGTATTTGTTGAGGCAGCAAAATTATTTGTATTTGTATACAAAAGTGGAAAGAGGCTTAAAAATCCTGTTTTTGTTTTTATTACGCTTTTAATTTTAAAAAATTAAAGTGTTACAATAAGTGTTCGTGAAGCGTGTGTCAGTAGTTCAGCTTTATCTCTGGGGAACACTCCCAACTCTGGGAGTGATGTCCAAATCAGGAAATGTGCGTCATGTAGCAGGTGGATGTGACTCCCCTCACTGAGACCTGCTGATAGACGTCGCAGCGGAGCAGAGGAGAGACACTGAGATAGTGATGTAACCGACCTGCACTCTGGTATTTGACATGGTTTATTTTCCTTCCTGAAAACAAATAATTTTTGAAATATTTGTATGAAACAAATATTCGTAAAAAAAAAAAAAAAAAACACTATTTGTGCTTTGCTGAATAATGTATTTGTATTCGGGCACACCCCTAGTATATAATAATAATAGTATATCTATATTATACTATTATATATGTATATATATATAACAGCTTGTTCTAACTTTATAATCAATAAAAAATGTTGTACAGTGATAACATGATACACAGATGTTCATTATCAGTTAGTATTTATAAATCACAGCTGTATGAACAAACCCTCCAATTCTTGAATCATGAACAAAATAAACAAAAAGCTTATTTCATAAAACTTTAAACTTATTCTTATTGTTATTTTTATTTGTTTAAGACAAACAGAAGGTGACAGCAGTGAAGTAAAGTGACTGTTCTTTCGCTCCTCAGTCTGTTGTCATGTTTCCAGTCAGCAGGCAGAAAGTCAGAGGTCCCAAGATGCCTTTCTGTCTCTTCACGGGTCAAAGGAGAGGAGGGCACAAAAATATGGCCGCCATCAGTATGACACTACACAGAAAAACAAGGCTGCACATAATGTGATTTTAAATAAGAACGCCAATACTCTCTATGACAGATTGATGTCTCAGACACACGTCATGTTCACATACAGTTACATACGTGTTTAAATTAGCTCGTTATCTCTGAAGGTGACATGCGGAGGTCGTGACACGAGCAGAGAACTAATGATGCTGCCGATTGCAAAACGAGGGAGGAGGAGGAAGAGGAGGAGGAGGACAAGATAATCAGGTTCTATTCTCTCTTTCTATTCTGTTTTTTTAATCTAGACTGAACTGTTGTCAATTATCAGACCACCTCCTGAACCTGGTCCGCGGCACAATGGCTTGTTAATGAGAGAGGTGCAGGTGATTGGAGAGGCACGGGGGCTCATTTAAAGCAATAACAACCAGGAGGGGCATTCATCACTGATTACGCCGCGCCTCGCACCTCCACACATTATGGAAGTAGCAATAATCACAGTAGAAAACATGCTGGAGAGTATAATGGCTCCTTAAACAAATACTGATAAACATCTGAAAAGTTTTATTCATGGTGTTGTGATTAAAAACTACAATTAAGGGTAAAAGAAAAAGACCACAATCATAGAAAATAAATATGAATAACAAACATATAGAGCTGACAACCTGATAACTCTTCAATATATGATTCATTTGAGCTCTTTATCTCCATAAACTGAGGATTATATATTATTATGAGTTGCTGCTTCTGTGAACTTTACAACCTCACTGATACATATGGAGACAATCTTACTGTATTATCTTACATAAATATTACAGCGTAATATAAACACTGTGCAATAACATGCACATAATATGCTTTCATTATAGTGTGCACGTCTAAGCAGACTGCATACAGTGTAGACTATGCATATAACTCTCAATATATGCACATAAAACCTCTCAGTCAATAGAGTCATTTATTATTCATTCAGTATTTATTCTTATGCTCTCTTTCATAACCTGAATCACAACCTTGCACATATAGTTTATAGTAACAATCTGACCTGCGTGTAATAGTTTGTTGTATACAACGGCGAATGTTTAAAGTTATAATCCGTATAATTTCCATGAAACCAAACTCTGTTTTTGATACTATTTAAGGACACATGCATTAATCTTTCAGTAGTAGCGTCTGAGTGCTCTCCTCCAGACGGGATACGAAATGATTCCTCGAAACGTTTTCCTGTAATCGTCTCCTGGATTTCTTCCACGGTGGTGAATCTTCTCCCTTTCAGTCCTGATGTTAGTGTCACCAAGCTGCAGACAGACTTTACCTAACAGCAAACCCAATAACCTTAATCCTACTCCCTATGCTATCAATGGCTTCCAGGAATGTTTGGGTTCACAATTAACAGTTAAACAATGTTTTTAGTTTAAGTTTGAGTCTGTTTTGAACATTTTGAGTCATTATCAATAAAGATTTGTAACTTTTCTTGCAATTTTGGTTCCTGATAGCTTCATACTTGTTTAATTTAACTGACAAAATGATAAATTAGAATTACAGTGCAAAGTTTGTGTTGATAAAAAGGAAACCAAGCAAAGACAGAAGAGTTGTCAGTAATAAACCAAATCAAACCAAAACATTTATATGAGTAAAATACAAATTCACCAGCAAGGACCAAACCATCAACAAGATGTGTTTGGATGATTTCTAATGGAAAACAACAGTTCTTCCAGTTGCTGACTGCGTTGTGGGGAAGCTTATGAGGAATCTACCGTAGCACCCGGGTCCCCTCAGGACCCTACGAAGGAGAGGAAGAATCAGGAAGAAACAGGAAGAGAGAAATAGAAATGGTGGTGGTGGGAGCAGAATATGAGAGTAGAAGAAGAGGAGAGGGGTTGGGTGGTATTTATAGGAATGCTGGAAGTGGCGTAGTTGAGGTGTGATCCTGCTCCTGAAACTTTGCTGAATAAGCTTCAGTAAAAAACGTAGAGAATAACGTGCAGAACACAGACAAAAGAAACATACAGAAAAACAACCTTTGTTTATATAATATATTATTAAGGCTAATTAAAAAAGCTTAATTGTGAAAATAGAATTGAGTCTCAAATATCTGAAGGAGGAAGACGTCTCTGATCACCAGAAACCACAGACGTTGCCAAATCAACTCGGACTGTAATAATACAGATTATAACTGTAAATTTGTTCAGCTTATCATCTCTGTGACCCAACAAGTCCTCAAACTTAACCAAACCAAACACATGGTTTGATCATGTGACTCCAGAACGACACATAGCAGCGTCTCTATCAGCAGTAATCAGCAGGACGACATCATCACACATCACTGTTAAACAATAATGATGTTTTATGACGTGACATCGCTGTGGTTCAGGTCTGGTTAGGGTTACTACGGCCGCTAGATGATCTGTCACTCAAACTAACTACAGTCGTTTCTGGGCGACTGACATCACGTCCTGTTTTTCTGTATCTGTATCATCTTGTAAATGTATTCTCTGCTGCTCTGTGTGTTATTGGCCGAGTATGTGTCCGTATACTGCTGAGTGATTCTGATAGTATCTGAAAATATCATCATCCTTTACTGTCTGCTCTCACATCCTGTCAAAACACTTTCTCATCATTTGCATTTAATCACAGTTCTACCATCGGCATCAACTGTGCTCACTTTACTGTCTGTTCCTTTCAGTTTGCACTTGCGGTGGGGGGGGGCGGTGGGGGTGTTGAAATAGATTAAAGTATGTCCAGAATTCATTTGTGTGACAGTTGTCTGTCTGGACCTCTTCCCTCCAGCACCTGCACCGGCTCTCAGTTCAACACAGCATAAACTACAAAGTCCTCCTTCCTTGTCTTCAAATCCCCGCACAGCACGGCCCCTCCCAACATATTCAGTCCTCTCCATCCCTGTGCACCCCTGCCCATCTGCTCTCTCACTGCAGGCTTTGCTCCATGGATGACAGGGGCGGGAGGGGGGGGGGGGGGGGGGGGGGGGGTTCAGTGCTGCTGCTTGGCCCACAGCGGAGGAATGTGAAGCCTCAGGGTCTGCGCCAGTGCACATCTGTTGCTTCTTCAAAGGTGCAACTGCATCTTTGTGGGCCGGCTCCTCTTTCAGCTTCTTAATCTGCATATGTGAAATGTATCCGGCTGCCTTCACACCTCCTGCTATCACACACTTCTTGTGTGTCCTGGTGCATCATGCTTCTTCTTTCAGCAACTTTTAGTATTTATTCCTTTACTTAAGTAAATGTAATATGTTCACCTGTCAACAGGTGGTTTGAATGAGACATACAAATAGATAAATTATTATAAATAATAATAATATTTTAAAGGTGTGTGTGTGTGTATTAGGGATGTGCAGAGAGCCCAGTATTTGTATTTGTATCTGTATTTGTTGAGGCAGCAAAATTATTTGTATTTGTATTTGAATAAAAGTGGAAAGAGGCTTAAAAATCCTGTTTTTGTTTTTGTTTTTAGGGCTAGGGTTGTTCATGAATAAACTACCTCATGAAGGAAGTCCCCACACCAGGTCTCATTGCAGACAGACCCCTACCTAACAAATATTTTTAAAAATATTTGTATTTGTATTTGTATATTTGTATTAGTAGTAAGTAATATAAGAGTGTTTTGACAGGATACCAGTACTGGTGATAAAGTCTTGATTCCTTCTCCTTTAAAAGAAAAGTTACTCATGTGCCAGATGAGTAACTACAGATCTACAGCACTGACCATTTCTTTGTGAGTTATTGTACTTTATTCCACATGTGATCCTGATAGCTAAGAGAGTAGTTCGTTTTCTTTTTTGGTGTCAGTTTTCAGGAGGTTCAGGTGTCTGAGTGAGTCTGGATTTTAAATGAGCATTCCAGGTTAATGGTGGGCGGAGCTGCTCATTAGCGGCATTGCCTGCAGGTGATATGAAATCTCACAGTGTTTGAGCATGTTTGTCTTTCTCTTCACTGTTGAGGGTAAAATACTGTTCGTCTCTACCTTTTTATTTCTCTCTATGCTTGGAATGTATGGGCAGATCACCACAGTCTGGTGTTTGGTTTCTGGCTGTGAGTTCGGGTGGTTGTCTGAGTACAAACTCAAGATGTTTGTTTACCTGTTACGGAAACACAGGTTTCTTAAAGGGGAAGTACGACAGCATACAGTCAAAACAGTTGTATCAGGCTTTTGTGGTTCCAGACGGAGCTCAATAAGTAGTTCTTCTAACTACTAATTGATAATTAATAACCATGTCTGTGTATGATATCACTGTAAAACACTTTTTTATCATTTTAGAAAACACTAACACAGAATAATGTCATCAATATATCACCAAGAAGTGACCTCTGTAGCTCCTCATCTCTGCTGGAGGCTAACAGCTCCAGGCTACGTTAGCTGTTACTAGATTTATTAGCTTCCTCTACAGTGTAGCCAGTTAGTTCATTCACATTATTACTAAAGTTAAAAAATAAAAATGATGACACTTATTTAGAAAACAACTCCTCCAAATGAAACAACCACCTGGGTCCAGAACGAACCACTGGAGCATAATATGCTGCTTTCCAAAACCAACCAATTACACATCACTGTTAAAATGTTAATGATGTTTTATGGTGTGACATCACTGTGGTTAAGGTCTGGTCAGGTTTAGGGAAAGATTGTGGTTTGCATTAAAATATTCACTTGAAACGTCACGTTACTACTTCCTTAAAGTTAGGCAACCTTTGTCGTCATGGCAACAGTAAACACCACGTTATGTTTTTTTTTTAAAAATGCCCTGTTGGGAACAGGAAGTGGTCTCCTGCAGCTGAGTCCACTTTTTGCCACTTTTTGCCATCTGTCTATGCATCCACCCAACTCGCCTCCTCCTAATAAGGGAATCACCTCATATATACGTCACCTGAACTGCGTCATAATTACTAACTAACTAACTGAAGGTCATTTTTACTGATATTGTTTCTTGTGTTTATTAAAGAATCATGTGACTAATAGAAATAATTTAATGATGCTACACAATTTTTAATAGACAGCCTACAGAAATACAGTCCAACTCTGAGCATTTTTTTCTACTTTGTTGGCTTGTTAATGTTATGTTCCTAAATTATCCAGACTGTAGCTCTCAGCATAAGAGGTGAGAAACTTGGCAACACTATTACCTGTATTTCTA
The DNA here is from genome assembly GCF_910596095.1 of Thunnus maccoyii. Lineage (NCBI taxonomy): Eukaryota > Metazoa > Chordata > Actinopteri > Scombriformes > Scombridae > Thunnus > Thunnus maccoyii. The sequence goes on along the minus strand of NC_056535.1, from coordinate 35,447,580 downwards.
CATTTTAACTTCAGATTAGAAAACTTGTCTCTCCCTGTAAGCTTGAAGGAAGGTTCCTTGTAGACTTAAAAAGGGTTTACAAGTAGAAGTTTTCTTTTTACCCTGAATGTACTGCATGTCAGTTTCATATGGCAAACTTCCATACGATCACATGCTCGAAAAAGATGCCAGGTATCTCTTTGACAACTGCATTTTGGCACAGAAATCCTTTGTTAAGAGACATAATTATATGCACATCACATAAGTGCAAGGATATTCAGAAATCTCTCCATCTGTCTCCTTCTGCTTCATGTCTTCCTTTGTCAGCCTTCAGGGAATAAACCAGATTTTATTTCTTTTTTTATCTTCTGCCTTTATTTTTGTAAAAAATATATTTTAAAACACATCATATCAGACTTTTTAAGAGCTAGAACGATAAAGTCTCTGATGTTCTCACAGTCCATCAACCATTTACCGAGATGGAGACAGATATTCATTGTCTGAAATGAAGAAATATTACAAAAGAAGCTCTAAATGTAGATAATTTAGGACAAAAAATAAAATATGTTAGGAAGAATTCAAGAGGGAACAGACTCACATAACATCACATCAAAAAAAAAGGTTGTGTGACACTAATTCAAGCTGCAAATATCAGTGAATAAAAACAAAAAAGCATATCAGTATACCATCAGTCTCTAAGCTGTTGTTTTGCCTTTGACTTTTTCACTTGTCCTAAGACTACGTCTATATGAAGCTGGTTTTCAAGTAAAAATGACAAAATGCAAATACCTCCGTCCACATTAAAACACTGAGACGGGTAGTTCTCCTCCTACTGGGCATGCACGGAGGATGAGCAAGTCAGCCACAGAAAAACCAGTGAAGAAGAAACTAGGGGTGTGCCCGAATACAAATACATTATTCGGCAAAGCACAAATAGTGGGTTTTATATGGATATTTGTTTCATACAAATATTTAAAAATTATTTGTTTTCGGCATAAAAAAAAACATGTCAAATACCAGAGTGCAAGTCAGTTACATCGCTATCTCAGTGTCTCTCCTCTGCTCCGCTGTGACGTCTATCAGCAGGTCTCAATGAGGGGAGTCACATCCACCTGCTACATGACGCACATTTCCTAATTTGGACATCACTCCTGGAGTTGGGAGTGTTCCCCAGAGATAAAGCTGAAGCACTGACACAAGTGAAGTGCTCCCAAGGGACTCTCTATAACTCTATAACACTGCTGTGCTGTCTCTGTGTTATGGGTGTATAAACAGGTAGAGGTCTGTCTGCAATGTGGCGATGAGTAAAGTTTTAGCTCAGTAGTCTATGATCTGGGAGAGTCCAGTTTGAGACCCAGTGTGGGAACCTCCTTCATAAGGTAGTTTATTCATGAACACTTATTGTAACACTTTAATTTTCTAAAATTAGAGGCGTAATAAAAACAAAAACAGGATTTTTAAGCCTCTTTCCACTTTTATTTGAATACAAATACAATATATTTTGGTGCCTCAACAAATACAAATACAAATACAAATACTGGGCCCTCTGCACATCCCTAGAAGAAACACTGTACTGTTTCCATTTCCATGGCGGCTTCCTCACATGTAGTTTATTGCGAGCCGATTTCAACAGTTTCAGCAGAGCAGAAAAAGGTGTCAGATAGCTACGTTTAACTCTAAACAACCTGTCAAAGTAGACAATAAAGAGAACAACACTCGCATGAAGCCGTCCGCCATTGTTGTTATTGTCAAAGTGTTTCTTCTTCTTCTTCTTTTGCACAACTGCCACCATCTGGTTCTATCAGCGATACAACAGCGTTTCTACAACGCTCCGTTTTCTCCGTTCCGTTACAACATCAAACCGACGTTTTCACATTTACACACCCTGGAGGATGTTTCCGAGGGAGAAAAATGCAATTTTAGTCTGGACGGAGGCTTAGTGTGGACATGGTCTACATTCAAGGAGGCAACTTATTCTATCCGCTGGTTCCTGAATACAGAAAAGTTCAGGTTGTTCATGTTTTAAGGCACAGGGAGAGTGTTGGTAGGTGGGAGGATTGGTATTGATTTTTAGCCACAACTGGATGTTACTCATCCCAACTTATTTCTCCTCCACCTTCATTTATTGACTTCCCTGCACCCTAAACAGTTTAATCAATTCACATGTGCGTAGCATGTAAAAGTCCTCACAGTGTTATGTGTTTTTGCAGAATCTTGGACACTGATTAGTTGAAAAAGTTTGTGGATGTATTGCCAGGCTCCTGCAGATGGTCTACAAGTCTGATGGCTGTTCATTTTAAGTTTGGAAAGACGTTCCCACTATTGTCCTCTCTTGTGTTGTTTTTGGACTCAGTCTCAATCATAGGGTTGTTATTTGTGGTTGTTCCAGACTGTGAGATTTACAAATAAGCAGCATCTGTTCACTAGAAGTCATAAAAAACAGATTTTCTGTTCCAAAAAATTGACATTATAGAATAAGTCTGTGATCAGGTTTACCTGAGTTAATACTTTCACTTAAATCCAGCCTGCAGGATTCAGACAACACACTCCTCCATTCATTATTCTGTGGACATTCTTATAATTTGTAGAGTTTTAACTGCATCTCACCTGGAAAGTGGACAAAGATCAGGCTTCTACAGCAGGAGGACAGTTTCCAGCAGCATCTTCAGAATATACAGAAACACTCACATCCCATTAAATCAGGTCCCGATATTCACATTTTTATAAAATATTATAACATCCATTAGATAGTAGGGGTGTGCCCGAATACAAATATGTTATTCGGCAAAGCACAAATAGTGGGGTTTTTTTTTACGAATATTTGTTTCATACAATTTTTTTTTTAATTATTTGTTTTCGGGAAGAAAAAAAAAACATGTTAAATACCAGCACACAGGTCGGTTACATCACTATCTCAGTGTCTCTCCTCTGCTCTGCTGTGACGTCTATCAGCAGGTCTCAGTGAGGGGAGTCACATCCACCTGCTACATGACGCACATTTCCTAATTTGGACATCAGTCCCAGAGTTGGGAGTGTTCCCCAGAGATAAAGCTGAACTACTGACACACGCTTCATGAACACTTATTGTAACACTTTAATTTTCTAAAATTAAAAGCGTAATAAAAACAAAAACAGGATTTTTAAGCCTCTTTCCACTTTTATTCGAATACAAATACAAATACAAATATTTTTGCGGCTTCATCAAATACAAATACTGGGCCCTCTTCACATATATACATAGATTATTAAAATGACATAAAAGCTATCTGTGTTTATTCTGTTACCTTCATTTGACTCAATAATTTTGCATAAAAGTTTAGCAGCTGACCGAAATTCAAAACATTAATCAATAGTCAAAATACACAAAGAGAAGACAGTCATTTCCTTTCTTAATCTGTCACATATTTACTGTAAGCATAGATGTTTCTTTAAGAATCCTCTCAGACAACTTGTTACCAGAAGTCTTGTTTCACTTCATCATACTTATAAGAATTAAATAAAGTAATGTTCATATTGGAGGCCATCTGTTATATCTGTAGCCATCAACCACACAGCATTTATTCTGTTAACATAATAACATCTCTTAGTACAATATGAGTGAATAAGAGTGAACACAGTTTGGTTCTGCTGTGCACTTCTCTCCTGTATGATCTTGAATGACAATAAAGTCTACTTTGAACTTTGAACTTCTGTCAAACCTCATGTTACTGATCTGAACATCTGTTAGATCAGGTGACAGCGAGGTGTTTCCCATCATGCCTCACTCAGTCTTGTAGTTGGCAGAGAGCAACTGTGGCGCTCGGCCTCCAAAAACTGCAGGTTTGTCCAGAAATACAACATGATTGACAGTTTCAACTCACTGATGCACTTTTATACCATCTGTGATTCAGTGTTTAACCCTTTAAATAAAGTCCTGACTACACAAACACACTCACATCCATTCCTGTAATTAATTATAATAATATATATATATGAATAATAATGTATTAATGTTTTACATGTTATGGAATGAAAGACCCTCCGGCCATGTGGTCCAGGTTTCTCTGAAATAAGAGTCAGAACAGTTTGATTGAATATTTTCTCACCGGTCATCATGCTGTGAGGATAATATGAACATCAGTGCACGTCAGCCGGCAACAGATATAGTTAAGTTGATGCAGATTCCTCAGCTGGTCAAGCAGTTTGGCAGCATAGAGGTTGTAGGTTTGAATCCTGTTGGCGATATGTAATCGTAGAGATACTCTATATCAATGAAGATCCAAGCTGTAGAGGACATATTCTGCTTTTCCTGATTTTCTGTCATTTGTTGTTCTGATGTCGGATGTTAAACACAGTCAAAGTTCCACAACTTGAACTTAAAGTATGTAAAAGTTTTCTCTATTAGACAAATTCCAGGTTTCAGTCTGTTCTTCGTTTGCAATGTTTTATTTACTTTCCTGACGAGATGACATCAGCCGTCCACTCTGTGATCTCTGTTGCTGAGGTTGTTCATGTTGTCCACTCTCATATTTCAGATGTGATTCAGCTCCAACATGTACGGACGGATTTGAGAAGTTGACATTTGGAGTAAAGAAGGAGAAAAAGAAGTGAAATCCTGCTACTATAGTTTGTTTACGTAGCCTCCAGAAGCTTCCTGAAGCTGACCAATCAGAACAGAGTGGGCTCATCAGGAGGCGGGGCCTTAAAGAGACAGGAGCTAAAACGGCCTGTTTCAGACAGAGGCTGAATTGAGGGGCTGCATAAAGAACCAGTAGAAGATAAATAAGGAGTTTTTAACTGGAAATCATGCAAAGATATTCCAGTAGAGCCCCAGAATATAAATATACACCTGTTAATGTGCATGATATGTCCTCTTTAAAGGATCTGTATCGGCTAAAGTGAAAATTAGGTGTGTGATTGTGAGAAATTATATGGGCACACTGTAGTGAGTGACTCTTAATTTGCTAAACTCTGACTCTAACTGTCAGAAGCAGTGCACAAAATATTCAGCTAACAGTTTCTCAATTTTAGCCAGTCAGTTAATCAGGTTAAACGTCTTAGTGGCAGTTCAAATCAGCTGTCAATAATTAACGTTATTCCATGAGTAATTGATGTCAGACCAAAATTAAACTTGGCTGCTCTGGGTTTGTGTGTCTGTACTTGATCCAAAGATCATTTGTAAGGGAAGAAACTCCACTCTGAGTGTTTCTGTAGTTCCAACAAGAGTGAGACGTCTTCGTGTCACATCAATTTCACTCTTCAGTTTAACTTTGAACCAGGACCTTCAGTATTTGGACTAAGAAGCTTGTGAAAAATGTGTTCTAAAGTCAGCTGTTATTTCAATGTGTCAGATATTAAATCAACATTGTATGTCTTCTGCTGCTGTGTAAACATAAGTATTTTAGGCAGATACCCAATGTTAAAGGACTTGAATCAAGATCAGAGTTAAAACAGATTGAATGGGACATTCCTATTTAAGAAAATGTGTCATTTTTAGGGTACAACCAAGAAAACCTTTATTTCTGATATTTCAGTGTCCTCAGAGAACAGTCAGTATAGAGTTTACAGTATGTTTGGTGCTGGAGATGAAGCCTGAGGATGGTCCTGCTTTCAGTTTATTTGTGAAGAGAATTTGAAGCCCCACGCTGCCTGTCACACAGCCACACTCCTTGGGAGCCTGTTCCCTGCTCCAAGTCTCACAGGTACACAATCAGCCAGCAGCTGGCTGCCGGCTATTAGCCGGCTGTCTGTGCTGCTGGCTCAAAGAGAACTTGAAAGCCGATGCCAACAGCAATAAGAGAGCTGCTGACTGCTGAGTGAATACTTCTCTAACCTAATGATGCGTGGGGTTGTGACCAACAGAGGAATAATGTCATTTGTTGTGGTTGTTTGGTTGATAATTTAGCTAGCATATGTTACACCGTGTCCTAACAGCAAGCGAGCATCCGACTATCCGACCTTATTTAGGTTTTTGTTGTGAAATGAGGAGGTATTGTAGAGATACCGCCTCATTTCAACTAAATGAATCATGGTGCGCTGCATCACGCTGCACAGTGCTGCATCACTCATGGACAGTTTGGACATTCCAATAGAAAACAAAGCAAACAAACCGATTTTGTCTCTGACGCTTGCGTTGCATTCAGCTAGGACACAGTGTTAGCTGCAAATGGTAGCCGCTGCTAATGGTAGCCGCTGCTAATGGTAGCTGCTGCTAATGGTAACTGCTGCTAATGGTAGCTGCTGCTAATGGTAGCTGCTGTTAATGGTAACTGCTGCTAATGGTAACTGCTGCTAATGGTAGCTGCTGCTAATGGTAACTGCTGCTAATGGTAACTGCTGCTAATGGTAGCCGCTGCTAATGGTAGCTGCTGCTAATGGTAACTTCTGCTAATGGTAGCCGCTGCTAATGGTAGCTGCTGCTAATGGTAACTGCTGCTAATGGTAACTGCTGCTAATGGTAGCTGCTGCTAATGGTAACTTCTGCTAATGGTAGCCGCTGCTAATGGTAACTGCTGCTAATGGTAGCCGCTGCTAATGGTAACTGCTGCTAATGGTATTCTGCTAATGGTAGCCGCTGCAAATGGTAACTGCTGCTAATGGTAACTGCTGCTAATGGTAACTGCTGCTAATGGTAACTTCTGCTAATGGTAGCCGCTGCTAATGGTAACTGCTGCTAATGGTAGCCGCTGCTAATGGTAGCTGCTGCTAATGGTATTCTGCTAATGGTAGCCGCTGCTAATGGTAACTGCTGCTAATGGTAACTGCTGCTAATGGTAGCCGCTGCTAATGGTAGCTGCTGCTAATGGTAACTTCTGCTAATGGTAGCTGCTGCTAATGGTAACTGCTGCTAATGGTAACTGCTGCTAATGGTAACTGCTGCTAATGGTAGCCGCTGCTAATGGTAGCTGCTGCTAATGGTAACTTCTGCTAATGGTAGCCGCTGCTAATGGTAACTGCTGCTAATGGTAGCCGCTGCTAATGGTAGCTGCTGCTAATGGTAACTTCTGCTAATGGTAGCCGCTGCAAATGGTAACTGCTGCTAATGGTAACTGCTGCTAATGGTAGCCGCTGCTAATGGTAGCTGCTGCTAATGGTAACTACTGTTAATGGTAACTGCTGCTAATGGTAACTAGGTACATAAAGAAACAAGAGTCCCTTAAAATAACATTAATTACTCTTTAATTTACCCCTGATATTCAGGTCTGGTATGTTTTCTAAGATTAAGAGGTTTTGTTTGGCAAGAAATCCATTAATTTGTCCATTCATTTAAAAAAGGCAAATAAACCAAAACTCATTTTTAAGGGGTTTTTTCTCTTAAAAAGGGACCCAACCCCATGAAAACCACTCTTGGATTTTCTCTTTAATCAGAAAATTATTTTATGGTATAAATTAAGGGCTGGAATTCGTGTATTTTGGTCCATTTTACGGTGTTTTTACCCTTCAAAAACCTCTTAAACTGTACAAAGAATTCATTAAAAATACCTTAATTTCACTCCATTAATTTATCCATTGATTACCCTTAAAACCCCATTAATAAATTGCTTAACTCATAATTAGTAATGGGTAAACAATTGGTATTTTAAGGTAAAAAAATCCGAATTGTTATTTATATCCTTTATTTTATTATGATTTTTACTGCTCCTCTACACTTGCACACACACACACACACACACATACACACACACACACACACACACACACACACATTCACACGTGTCCTGAGTCCTTCTTCCGTCTTGTTTTACTAATTTTAAATCTAAAGTCATATGATTTAGACCCCAGCTGTAAGAATTTTGGAGTAAACCACCTAAGACTGAGAGAAAGAAGTGATTCCATTAATTCGTTTACACAGAGTAATCCCGTAGATCACATTTCTGACCGCAGTTTTTTAGGCAGATAAACACTTCGCCTGTGCCAGATTACATTCTGAGCGTAACCTTGCCAGCACTGCTGCCTGTGGGAGCTGTGACTCCTCTCTCCTGTAAACAAGAGGACTTAAAAGGGATTGTAGTTATCCAGATTAGCTAAGTCTGCTGTAGTCAGACTCTCACACCTCTCTCTCCCTCTCTCTCTCTCTTTGAGATTTAGATTTAGCAACTGGCGCTGTGTGCTGCAGACGTGCTTAGTTCACTTCAGCTTTGTTTTATGTACTTTGGAATTAAAGTAAAACTCTACCAAAGCTTCTTTATAAAATATGAACCTTTTTGTCTCCCACACTCTCTCTCACAGTCGAGGAAACAGTCATGATGGGAACAGAGTTTAAACAATAGAGTCAAAGTAAACTCAGAGTCATGTGATGCACCTTCACCTCAGGGGGGGATCAAACCTTTGGGGCTGCAGGTCAGCATGAACTGAACAAGAAGTTTGACCTCATCTAGGGTCAAACTAGGGACTAAAAATTAGCTGAATGCCTCTCTGGCTTTATCTTCTGCCAGGCCACATTCCTATTCGGATAAAGGACACACTTCACCTCGTCTCTACCTTACTGCCTGTCTGAGAGCGCCTTTATTGTTGTGGTTTCGGTTAACGTAACCGTGTTCCGTGCTGGAACCGACGTTACAACCAATCCAAAGAAGCTAAAATGGTTTATTCTACCAAAAAAATCAAAAGAAAAGTCAGTTCATCAGCTGTTTGGCTACCAGCTGACAATTTGCTTCCAATTATAGACTAGAGATATAACCATAACTATAATATACAAGTCAGGTGGATTTTGCTAAGCTAATATTTGTTTCATACAAATATTTTAAAAATTATTTTAAAAATAAACCATGTCAAATACCAGCGCACGGGTCGGTTACATCGCTATCTCAGTGTCTCTCCTCTGCTCCGCTGTGACGTCTATCAGCAGGTCTCAGTGAGGGGAGTCACATCCACCTGCTACATGACGCACATTTCCTAATTTGGACATCACTCCCGGAGTTGGGGGTGTTCCCCAGAGATAAAGCTGAACTACTGACACATGCTTCATGAACACTTATTGTAACACTTTAATTTTCTAAAATTAAAAGCGTAATATAAACAAAAACAGGATTTTTAAGCCTCTTTCCACTTTTATTAGAATACAAATACAAATAATTTTGCTGCCTCAACAAATACAGATACAAATACAAATCTGCACACCCCTAGTAATAAGGTGCATGGACCTTCAAATAAAGTGCTTTTGAAGTAAGGTTCACATTGGAATTAAGTGTGGAGGTGTGAAAATCTTTAACAACAACAATAACAACAACAACAACAACTGTTGTTCCAAACATGGGACAGCTGTTCCATGCGTTATCATTGCTAGGCAACATTTCAACCTGAACTGAAATAAAAGTAGGAACTCAAAGATGAATCTGAAACCAAACAGCATAATCAGACACTTTCACTCCACTGAAATAAGACAACGCTGTGGAGGAAGCAGAGATGGTGGCATTGTTCACTGCCAGGGAAGGCTCATGCAAAGTGGCCCAGTCTTAAGCAGTCAAGCTGCTAAACAGGGATTGGGGGGAAGTGTAAGAGGATTGGCTGTAAGTGACCTCCAGATCGCTGCCTTTGGTCTGTGACTGGGGGTTGGGGGGGGCGGCGGACTACATGGAGAGCTGTAACTACAACATGGCTTAGTTCATAATGAGACAGAGGGATAAACACAGACAGACAGGGAGGTAGAAGACTCAATGTTTAGTGTCTTGATTTGTTTTTAACCCCTTTTGTGCTTGAAGCTTGTTTCAAAATTCATACAACTTAAAGAGGATATATCATGCAGATTTCCAGGATATATACTTATATTCCGGGACTCTACTGGAATATCTTTGCATGTTTTACTGTTAAAAACTCCTTATTTATCTTAACAGGCCATTTTAGCTCCTGTCTCTTTAAGGCGCCCTCTGTGATGAGCCCACTCTGCTCTGATTGGTCAGCTTTTGGAAGCTTCCTCCAGTGGCGACGTCAGCAAACCATGAAACCAACTATAGCAGTAGCATTTCACTACTTTTCAAATACAGTCGTACATGTTTGAGCCCACATAATATCTGAAATATGAGAGCGAACAATGAAAACAACACATAGAAACACCTTAGCAACCACCTTAGCAACCAAGGCTACAGAGCAGACGGCGGTGTGTGGGCGTGTGCTTTTGTCTGACTCTTCAGCACTATATTGGCTTCATAAACTGTCACAGTCCTGCTGTATCGCTGCTCCGACATTATATTGTAAAACTATTTGTTTTTGTGGTAGATTCAGCTCTTCTAGCTTAGCTTAGCTTAGCTTAGCTTAGCTTAGCTTAGCTTAGCCGCAGCTGTGTCGCACGTTCTGTAGCATCTGACTCCTCAGCACTATATTTGGCTTCCTAAACTGTCACACTATCGCTGCTCCGACATTATATTGTAAAACTATTTGTTTTTGTGTTAGATTCAGCTCTTCTAGCTTAGCTTAGCTTAGCTTAGTTTAGCTTAGCTGCAGCTGTGTCGCACGTTCTGCAGCATCTGATTCCACAGCGCGATATTCAGCCTCGTATCATGACGCTAGTTTTTTTCCAAATATGCTGATATTTTAAAGTATTTAGCAGTATGATATTTTAGTGTCTGCTTGAAGGCACCACGACAGAAAACAGCCTGTAGTCATTCTGGGAACCAATGACGTTGCTGCTGTTGTTTTTCACACTATATCCATAATTCAGATAGATGGAGATAAGGTTGAGAATCGGCGAAGTGGTCCTTTAAAACTATACTGTAGCACTCAGCAGGACTTTTCTTTTGTAAATCATTTTTCTCATGTTTTTCAGTTAGTTCAGTTCAAGTTCAAACAGAGAGAGAGAGAACAGGCTGTACGTATGACAGAAGATCACCTGTCATCTGTTTCGAATAGCTATGTGTTGATTGTAAGTTAGTATTCAGTCGAGCGTGCACACGTACATCATCAAGACCAAACTAACAAAAGAAGTCAACCAGCCATCAACTCCCATCCATGAAGCAGACTGGTGTGTGTGTGTGTGTGTGTGTGTGTGTGTGTGTGTGTGTGTGTGTGTGTGTGTGTGTGTGTGTGCCTTCCTGATGGCAGTGGCCCGTGGCACTGTGCCAATCACTCCTCACTTGGCAATTACAAAGAGCAAGGGGCTGCAGGTAATCACCATTGATCAGTTCATGTGTACGCACACACACACACACACACACACACATAGGGGCGGGTAGCATTGATCCACCCAACCCAGCCTCCAGGGAAGATGGTGTGTGTGTGTGTGACAGGGAGACGAGATACACTAGAGATAGAAAAAACAGAGACGTGGCGAGAGGGACACACTGGAAACAGACAGATTTCTGTCTGTGTGCCGTGACTGATACGAACACATTAGTTAGTTACTCGACCACACAGTCATTCAATCAGCCGGTCTATAGGTGGAGAATGTGTTTGTGTGTTATCTGTTCTCGTATTGAGTGTCACTGCTGCGACAAGACCATTGATCAGAATCTGGGTAAACACACAGGAGTGTCTGGCTGTGTGTGTGTGTGTGTGTGTTTGTGTGTGTGTGTGTGTGTGTCGGTCCCTCAATTCTTGAATATTGTTTTTCAGGAGGGAAGAAGAGTCGTGATCATCGGTGACTCCGTCGTCCTTTCAATATGTCAACTCTACCTCCTGGTATGGAGAGAAAGACTCATCATTAGAGTTTTACCTCCTACACTGAAAACTAAGTGTTTCCTGTCACTTAAAGAATTGTCAAGGGTCTAATTTATTAAGAAATTGTGCAAAAGAACATCTGCGTATGAATCCAAATAGCCTATAATGAGCAAGTACTTACCAACTCAACTCTTTTTTAATTGTTTTCTTATAATTTGTATCTAATTGCACCACCCTTTCTGTAAAATACCCTAAAAATGTTCCATTAAATGCTACAAATTACTAAAAGAATTTCCAGGAAATCTTTATAAAATTAGGGAACCTGTAAAATAAAGTGTTACCTAAATAACATAAAATTCTATTTGTCTTTTGTCTTTTACTCCTTTACAATGTCTTAACTGATATTTATCCTGTTTAATATGTATGTATATGTTTATATATGTATGTGTGTGTGTGTGTGTATCTATGTGCTTGTGCATATGTATATATCTGTATCTATGTTTTATATTTCTTTTGTAAAGCACTTTGAGCTGCGTTTTATGTCATGAAAGGTGATCTATAAATAAAGCTTATTATTATTATTATTATTATTATTAATGACATTTCTCATTCACTGTGAGTATTCAATATGTAACTGATAACTGATATTCTGCATATTTATACTAGGGATGTGCAGAGAGCTCAGTATTTGTATTTGTATCTGTATTTGTTGTGGCAGCAAAATTATTTGTATTTGTATTCAAATAAAAATGGAAAGAGGCTTAAAAATCCTGTTTTTGTTTTTATTACGCTTTTAAGTTTAGAAAATTAAAGTGTTACAATAAGTGTTCATGAAGCGTGTGTCAGTAGTTCAGCTTTATCTCTGGGGAACACCCCCAACTCTGGGACTGATGTCCAAATTAGGAAATGTGCGTCATGTAGCAGGTGGATGTGACTCCCCTCACTGAGACCTGCTGATAGACGTCACAGCGGAGCAGAGGAGAGACACTGAGATAGTGATGTAATCAACCTGCGCGCTGGTATTTGACATGATTTATTTTTCTTCCCGAAAACAAATAATTTTTAAAATATTTGTATGAAACAAATATTCACCGAATAACGTATTTGTATTCGGACACACCCCTTAATTTATACATTTATATTATTTCAAAAAACATTTTTATTTAATTAAAAAATGATCAGTTATCATCTGTTATGCACATGAAACAACTAAAGCAGAAGCTGCTGAGTGACATTAAGTAGTTTTATCAAAGAACTTTGTGATACTGACGTCATCAGCGTTTCTATGTGAGCTGTAGATCCTTAAACACATCAATGTGGCTGATATATAGAGGTAACACTGCATGTATATACCTTTACAACCACTTAACCTTCTTTGTGCTGTGTAAATATGCACATTTATTATGTTTTTAAGTATTTTATTTATCAAAGAGGGAACAGAAAAGTGTAAATGGAAATGAAAAAAAAAAGAGAAAATCAGTCCTGTAAACAAAGATGTAGAGAAGAGGGCGAAAAAAACTCTCTATGTCTAAAAGGTATCAGTTCTTAAAGCATGTTTAGACACTTTGTTATTGATTCCTGTTTCAAGGATTATACTGAGATATACTTTTTTACTGATTTATGTCTGTGTGTGTGTGAATAAGCTGCATCTGTGCACACTTAACTAAGCACTGAACACTTACAACAGACACATTGTACGGATTATAACAGAACTCAGCACCTGCAGATTTTCTAAACAGGTTTTAGGAGACATCTGTCCTCCCTAGAGATACATATAATATCTTATTATGCTAATTGTCTAATCATTAAAATCTCATTTCTCACACGTTTCAGTTTGTAAAAGAACAAGGTAAGAAAAAAAAAAAAAAAAAAGCATTTCCATCATTATAATGGCGGCATTGGGAGGCCAGATAAGCAGATTACTTTAAGCAGAGGTTGTAAAGTTGTTAATGAAACCCTGATGATGCCTAAAACTCAAAAAATTTCAGATCGCTGTGATTCTCAGCGATAAATCTCTTTCCATATGTGTGCTCATCTCAGTGGAAATTACTCACAGAGGCTTTTATTTTCTCTCTCTCTCTCTCTCTCTCTCTGCAGGGCAGGTTGTATCATCATCAAGGCTCTTTAAGGAAGCTGTTCAGTTCACTGTTTACCTCCCGTGGGTAAGTACGGGTCATTTAGCTCGCTCCTTAATTCTGGAGGAAAGTCCTGCTGTAAGTGTGATGACGGGGGGACGGAGTGAAAGACTTTCAGCCTGTATGCAAATAATCCTTTTATTCATCGCACTCTGTGGTGCATTAAATTGAACACTTTTACTTTTTTCTTCAATGCTTTTGCTAATGTATTACATGTAAATATTTGCATTAATGCGACTTGTTTCGCTCCGTTTTTTTTTTTTGCTCTGCTTCAGCCCACGCGTCGACAATCACTGAGGTAGACGAGGGTTTACGGTGCTTCATCTGCATGCACATCATCTGCAAGACAGTCTAAGTAAGAATGAAGCTAATCTTGATCTACATACACTTGGACTCCTGTTTAAATATCCCAACAGGAGAGAGAGGATCCATAAAAAAGAAGTTTTCTGCTTTAAAAGCTGAATTAGACGATTTCACACGTTGCCGGTTGCAGAGAGAAGACTTCAGATTACAGAAGTTGTGTTACAGTGAGCTCTTGTCTAACAACCTGATCAGAACCTTCATTCGGCTGTAACATCTAAACATGTGTTCAAACTTTCATGAATGGACGGATCAGTTTAAGGGCTGCAAATAACGATTATTTTCTTGATTAGTCGATTAATTTGTCGATCAAGGAAACATCGTACAACACAGATTGACCAATCATTGCATCACAACATCACCAAATATTCAATTTACTGTCATATAAGACCAAGAAATCAATCAGTTCACAAAATAAATGCTGATTCATTTTCTTTCAATCGACTAATCGTTACAGTTCTACAGTGGTGGAAAAGTATTATGAGCTTGATGTAGTTGAAGTATTGCAGTAAAAGTACATAAGTATTATGAGCTTGATGTAGTTGAAGTATTGCAGTAAAAGTACATAAGTATTATGAGCTTGATGTAGTTAAAGTATTGCAGTAAAAGTACATAAGTATTATGAGCTTGATGTAGTTAAAGTATTGCAGTAAAAGTACATAAGTATTATGAGCTTGATGTAGTTAAAGTATTGCAGTAAAAGTACATAAGTATTATGAGCTTGATGTAGTTAAAGTATTGCAGTAAAAGTACATAAGTATTATGAGCTTGATGTAGTTAAAGTATTGCAGTAAAAGTACATAAGTATTATGAGCTTGATGTAGTTAAAGTATTGCAGTAAAAGTAGTGGTTTGGTCCCTCTGACTGATATATTATTATATATGACATCATTAGATTATTAATAGTGAAGCATCAGTGTTAGAGCAGCATGTTACTGTTGTAGCTGCTGGAGGTGGAGCTAGTTTACACTACTTTATATACAGTTAGCTAGTTTAGTCCAGTGGTTCCCAACCTAGGGGTCGGGCCCCTCCAAAGGGTCAGCAGATAAATCTGAGGGGTGGTGAGATGATTAATGGGAGAGGAAAGAAGAAAAAACAAAGTTCTGATACACAAATCTGTTTTCAGTTTTTGGACTTTTTCTCTAATCTTTGATTTTTGCTGAAATATTGGATCATTTGAACATTTATTGAAATGAAAGCATGTGAGAAGTTTAGAGGGAAAAATCACTATTTGGTGGAGCTGTTAACAACTCATAGACATGTGAAATGTGACCCCGACTACACACTGCTTTTTGTAAGACGTCAAAAGACAAAAAGGTTGGAAACCACTGGTTTCATCTTTAACAATGTGTTGTATTTTAAAAGCTTGTTATATTATCCATTGTGTCAAATCTTCATCTGAAAAGTAACTAAAGCTGTCAAATAAATAAGTACTTGAGTAAATGTACATTTCTGACTATGTGACATGATGGATTAATGACACAATGAATGAGTGAATAGAATCCAAATGAATAAATCACATGAATGAACAGATGAACTGTGATTTCATGAAGCTTCTTTTGCTTCAGGGTTTTTTTTTTTGTGTCTCTTCTTTTCTTTATATATTCTTATCTAAAAATACCACCACTGTTTTCTCCCTGCAGCGAGGCGTTTCAGACTAGACATTATTATTGTCTGCCTTCATTGTAATTGGGTCGCCGGTTATTAGTTTCTACGTGAACTCTGTGCTTCAGGCCGTCGGAGGCGGCGGAGGCTCGTCCGAGCCGTCGGTCCCCTCCTTGTTTTCAGCCTTCTGATTGTTGCCGTCACACAACAAACACATTCACCTGCAAATTAGCAGATGACTTCATTTGCCGACCCCCTTAGCTAAATTGAAAACATCAATTTAATAAAGTAAGAGTATCACAAGAGTACAGAAGTCACTTATTAGTAAACTATAAAAAGTTTCCTTTATCAAGAACTTTTAACAGCGCGCTCTCTCTTGAGGTTTCTACCTAATTAACCTGCTAAAAGACAACAAGCTCAGCACCTTCACTTCCATACCTTTATTACAGAACCTTCCTGCTCTGTTTGGATGATCGTCGGAGGACTTTTGTTATGTAGACACTTAATCAGCAAAGTCAAGACAAATTGGATTTTTTTACAGTCTTACATACATACAGATTTAAATATTTAGATAAAATCAAGAGAGAAGAAGCAAACATCAAGGTATGCGGTGCAAGATACACCTCTGCACGCCACGCCCCCGTCGAGAATCCCACATAATTAACTTCAGCAGTTAATAACACGCCGTGAGTTAAGATCAATTACGTCGCCATTATTTTCCCGAAGAACCGTCCCTCTCTGTCTAACTGATCAATGTGCGCCCTGAAGTCCCAAAGCAGATGTCTTCTGTTGTCACATTCCTTCAGCCAATATTGCCCGAGGGTGGGGGGGGGGGGGGGGGGGGGGGGGGTTTGATTTTTAGATAGGACCCCTCCTCTCTTAGAACAATGGATCAATGGCGTGACTTTGCATGTTCCTCTGTAATTCATTGAATACCTTTAGTGACCTGTGTGGCCCCCGAGGACGCAGAGATGGATAGAGACACAGAGAATGTATGTTTGGATTATTTATGTAAGAAACACAAGTGTGTGTGTGTGTGTGTGTGTGTGTGTGTGTGTGTGTGTGTGTGTGTGTGTTTAGGCAAACACACATAAAAGATGAGGCTCCAATAGTGTCTATATGAGCTGTAATGAGGTTAGGGATCTGGGAGCCTATTGCATCTACAAATGGTTATTGATCATGCAACAGGTGTGTGTGTGTGTTTGTGTGTGTTTGTGTGTGTTTGTGAGCATTAAGTGGTGACATTTATAGCTATTCTCTCATCTGTCAAACCCTGCCTGCTCTCTGGGTCTTTAATTTGCTAATTAGACCGCGGGACCCCTGTTTGTTTCAAAAGACCACCGTCTAGATACTTATCTGTTTTCTACAAGATAATTCCTTAACAGACAGCGGTGTGTTGTGTAAACGCCAGAAGGCGCTTATTCACATGTTTTACAGGTCTGAGCGAAGACGTGGCATAGATAGATATACTGTAACCGAATGTTAAGAAAATGTTCTTAAAATGTTTCCATCTGCTCCTGTTATCCTGTACAGTTGGTGCCATTAAACCACTGCAGAAGAAGAAGACACGAGTCGTTTTATTCCATTTTCAGGAGCATAATCAGTTTATTTGACTATAAAAATGCAGTCGCAGGTATCTGTGTTGTTGCCGTCGGTGCAAGGACAGTAACAGAAATATCATGAGCACACTGCTGATAACATGTGGCTGCTAACAAGGACACAGAGTGTGATGGTGGCTGTGAGTTTACCTTAATGAAGAACATCAGAGGTTATTTTATTGAAGTTATATGGATCCAACATGTTGGAAAAAAAAAAATGTTTTCCAGTTTTTAATTAATGTCATGTTTTCAGGTCAGGAACATTTATTGTAACAACATGCGTCTTTAGTGGCTCTGCTCATGTGATGCTCTGGAACGAATCTGCAGCAGCTTGACACAGACTGTCCCTGAGCTCACAGCCCCCAACCCCCCCCCTCCACCCCACCCCACCCCAACCCCCCCTCCCACCACCACCACCCCCTCCCTGAGCCTGAGATACACAACAGCTGATTAAAAAGACACATTCAACATCACAAACAACTAATACAGGAGGAGGCGAAGGGAGATAAATTGTGAAGCGGCGAGGGCAGAGCTCAGCATTGACGTATGTTTATACAGGCTGCCTGCTGAGAGAAACAGGTCACGGACAAACATGATTGGACGATGTATGAAGCATGTGACCATAAACTGTCTCTACTGTAATATTTGTTGATCCGATTCAGCTCCAACATGTACGGACGGATGTGAGAAGTTGACATTTGGAGTAAAGAAGGAGGAAAAAGAAGTGAAATCCTGCTACTATAGTTTGTTTACGTAGCCTGACCAATCAGAACAGAGTGGGCTCATCAGGAGGCGGGGCCTTAAAGAGACAGGAGCTAAAACGGCCTGTTTCAGACAGAGGCTGAACTGAGGGGCTGCATAAAGGACCAGTAGAAGATAAATAAGGAGTTTTTAACTGGAAATCATGCAAAGATATTCCAGTAGAGCCTCAGAATATAAATATAGAGGCTGGAAATGTGCTGAATATGTGTCCTCTTTAATGCCACAAGTGTATATGTGCAAATACATGGAAAAAACAAATATGCCCACAGAGGCACTGAAGTGTGTCCCGATAAAATATACATACTGGGACACCTACAGCACACACACACACACACACACACACACACACAGAGAGACACATAATAAACAGAGCAGTGCAGATAATGTCAGGAGGAGCTATCTTCTCCGTGCATTATCGTGTTTGGTGACGGCTGTAGAGATCGGGCCGAGCCGCACTCTGAGGTCTAAAACGTGTAACCAATCTTGTCATGTGTGTTAAATTCTCCTCCCCGCTAAACCAGAAAGCTCATATGTTATTCCTGTGATCTGCAGCAGTTCAATGGGATTTGTTATGTAACAGTTGCAGCAGCTCTCTCCACAAGCTACGACTAGAAAAGAGGAGAAGAGACTTTTGAAATTTACAGCCAATGAATGATACAAGTCGTAATGGCTGCAGCCTTTCCCATCAGGCATGTTGGATAATTCTCCCAGTGTATCACAAGGTCAACTTCCAGTAGATTCATGTGGTTTCTAACAGACTGGACTGGTATTTCTTTAGACTGGAGGAAGATGACTAGAACATTTCAGCTCCACAAAGACAGAGAAGCCTGATAATATGTTCAAAAATACTCCAATTTTAAGACATATGATCAGAGAAGGGAAATGGAGACATAAATAATGATATTTAGCAGCTGGTTCTCGGTTTTTTTTTACCATTTACACTTGTGAAGAAGTGTTAGACATCGTAGGAAAAGTCTTAACACAGTTTAAAGCCACTTTCAGATTCGTGAAACCTTTATTTTGCTCATTAAAACAGAAAAAACTTGTGATTTCACTGATATTTCTCCATCCAGACCACAGTAGACAGATTAGAACATTTGCTCTATAAAGATATTATGTGATTGTATTTCTGCCTTTGTGTTTAATTGAGGGAGAGAACCAACGAAGTGAAGAGATGTGGAACTCTGCTGTGAATTTCTAGCTGCAAGATCAGTGAAATCATCTTTTTTTTGTGTTTTTGTTTTTGTTGTCTCACGCAACTTCCTGTCATCAAAATCAAACAGCCAATCAAAAGTCACGGCCAATATTCTAAGTGACCAATCAAAAGCCTCCAAAGTCTCAAGAGTTAACTTGACAAGTGAGCTCTGTGCTCGCAGGGCTGCATATGTTCTTTACATGCGCTGGTGTTGAGACTAATTAAATGCCGTACATCATGTGACCTTCCAGTCACGGTCGGCTACGTCGAATAAGACAAATCTCTGTGAAGCTTCTTCTTTGTTTGCATGACATGCTAAACACAGCTTCTGACAGCTCTGCCCTGCAGCACTACTGAAGAGCTGCGTAATTTTAGGAACCAAGACATGAGTAATTTGCTTACGACGCAATTGTTGCAATATGATGAGAAACGTCAGATTGTCAGAGATATATACGCTTTAATGTCTCTGCACTCGGAGTGACCTCAGACCTCTTAAGAACAGGTTTTAATATGATACTGACGTGCACATACAGTACGTACATGGAAGTAGGTCTCGGTTGCTGTAATTGCTACTTTCCGTTCTGGCCCTGAAGCTATTCCTCCAGAGTGCAACAACACTGGAAGAGATGAGGGACAAAACTCACATAGAGAAGAATACATTCCCAAGTTCAGCTGAAGCTAAAAATGCAGCTTAAACTGAGTCTGTATCTTCCAAACTTACCGTCTGTTTAACATGAAATTCCCTCTTTGTGTTTCTGCAGAATGTGGCTCCTCTGCTGAGCTGCATGTACAGTAGGTTTATGCAGAGTCGACTGTGAAGCGCATTTTTTTTTTCTTTGCAGATTTGTTAGCTGGAGTATTTTTTTTTTGAAGTCTGTGGGTTTTTTACAACAAAATATTTTGGTAACAACCCATTTGGAGCGTGTTGTCAGTCGCACTGAAGTCAGGAGTTATCGTCATTTCCAGCTGTTTCTCTTTTTGTCCTCGACCCTCTCACTTCGCTCCTGCCTGCACGCTAAATAAGACCCTGAATACAGTTAGGATGTGCATTTATCCAGCGTGTTCTCAAAGGAGCATGCAGCGGGCACAGATGTCCTTTGAGAAACCCTGAAAGAAACCGAGTTGTGACTTATAGCTGTCTATGTTTGCAAGGCTTACAGAGAGTTATGTATATGTGGAGTATATGTGTTTCTCAGAGGACGAAGAGGTGCTGTGAGAAAAAGAACTGAACAACAAGGTCATGCCATCTACCAGCTGAGCTGACAACAGTTTGAGTGTAAATAAACGCTTGTGTGAGCATGTCAGAAACAAACCGGTTCCAGTAACAAACCTACTGGAATTTGTTCTCCATTCAGTCTGTTGCAGGGGGAGAAACTTCAGGGCCAATAGGAACAGTAGGATTTGTTACAGCGACCGAGACTTATTTCCATGTATAAATGGGCACTAGGGATGTGCAGAGAGCCCAGTATTTGTATTTGTATCTGTATTTGTTGTGGCAGCAAAATTATTTGTATTTGTATTTGAATAAAAGTGGAAAGAGGTTTAAAAATCCTGTTTTTGTTTTTATTACGCTTTTAATTTTAGAAAATTAAAGATGAAAATTAAAGTGACGTCCAAATTAAGAAATGTGCGTCATGTAGCAGGTGGATGTGACTCCCCTCATTGAGACCTGCTGATAGACGTCACAGCGGAGCAGAGGAGAGACACTGATATGTATCTTTAGATATTTTTACATAGACATTAGGGATGTGCAGAGGGCCCAGTATTTGTATTTGTATCTGTATTTGTTGAGGCAGCAAAATTATTTGTATTTGTATTCAAATAAAAGTGAAAAGAAGCTTAAAAATCCTGTTTTTTCTTTTATTACGCTTTTAATGTTAGAAAATTAAAGTGTCACAATAAATGTTCATGAAGCGTGTGTCAGTAGTTCAGCTTTATCTCTGGGGAACACTCCCAACTCTGGGACTGATGTCCAAATTAGGAAATGTGCGTCATGTAGCAGGTGGATGTGACTCCCCTCACTGAGACCTGCTGATAGACGTCACAGCGGAGCAGAGGAGAGACACTGAGATAGTGATGTAACCGACCTGCACTCTGGTATTTGACATTTTTCTTCCTGAAAACAAATAATTTTTGAAATATTTGTATGAAACAAATACCCCACTATTTGTCAAATTTGCCAAATAACGCATTTGTATTCGAGCGCACCCCTGATATTGGCACACCGGTGTTGCATAAAGACAGAAGTGAACTGAACTTATCCTTTAAGAGTAAAATGACCTTATTTTCTGGTCGTTTTTCAGAAGGCATGAGTGAGTTTTGAAAGAGCTGCTGAAGACAAGAGGGCTCACTGTGATACCTCCAGGCCGACTCCAGTCAGAACATCAGAGTTATCTTCCACCACAGGCTGAAAACTCATCTCTTCAAGAAGTGGCACCACGTCCTCTTGTCCCCACTGAATCATATCCCCTCTTCCATATCTTCCTCCTCTACTGGCTATAATATACTCTTATCTTAAACTTAACAAAATCCTTTCTACCTCTACCCTTAGCTTTCATTTCTCTTATTTCACTTTAAAGCGACTCTTCTTCTCTTGAACATGATAATTCTCAGGTCACTGTAATATTGTCAGGACACTGCTGCACAGGCTTTAATGCCTCCAAATCTCGCATTCTCTCAGCCTTAATTAAATGCAAAACTGGAAAACTGCCAAGTTATGTTTTTTTTCATAATGTGTTTTATGTCAACTATAATTTTAATCTTGTGATTTTGCACCAGTCACAACACAACACTGACAAAATGATCACTGTTCACACTGATTACTGCAATTATCATCTCCCAAAAAGCACTGGAAATAAACACAATTTCACAGAGATGAAAGATTTACAATTTCTGCCTTAAATTATACGTTTTACTACTTTTGCTACAGCAGAAACATACAATAACCTGCAGTCAGTCTGTGACATATTTTAAAATGAACCCTGGAATGTGGTAGATGTTTCTCTGAGAGCTGACAGGAAGTTGTACGTTTTTGTATGTTTGGGATTAAATAAATAAATAAAATTCATAAATTAAAAGTGCTTCCAACCATTGCTGAACAAAAGACGTCCACCCGCCCACACACTTCCATAATTCATGTGATCATTAGACCTCTGCTGTACGAGGCCACCTGTGTCTGCAGCTGTACGGCAGATATCTGCAGTAAGAATGACTTATGGACGAATTTTCACAACTTCATTATTTATTCAGTAACTGCGCTGGTGTGAAGAAGTGAAGAAGACCCCCCACCCCCCCCACCCCCTCCTCTCCCTCCATGCTTCATCATCAGGTTAATGCAGAGTAAATGGTCAATTTCTGTTGACATTCCCAGGCAGCAGGCAGTTGTTTGTGTCATCACCATGGAAACATGCGCTGCTGCTGGTGACCTAAAGGCCATCCTCAACAGCAACAGATAATTCTCTTCTTCTCTTGGTTTATTGTATCTTCAGCTGTTTGTAACTGTTTAAAGTGGACATATTCTGCTTTTTGTGATATTCTGTTATTTATATACTGTTATAATGTCGTATAAACATGGTCAGAGTGACAAAACTTGAGGTGAATGTATATAAAAATGAAACCGTCTCTGAACGCTCGGTTACCTACAAGGTTGTTTCATGACATTTTCACGTCGTCCGCTCACATATTTAGGATCTGATTCAGCTCCAACATGTACTTGAAATTCTGCTACTATAGTTTGTTTACGTAGCCTTCATAGACAGAAGCTTCCTGAAGCTGACCAATCAGAACAGAGTGGGCTCATCAGGAGGCGGGGCCTTAAAGAGACAGGAGCTAAAACGGCCTGTTTCAGACAGAGGCTGAACTGAGGGGCTGCATAAAATCAGTACGTGCATAAATAGACCTCAAAGGGGGTTTGAGCACCTGCTGGTTTGACCTTCTTGAGAGAAAGTGCTCCTTTTCTAATAATTAAATTCCTGTTATTCCTGCTACATCCAGTGTGACACAACAATATTCTTGATACCTCATCTTGTTTCTGAGTGTAGCTGGATTTATATTAGTAGACATTAGTGTTAACAGATGAGGTACAGTGACTGTAGTTGATGGAACTCAGCAGCGTGGAACTAACGTTCGAGGGGACTATTATTGTCGTCACACATCACATGCAAAGCGGGTATGGATACTCCATGTTTTTTAAGTTACTTATATTGTAAAAAAGGTTTTCATCTTTATCCCCCACAAGCTACAAGATAATGACAATATGATGACATATTCCTCCTTCTGCAACAAGCAGCCAATGAGGTGCGTTCAATGTCAGCTCAGTTAATCTGAGTTTCTAGCGTCAAACTGATCTGCATTAACTATAGTCAGCAGTGATGTTGTCATTGGGTTTGTGTTATTAATGTCAGACATTAAAGTACTGCCTAATGTAAGATTATATGTACAGTAAACATACATATTTCATTTCCTCCTATTTTATGTGTTATGTTTGCTCAACACATGAATATGTGTATAAGGACAGTGAATGCAGCTACATTTACATGAATGTTGATTGTTATCTGTTTACTAAATGTCATTATATATTTAGACAAATAGGTTCAAACTCTTATTTCAGTATTTTTGGAGGGAGGGAGGGATGTTAACTGTTAAAATCTTTTATAAACCAGTGTTTAATGCATTTTATCTAAAGCTTATGTGTTGCTGTTTATAATTGTGGCTTAAATGCATGATGTCTTTCAAGCCTCAGTATTATAATATATGTGAATTGTATATTAAACCAATTTGTTGGAGCAGAGTAACAGTATCTCAGACACACAATATCAGCATCTCCTTATTGCCTGTTATTACTGAAGCAGTTCTGCCTTCTATGGAGAGGTTGGTAAGAGAGACGAGTACGGAGGCGAGAGAGGCGGCCGTGCAGCCAGAGGAAGAGCATCTCTGTCAGTCAGAGAGCTGCAGTAGGTAAGAGTTGGGCTGGTTAACATGTGAGGACGATTTACTGAAAGACACTTTGCATGTATCATTAATTAACTGTCATGTAGCAGCGTTTGAACCAACCTCAGTCATGGGTTTGTTTTAGAGATATATATATATTTATTTAATTATTTGCAAAAAATTGTCTTTATATGAATTTGGGCCCCTGCCCCTCTAACATCATCTGCACTTCTCTTTCATAAAGAGCCAGTAGAAGATAAATAAGAAGTTTTTAACTGTAAATCATGCAAAGATATTCCAGTAGAGCCCCAGAATATAAATATAGAGCTGGAAATGTGCAGAATATGTGTCTGATGCAACAACATTTCACCCGTTGATCGGGTTCAGCATCAGGATTGAGTAGCTTTAGCAGCCAAAGTGTTAAACAAAGGATTTTGGGCTGTGAATTTCATAAAGTCCTGTTCTAAATGCATAACCTTTTTTACAGCCTGAATGTACCTAAAACATCTAGAAATATCGTTTCCTCCCATGCAGTTCCTAAGACATGTTTATTTAAATTCCTGTGGATGCAGTGGGATTAAGACAAGCCTACAGCTAGTCAGGCCAGGCGTTTCTCATGTATGCTGCAGCCCATGTAGGTCGCAGTTTACATGTCTTTGAAAGCGTCTTGGAAAAAAAAGTGTCGAACTGCATTTGTTCTGATCACGGTGCAGAAAGCTTTACTCGCACGTATACATGACAAACGCGGTCATAGCTGTAGCGCGAGAACACGACACGCGAAGAAAACACAAAGCACATGCGTGTCACATTAACGAGGCTGCAAAGATTATGTGTGCAAGCAATCATAGAAACACACACAAACACAAAGGTAGTGGCTTCATTTATAAATGCAATGATATATCAAAAAAAAACCAAACAAAAAAATAGGCAGAATGCCGTCAGAAATCAATAAAAAATAAACAGCACACCCACATAAACACACATCCTCCCCCCCACCCGTCTTATAGAGTGTCTCCGTCACATTAGGCCTTCTGCGTTTCTCTGCCCCATTTCTTTCTGCCAGCGCAGAGATGAAATATTAACAAGCAGGACGGCACCCTAACCCACATACTGTGTCCTGCACTGCCAATTTAACTGACTGCCTTAATAGGCACAGGAGCGGAAACACACACACAAACACACACATGCACACACAATAATATTCCAACATTTATACATAGGAAAGAAAATCAGAAACACAGATACACAGTATGGTGCTGCACAGACGTTCCTGAGCATAAATACAAACACACAATCCGAGTGCGTCCCTGGGTTCACACGCTGCAGGATACCCAGACCCGTCTCACATGAAAGCTATTTTGCTTTATCGACTTATAAAACACCCACCGAAAGATGGAGAGTCGTCTTATCAGGGAGCAGCGGTTTATCTTTCTTGTAGATTGATTGAGTACAGTGCAAAGTTTTTCCTATCACATGCTCATCAGATAATCTGACACGCTCTGAATACCTGCCATTCAATAATCAATTTACTCGCTATCTTTCAAATTACACTGTCAAAAAAAACGTCGCTCTGCTTCTCCCGCTTTCTCTCCCTAAACATCTGCCGTTCAGTAACTAGTCACTGCCTACAATTTTTCAGATTATTACACATTTAAAGCCCATCTTCTCTCTCTCTCCCCTTCCCTGGGGACAATTACAATATTTAAAATATAATAGGACTATATGGCAACACATTTTCCAGAAAGTGGGGAACACTCATTAAAAAAAGAGAGAGAGGAAGATGAGAGGAGAGAAGATGGAGAGTGGTGGTGTGGGAGGTGGTGGTGGTGGTGGTGGTGCAGAGGAGGGGGAGGGGGGGGCAAGCAAATAGGATTTGAAGCCTAGCAAAACAGGAAGGCTCTCCGGGAGAAGGGAGTTGTCACTTTTCATTAGATACAGTCACACGGATGGGCTCCGGCTCACCCGACGCCTTCCCTGCGTTCATACTGGGAGACGAGGAGCTTTACAGCTGGAGAGATTTACCTTCGTTTTCCCCTCAGCGTGTAGACACATGTGTATATCTTTTCATCTGTGTGTTCGGATGCATCTGTTACACGTCCCACCTCTGTCCGCCTGTGTTTGAGCGTCTTCATACTGCGCTTAAACAACCTGCCTTTTGTCTTTCATTCTGTACAGTAGTTATTTTTGGGTTCCCCATTCATTTTGTGCATCGGCAGTGTTAGGAGACTCACATTTGGAGCGTTTCCAAGATTTGAGATGGGCATGAAACTCTCCAGGATGAATCAAGAGTACAAAAAGATGAGCAGCTGCATTAGAACATTTCTAAAAAAAATTCAAAGGTACAAGCCTGTGTACATAAAAACTTCCAGGCAGAAGTCAAATACAACTCTCCAAGAAGCATTTAGGTGAAAAAACTTCCAATCATCGAGTTTAAAATTCAGCTGCGTGTCCGTTTAGTTCAAGCAAAGGATAAAAATAAAAATAGTTATTTGTAGAAACCTGATTATACATGCAGCAGTTAAAATTCAGCACAGTATCGCTCTGAAATAACGGCTGATTCTTCACCTCACAATTTACATATAATACCATCGTTCAGTGCCAGTGCAGGAAATAGTGACATACATGTAGTGAGGAAATGAGACCATGTTAACTGTAATTAATGTTTGTTTATTAAATTAATTATAAAGTATTAAAGAGAACTCCACAGATGTATTAATTTCACACATAGAATACCTGGAATTTAGCAGCTATGGCGTTGTGTTGTGCAACAATGAAATGTTCTGAATTTACTACAACTCTGACTGCACAAGAGGCTCATGGGTATCATAGTATTTACTGTAGAGGATTTATTAGGGATGTGCAGAGGGCCCGGGATTTGTATTTGTATCTGTATTTGTTGAGGCAGCAAAATTATTTATATTTGTATTTGTATTCGAATAAAAGTGGAAATAAGCTTAAAAGTCCTGTTTTTGTTTTTATGACACAAACTACCTTATGAAGGAGGTCCCCACACCAGGTCCTGAACTGGAGTCTCCCAGATCATAGACGACTGTGCTGATTACTGAGCTAAAACTTTACTCATCACCTCATTGCAGACAGACCTCTACCTATTTATACACCCATAACACAGAGACAGCACAGCCTGTAACATGTAGGGAGGAACTTCAAAGGTGATTATTGATTTGCACTTTTCATTTATTGCCTATTTTTTACAACCTAACTTTGTGGAAAGGAGAAGGGGAACAACAAGTTATGGAGAGTCCCTTGAGAACACTTCACTTGTGTCAGTGGCTCAGCTTTATCTCTGGGGAACACCCCCAACTCTGGGAGTGATGTCCAAATAAGGAAATGTGCGTTTTATGTCATGAAAGGTGCTCTATAAATAAAGCTTATTATTATTATTATTATTATTAATGACATTTCTCATTCACTGTGAGTATTCAATATGTAACTGATGACTGATATTCTGCATATTTATACTAGGGATGTGCAGAGAGCCCAGTATTTGTATTTGTATCTGTTGAGGCAGCAAAATTATTTGTATTTGTATTCGAATAAAAATCCTGTTTTTGTTTTTATTACGCTTTTAATTTCAGAAAATCAAAGTGTTACAATAGGGTTCATGAAGTGTGTGTCAGTAGTTCAGCTTTATCTCTGGGGAACACTCCCAACTCTGGGAGTGATGTCCATATTAGGAAATGTGCGTCATGTAGCAGGTGGATGTGACTCCCCTCACTGAGACCTGCTGATAGACGTCACAGCGGAGCAGAGGAGAGACACTGAGATAGTGATGTAACCGACCTGGTATTTGACCTTTTTTTTTTTCTTCCAGAAAACAAATAATTTTTAAAATATTCATATGAAACAAATATTCATATAAAACCCACTATTTGTGCTTTGCCGAATAATGTATTTGTATTCAGGCACACCCCTCCCCTCAGAAAAGAAGTTGAAGCCATAACATAAACATATAATATGTTTAATTATCCTGTTTTTATATTGAGGACTGGTGAGGATATCATTAAAAACAAGCAGCTGTTCTTTGCTTCACGACTCTGTTTCTGCTTTGTCTGATATATAATATATCGAGTATTCTTGTCACGTCTGCCTCTCTATATATTTTTGTGTATCATACCTTCTCTCTTAGTGTCTCCCGCTCCAGCTCGCACACTTTCTCTGTCTTTGTCAGACTCAATATCACTTCCACCTCCTCTTTCCTGCCTTCTTCCCCCCTCTGGCTCTCTCCTCTCTCCCGTCTCTCTCTCCGTGGCGTTGGTTTACTCCTACTTCTCCTCTCATCGACGCTTCTGTCATGTACCGTCATGAATATTGAAACACCACTACCCCCAACCCCCCCCCCCACACACGGTAAAGCCTGGCCTGTCTGAAGATGTTAGGAGCAATGAATACCTCCTCCGGCAGCGAGTCTTTGCTTCGCCTGAAGATGTTTGAGTGGTGCGTGGATGCTCCACTGAGAGGGATGTAAGTCCATTATGTTAGGTCCAGTTGGAGTTCACAGACAGGCCGCTGACCTCACTGTCGTATCCCATAATGTCTCATCAGTGAGAAGTCAGCAGATGTCTGCTTTTGCTTTTGTGCCAATCTGACACTAAAATGCTGATGTTAACATCATAGTTTTTATTGGAATCTTAATAAATTTTTATTAGTTTTTCAATTTCATTTCAACTTCAGTCTAGCTGTGGTTAAGTGTTCATAATGCATTCGACTATTAAAATGTCTTTACATGAATTTCTCAGTAAAAGTGGCCATCGGAGATTGTTTCCTTTCATGTATCTCTGCTCATTTTTAGAGCAGTCACTCTTTGTTCAGCCTGGTGGTGATGAAACTCATCCTTAGTTTTTAGCCACAGTAGCAGCATGGCTCTGTGGAAGCTGACTGGAATATCTCAACAGCTATTGCATGGATAGCCTTGATATATAGCACAGATATCCATGGTGCCCAGACAATTAATTCTAAACACTATGACTTCATATAGCATCATATAATTTGGGCAAAATTTTACTTCAGTTTTTGACCAAATGCCCCCAAAACTAAGAAGAATGAAAAACTTTCCCATCAGACCTCAGCTGTACTTTGTGTTTTGTGCTACTTTGCAAACGTTAGCATGCTAACTCTCTAAGAACTAAGATGGTGAACATATAGCGTACCTGCTAAACATAAACATGTTAGCATTATCATTGTGGACATGTTAGCATGATGACGTTAGCATTTAGCTCAAGGCAGCATTGTAACAATAGTGTAGATTTACGTTTAGTTTCTTAAACACTATGACACTATGTCTTTAGAAAAGGTTTACAAAGGTTTATAAAGGTTTGGAAACACCATATCTTCTGTAGCTTTACTGATAACCACTGAATTATCAATATAGAGCAGAAAAATGGACGTAGAGTTTTCTTATAAACAAACAAAAGTTATATTTATATTGAGTGTTACTCAACAAAATCCACTGTGTGTATTCTTGAAGTTTTCATCCATTTTTTTTACTGGCTTACAGGTTTCTTCTTCACTGCCTTTCTTGGCACATTGCTGTGTTTTTTGGCGCATTACAGCCACCGTTGGGGAAACCATTGGTAGGATTGTGTATTGCATCAGTGCATCCTCGTGCACATGCATGAGACAAGCCAAAACAGGATCCACTCATAAAATACAAGACTAGAGGTCAGGAACTCGACTGGGTAACTCTTTCATTTTTGGAAGTTTACTTAAGTCCATCAGGACTGAGCTGAGGCTACATCTACGTCATTCAGTCTCATCTTTTTTCTCCTTCTGCCTCCCACATCGTCTCTTCCAACCAGTCACAGCCTGAGTCGCTGGCATACTGTAAATGAGCCCTTTTTCCCTCACATTTCTGTGTTGCTCATCTTGCAGGCACCCACCACCACCACCACCTCAGCTCCACCTTCCAATCGGATGAATGAAGACTCCCTGCGGCGGCCGGCTCAGACGCCCCTCCTGCGGAGCGCTCTACCAGGGTCTGCTCCAGCTGTGGACCACACGAGCTGAGGCCGGCGCTACGCCCAAAGGCAAGCCGAGGCAAGGCAATTTCATTTATATAGCACCATTCAGACACAAGGCAATTCAAAGTGCCTTACAAGGGCATAGAAATACATAGGAAATAAAACATTAAGATTGCATTTAAAGGACAATAAAAGCAAAAAGACAAAAATATATTAAAATGACAATAAAAAGAAAGACATGCAAATAAATAGTCAAAGATTAAAAATAAGTTTTAAGCCCTGATTTGAATAAGCAGTTTTAGCAGACCTAAGGTATTCAGGAAGCTTGTGCCACAGGTGGAGTGCATAGAAACTAAAAGCTGCTTGGTTTTGATCCTGGCAACACTGAGTAAGCCTGTCCCTGATGACCTGAGGAGTCTGGATGGTTTGTAACGTACAAGCAAACCAGAAATATATTCGGGCCTGAGACCATTTAGTGCTTTATAGACTAGTAATAGGATTTTAAAATCTATCCTTTGATACACAGGAAGTCAGTGCATTGATTTAAGGAGCGGTGTAATGTGCTCTATTTTGAGGACTCTGGCAGCAGCATTCTGGATGAGCTGCAGCTGTCTGATTGATTTTTTTGCTAAGACCTGTGAAGACATCGTTACAATAGTCTAGCCTGGTTGAAATTATGAACTAGTTTTTCTGTATCTCATTTAGATAAAAAAATCCTTTAATTCTTGCAATGTTTTTAAGGTGGTTATAGGCTGATTTGGTAATTGTCTTTATGTGGCTGTTGAAATTTAGGTCCGAGTCCGTAATTACACCAAGATTTCTAGCATTAACATTATTATTATTATTGACTTTTAATCTTTCTTCTTTAGGGCCAAAAACAATTCAGTTCAGTTCAATTGTAGGAAATTCTGGCTCATCCACTCATTGATTTGTTTAATGCACTTATTAAGAAAATGTAAGGGACTGTAGTCGTGTGGTGACACTGTTATGTAAAGCTGTGTGTCATCTGCATACGTACGGTATGATCGTATAATCTCAACGAGGGGGAGCATGTAGATATTGAATAGAAGAGGCCCAAGAATGGACCTCTGAGGAACTCTGCATGTGGTTTTTGTTCTCTCAGACTCATAATTGCCAATTGATCTTGTAAATATGATTTGAACCAGTTGAGCACAGTGCCAGAGAGTCTCACCCACTTCTCCAGCCTGTCCAGCAGTATCTTACGGTCAACCATGGTGAAAGCCGCACTGAGATCCAGTAATACCAAAACTTGAACTTTGTGACATGTCACTGCTCAGATGAATGTCGTTAAAGACTTTCACTAGTGCAGTCTTGGTGCTGTCGTGAGGTAGAAATCCAGACTGAAGAACACTGAAGAAATTGTTTTGCACCAAGAAAGCATTGATCTTTCCTATAAACAGTAGGTTTGTCATGGGCCTGTAGTCATTTATTAATCCAGATTAAGCTTTTCTAAAAGCGGTTTAATAACTGTGATCTTCAGGGTCCTTGCACAAAGGCCGGACTGAAGAGAACTATTGACTGTCTGTAGTACATTTGATGCAATTAAAAACATTTTTTTTAAAAAGCTTGTAGGCAGAGTGTTAAGGCAGCAGGTAGTAGGGTATAGTAGGGTAGGGCATGATCTAGGGGGTGAAAATGTGCCAAATTAACTAGTGGTTTTATGATAGCATTTTGCTGTTTGCCTTAACCTCAAAATTTAATCTGTAAAAAGATGCAAAGTCATTGCATGACTTGGTGGATAGCAGTTCAGGAGGGACTGATGTTGCAGGGTTTGTCAGTTTGTCAATGACAGTAAGTAAGGTGCATGCATTATTGTTATTTTTGTTAATAATCTCAGAGAAAAAGGACTAACTTACCCCTTTTACTTCCAAATTATACATGCACAGTCTCTCTTTATAGATGTTATAATGAATCTGGAGTTGTTGTTTTTTCATTGCCTGCATCCTGCCTTGCTACACTCTCTTTTCTGAGCTTTTACCAGTGTAGTATTCCTCCATGGTGCTTACCAGAGACAACTTTGATCTTTATGGGGACAATGTTATCAATAACATTTATAACTGTAGAGGTAAAGCTGTCCCCAAGATCATTGTGAGGAACTGAAAGCAGAGCTGGTTCAGAGTGTAAAAGCCTTGGTGAATAATATACAGGTGATTTCTCGTTGATATAGCGTCTTCTGATTACCTCTGTTTTAATTCTGCTGGTGTCAGCAGAGATGATCATTTTAAAGAAAATAGAAATGATCAGAAAGGGCAACATCAGAAATCTGTAGAGCCTGAACATAACTAGATTAAGAATGTGTCCCTTATTATATGTTGAGTTTGTTATATGCTGGGAAAGTCCAAAGTTGTCCAGGTTGTACAGAAGCTCTTTTTCCCTGCCATCTTTGGGACAACACAGTCAAAATCAATACACACAGCAGACAGCAGTTCAGCAGTCATCAATATATATATACGGATATATATGGGGGGCTTGAAGATGGTTATTAATATATACTTGTTATATACAACCAGTCACTTAATGTATCTTCCCCAGTGTCCTGCAGTGACCTTATATCACCATATCACCACAAAAATGTTGGCATTGTTTCAAGACTTGAGGATGAAGTGGTCAATTGTCCTAGTTTGGCTCTTTCATTTGTGACATTTAACAATACATTTTCAATTATCCAACTCCACGCCCCAGAGTCATGGAACATTTTTCTACACAATAGAGACAATGTCTGTTGTCAGTTATAATAACACTGTCAAAGATGGCCTAGTTCTGGGACAAAATACCATCAATTTTCAAGATATATTTCACCCCTTCTTCCCCCTGAATCATATCTCTTTCTTCCATATCACTCTACTTCAGTTCAACGGGGGGCTTTGATGGCATGACAGAGATTCTGCACATGATCAAACTACATCTACAAAAACAAAAAAAAAATCCACACATGTACATCTCTACTCTCTATTCTCTCTCTCCACTCCTTTCTTTCACTGCACCGTTATTCTCATCCTCACATATTTGCTTGATCTACAAGACTTAACTCCTAATGAAATGAAATGAAACAGATTTAATGAGCCGACTCAAGTTTCACATTTCACTCATTCTCAAATGAGACTTACTTAAAAGTGACACCTACACTTATCTCTTACATAAGATTCAAAGCTCTTTTTCTTCGTTTGTAGGGATGTTACCCTCGTGTCAAGTTTAGATTAAAGTGGCAGATTTAAGAAGTACAAAATTATGTCTGTTTCAAATTAACTGACCTCCTTTGTTGACATGAATCTTGTGACTGATTTTAAAACTGCCAATAAAGGTTTTGTGAAAAGGCTTTGCCCCTCTTAAAGTCCAACTGATATTAAACTGCCTTTTTGTGTCTATAGCAACATATCTGCTCTGTAAATCACTTGTCCCGTGTTCTCCTTTAAGAAAAAAATCAGAAACCAAAAGGGAGAAATTTATATTTAAAATTATTTGGACCTGTTAGATGCTGGTTTGGTCGTTGCTCTTCAAAATCCCTGTTAGCGACATGCTGTCCATGACTTGTAGCTACAGCAGTTTGTTTACTTTGTCTCCGTTCATATGTTGTAACACTGATAGCCTGCCGGCTGCTGTCAATCAAACACAGACACCGACACGCCCCCCCCTCCAGCTGCTGTCAATCAAACACAGACACCGACACACACCCCTCCAGCTGCTGTCAATCAAACACAGACAATGACACACTCCCCCCTCCAGCTGTTGTCAATCAAACACAGACACCGACACGCCCCCTCCAGCGGCTGACAATCAAACACAGACACCGACACACACCCCCTCCAGCTGCTGTCAATCAAACACAGACAACGACGCACCCCCCTCCAGCTGTTGTCAATCAAACACAGACACCGACACGCTCCTCCTCCAGCTGCTGTCAATCAAATACAGACACCGACACGCTCCCCCCTCCAGCTGCTGTCAATCAAACACAGACAACGACGCGCCCCCCCTCCAGCTGTTGTCAGTCAAACACAGACACCGACACGCTCCTCCTCCAGCTGCTGTCAATCAAACACAGACACCGACACGCCCTCCAATCGCCTGAGACAAAAAGGAGCATTTCTGATATTTCTGGAAATACCTTTTTTCTGCCTTTTAATAATATAAAAAAATCAACGAACAAAAGTATGTGGCCATTATTCATGACCTCAAAGACAGATAATTAAATGTGATTTTAGTTGGACTTTAACAACCTATTTAAATGTCCTCGAGCAGGACGTGGAGCTCCGAGCTGCTCCTGACGAGCAGGTCGGAGCTCCTTACACAGCAGCTCCTCCAATATCGGCGTATGAAGCCGTATTAGTGTGTGTGGGTGAATGGGAGGCATTGTTAAGTGCTTTGCAGTGCTCTTGGGATAAAGGCACCATATAAATGCAGTCCATTTACCATTTACAATCACCCTACTTCACACTCAGACTATTACATATTGCATGTTCACACATCTTCACCTTCACAAGAACAATTAAGTGCCTTGCTTGTAGGCACCTGCAGAGAAGCTGTTAATGGAGAGAAGAGTGTTTTTTATTCACCGTCCATGACCGTGTCTGAGATTTTGGGCCAATGACCTTCCAGTCAAAACTTCTTTAATAAAGCATTGAGCAGGACTGGAGCTCGGTAAATGGAGCAAAATCAATGTGGATAAGACCGTGCGCTATAAAGAATAACAACTTAAAAAAACATTCTTGTTCACGACTTAACAAATTAAAACTTTCTGGTGCTTGTGGTCGACACATGAGGTGACAGATCAGTCTTGAGTGTTGAACATGAAAGCCGGGCCACTACAAGACAAAAAAACATGAGGCTTTTACCACGGAGAAAGAGGGATTTTATGAATTCATAGAACACTTAGTTGAGCTTTTATATCCAATCAAGCCTTATTTCACACAGTGCTAAAATGCATGAGCACATATAAAACCACTCTAGGTGCTGTCACTGCATCCATAAAGTCAATATGAGCAATGAAGTCAGGCAACCTAACAAAGATAAATATTTAAAAGGCTCTTATATATATATATTTATTTTTATTTTTTTTTTCTTTCTTTCTTTTGGTCAGACAAAATGGTGAAAAAGCAGCTCAGCTCTCTGTTTTCAAGACATCTCGAGGACGGTCTTGGTGTTGTGTTTTGGAATATTTGGAGAGAGATTCATATCTTAAGATGTTGGCTGATATACTAACTGAATCATTTTTATTTTAGTCGAAGTTAAATGCCAAATATGATGTTATTCTTAAAGCATCCCCCTCAATTAAATTCACCTCAATGCAACTTTATTTATTCCTGTAAGAACAAATGTAGCAGTAGTTCGCCACCCAGATCAACAGATAAACACATAGTTCATAAGAAAGAAAGAAAAATAATGTTAATCACAAAGCTAAAAACAAGAGAAAAATATAGGTGGAGTTCTTAAAGAGACCATTTCTGCTTTTTCTGGTTTTCTGTTATTTATATCCTGTTCTGATGTTGGATGTT
Source organism: Thunnus maccoyii (assembly GCF_910596095.1). Taxonomy (NCBI): domain Eukaryota; kingdom Metazoa; phylum Chordata; class Actinopteri; order Scombriformes; family Scombridae; genus Thunnus; species Thunnus maccoyii. The sequence continues at coordinate 35,411,956 of NC_056535.1, read as the reverse complement.
AAACATGGTCAAAATTCCAAAACTTGAGGTGAACGTATGAAAAAATGCTGCCTGAAAGTCAAAAGTCAGGGCTTCAAACTGCTCCGAACGCTTCGTTGATGATGTTTTCTTCTACCTAGCCAACTAGCTGATGTCGGCTCCAGACTCAGTGTTATGGGCGGGCCCCGGGGGGCCAGGCCATCCAGGAAGAATCTGCCCCTCCCAGCAGAAATCAGCATCAACGCCGTTTTAACGCACAGGCTTACTGATAAGAGAGGGCCCATGATACTCAGGAAAAAAAAAATTCACAGGAAAAAAACCCTCCTGCCTCGTTCATACGTTATTTTGTCCGTTTGTGGTGTCTGGATTTAGAGCGAAGTGAGACATCTGTCCTGCTTAGTGTCTCTGCTCCGAAACGGAAACTGTCCTGTGGCTGTTTGTCGGCGTGTGACGCCGGAGTGGGAAGTTTGAAATCTAGCTAGCTGAGATTAGCATACCGGAGCTAACGATCAAAACAAGTTAAATTAAAATGGAATCGTGCTTGACTTAACACGTCATTGGAAAGTGACACTGTTAGAACCTTGGACTTCACCGCTCTAATTAAGGACTTTGTCACACGTAAAACCAGGAGGGAGATGTTTTAAATGTACAAATGGGCTTTAATACCTGCGGTTATTGATTGATTTGTGCAATATTCTTATGCTTGCACCACTTGTGAGTGGACAGAAGGATGCTTCACTTGCTAATGTTGTATGAGTTTTGTTTTTTGACAATGGTGCCCCCTTTTATTGTGTCTTTTTAGACTTTATGGCTTGCTTTCATCTGTTAGTGTTTGTGTGTGTGTGCATTTTGGTGACGCAGTTTCTGTATCATATATATATATGCTTCACTGCAGGCTTATTATGATTATATGACTTGTATTTGGTGTCGCAACAGTTGTAAAATTAAATTGCAGTCGTAACATGTGTTGTTTGAGCAATCACAGTCCTGAACTGGACTCCAATTCATGACCTCAGACTTCGGAAGCTAGCAAGGAGGCTAAAACCCACTGACACTAGCATCTGCCAGCACGTCTCTTAAGGTGTCGGGGAGTGAGGTTTACTCACTGCACAGCACTGTATCCGCTGACAACTGTTACACAGTGAGGAGTGATTGTTGATGCATTATTATTTGCAAATCAAGTGTGGCTGATGTTTGTGCAGGAAATAGTTGAGTCGTGATGGTGTCTGGCCAGTCACTTTCCTCTGGTGCTGGGATAAGTTGGCTCATCGCACATGCCTATAAATGGATGTCCATTCTGAGCTGTGTCTCAAAACACATGCTTCTGTTAGTACACTGTCATGTAGTACACTGTGTACACTATCTACTTACTGGCATAGTGTGCAAATTTCTACAAGGTAGTGTTATCTTAAATTAAACACGGCTGTTGTGCACTTACCAGAAATGACGATCGCAAATTAGCATTAGCTAGCGTTAGCATTCGCTTTATCATTCATGCTACCAAATCATTACAGACTGCTAAATTAACCCAATAAACATACTGATGGCTTATATCCGACAACAGTATAGTGGTGTTTACTGCTAAAAAACACATGTATAACTTACATTTGTATAATGTGGCAACGTACCTGGCCGCCATTTCCAGTTTGAAAAGTGGTCCCTCCCCTTCCGCTACGTAGCCAAGATGGCGACCATTGAGGGCGAGAAGTGTCCATAGTTCCACACTCAACTTTTTGATCATTTTGAGTGCATCATCTGGATATTCACAGTGCACTGCATTTTTCCATACTTCTCAGTGTGAACGCACAGTGTGAATGCACTCAAAATGTTAAGTATAAGTACAGAAGTATACAATTTGAGACACAGCATCAGTTGCTAAGGTGGTTGCTAAGGTGTTTCCATATGTTGTCCACTCTCATATTTCAGATGTGATTCAGCTCCAACATGTACGGATGGATTTGAGAAGTTAACATTTGGAGTAAAGAAGGAGAAAAAGAAGTGAAATCCTGCTACTATAGTTTGTTTACGTAGCCTGCGGACCCGGAAGAAGCTTCCTGAAGCTGACCAATCAGAACAGAGTGGGCTCATTGGGAGGCGGGGCCTTAAAGAGACAGGAGCTAAAACAGCCTGTTTCAGACAGAGGCTGAACTGAGGGGCTGCATAAAGGACCAGTAGAAGATAAATAAGGAGTTTTTTAACTGGAAATCATGTGAAGATATTCCAGTAGAGTTAAAGATAAAAAAATATATAGACAAGTAAATGTGCAGAGTATGTCCCCTTTAATAAATAACTATAATACCTAAACAACAATCTAAAAAGATACACGAGGTAATGAGGTGTACAAGCATATAAAGCATTTTAATATATTCTCAGAGTTGTCACACAAATTATGTCTTAATGTAAAATATATTTTTTATATTTATTTAGTTTATGTCAGTAATGCCACCCACACCGCTCCACGTCACTTCACTGCAATGCACAGATATTGATAAAACCTGCATAATGATCATTCACACCCCGGATCAATGTCATCATCATAACTCCATTCAGCAGGCGTTGAGTAAACATATTGATTTATTTGCTCATGATTAGGGCGCATGTCTTTAGAGACACAAATAGGCTGTGGCCCACACAAGTATGGAACTGAATACCTCACCAGAGGCGGCTGCTGCAGGAGAGGAGAGGAGGTGGTGGTGGTGGGTGGAGGGTAAGAAGAGGGGTAAATAAGGAGAGAAAGAGACAGAGGGAGTGACATAAGGAGAAAAGAAAAAGAAGAAGAGAAGGGGAGAAAAGAGAGCGAATAATAGTGAATGAAAGAGAAGTAGAGAGGTGGAGGGATTGAAAAAAAAAAAACGGGAGAGGGGGAAGGCAGTTTGGGGGTGGAGTAATTCAGAGAATGCAAGGCACTGCCCTCTCTCTCTCTCTCTCTCTCTCTCTCTCTCTCTCTCTCTCTCTCTCTCTCTCTCTGCACTCCTCCTCCGGGTGGAAATTCATCCTTCAGGCTCAGCAGCGGACATTTGTGTTGAGGACCTCGGGAGTGCGGGACGTGTCCAATTGTGGAGGCTTCAGGTCCGACAGCAGCAACCTCCCCCCAGCCGGGTTCAGGGGGTGTTAGTGGCCGCACTGGTGCCTCTGTTGCCCCGCTGTAGCGACTCAAGTAGTGATTACACCACTACAGATGATGATGATGTGATTTTCTTTTTTTATAGCTATATATTCTAATCACTAAACCTTACATCGATTATTTTTTTACTCATATTTTTTTCATTCCTGTGAAGGATTTTTTTTTTTTGGGCTGGTGGTTCAATTTCAAGTCCGCGCACTGTATACTACTCCATATGGTGCTTTTTTTTTCTCTGTTTCATATTCTTCATTGTGAATCAGGTTTCCACCTTCCGCTGCGACTACCAACTTTGGAGCACCGGAGACAGCCTGTCGCCAGTCAGGGGCGACTGAAAGAGGAGATTTGACAGCGAGCAGCAAAAGCCTAAATTTGTCCGCTTGACTCTGTGTGTGTGAAAAGGGAAGGAGGAAAACCGAGCTCCCCTGTCGCCACCTCCGCCACCAGTCTCCCTGCTCCACCGCACGGAAGAAGAAGAAGAAGAAGAAGAAGAAGAAGAAAGGAACGGAGGATTTAGCCGGAATAACGGGGGGAAAGGATATAAACCTGGAGGAGATTTGACGGTCAGTTTCCTTTTTTAAATCATGCCTCTTTGTTGTCGTCACATATTCGCTCCCGTGTGTCTCAGTTTGCTGAAGATGTGGCATTTTATTGCAGCCTGAACATTTCTTTTTCTCGGGTTTGTGTGTGTGTGTGTGTGTGTGTTGCTGGAAAGAGAAAGTGTTTGTCGGACACATCCAAGGAGAGGAAACGTAGCGCAGAACTATCTCCTATTTGGTTACTGTTGAAATATTATATTGTGCACACTCAGATCAGCGCGAAATTAGGTGCGTTTGATTATACATCCGGGTTTGCTCCGCGGGGTTTGTGTACGCCGTGATTTGCAGCGGCGGCGGCGGCGGCGCACAGCGCTGTGGTCGAGGATATTTTTAGGCAATCGCTGTGTTATTAGCTGACTTGCTGGGCTACTTATCCCAGCTACCGCCTTCACCGCCCGCTCTCCGCCCTTCCTCGCCTCCTTTCCTCGCTCCCTTCCCGTGCGCCCTACCCGATCCTCCTCGGTGCCCGGCGTTTTGGACAGCTGGAGCCCACCAGGCTCAATTCCTCTGGCTTCAAAACCGAACAGGTGCATATTAAAGGCAGGCCAGGGGGTGGTGGTGGGTGGGGGGGCCGAGAGAGAAGGGCCTCTTTTATAATTTGGACTGACTGTATCTCACAGGCGGTCACACCGGCCGGGTTTATTTTTGGCACCGTGTGAGGGGATGATGAGTGTCCCCTAAGACTTTAAAAATCCACGAGAGGTCCCTGCAATGTGCGCTCAAAGTGAGTTAGTGACCTCATTGTTCTTGCTACTATCTCCTCCTCTAGTGTTTGCTCGTGCTGTTATACGTGCATGCGCGTGTACTACTCTCGTGCTGCAATGGGATTTGAAGTTGGTTGCAAGACATCGGCTGACATGCACATATAATATAAACCTTATTATGAGCGTTTAATGAGCAGCAGTGTTATTAAAAAAAAAAAGAAGCATCCCCGGTTCTGTGTGTCCGTACGTGTGTGTGTGCGCGTGTGTGTGAGAGTGAAAACCTAAATAACCTCTTCAGAGGTGAAGTGCGTGAGTGAGTGCGTGCGTGCGTGCGTACCGGGGATGTTTTCGCCCACCTCGTCTTGATTCCTCTCACGTATGCTTTGCCATGGAGACGTTTGACAGCCTGCCGCGGTCTGGGTATGTCTCCTTTGACCGAGGGGACAAGACACAGGGGGCTAAAAAAAAAAAAAGCCGCTGTGTGAAAAGGAGGATGAGGATGAGGATGAAGGCTCAGATAGATAGATAGAAAAGTCCCCTAACAGAAAGCTGAGTAGGGCAGTTTATTGAGTTGGAGCGTGAAGTCAGAGGAAAAGACGAGACTCACGCTGCTCGGTCCTGTTTACAGTCCAGAGAATTATGTTTTATGACATATGAATGTGTTTAACAGCCAGGTGATACACCGGAAACCCTGTTTCTATAGTTAGTGTGTGTGTGTGTGTGTGTGTGTGTGTGTGTGTGTGTGTGTGTGTGTGTGTGTTGAGAGGGTCTGGCTTGACTACAAAGGTGTTATTTTTTTTATTTATTTTTATATTTTCGACAGTTGGCTGTTGCAGTCTGACCTTTTGAGGTCCTGGTAGCGATTCAATTTGTCTGGCTGCTCTCCTGACTATGATCTGCAGAGTGTGTGTAGCCAGTTGAATCCTCCATCTTTTCCAGCAGCAGCAGCAGCCTCCTATCATGTGTTTTTACTGTTTTTAATGTTATTTGATTGGTTCAGAAAAACCTGGCTGCTCCATCCTGCAGGCCTCTAAATAAATGAAAGCACCGGGTCGTTCAGTAAAGGGTAATTTGGAGGGTTTGGAGTGGTCCCATGGGTGACATTGTTCTCTACGTCTGAGGCCTAGAGGTCCACCTACTGTTTCTACTGCCCCCGATGGACGTAAATCAATACTTTCTCACTATATTACCCTTCTATCCTGCTCTACTCTCATCTATTCAGCCTTTACTGACGTAAATCAGCCAGACCTGCAGCTGAGCACACTTCCTTCCTTGTGCGTGTGTGTGTGTGTGTGTGTGTAAACAGGCGTCATGTTGATAGAACTGGTGTGTTTTGTAGACAAGCTGTCTTTAATCCTCTACACATACAAGTGTGGTTGGTTTTTCTCATCAGAGCAGCAGGAACAACCTCCACTGATGACGATGATGATGAAGACATGTGTGTGTTTGTTTCTACACCAGACTGTTAATTTGTGTGTGTGTGTGTGTGTGTGAGGATGTTTCTTGGGTTGCTAAGAGAAGATGTCTTTGGGTGAATGAACAGTTTGCAGTTTAAATCAATGCATCATTTAGGAAAATGTGAAAATGTGTGTGTGAGCAGGACATGCCCCCCCCCTCCCCTCCTGCTCCTGCGTTAGTGTGATGCTAGTGCAGCGCTTCACATGTAAACTTGTGTGAATATGAAGCTGCTGGAAAAGGGCAACATGTTCAGTTTCCCCCCGAGATGAAAAAAACAAGGATTAAAAAGCAGATTAGTGTCCCGGCAGTTGCAGTAAATAACCTCATCTTGTCTTTTTTTTTTTTTTTTTGATGAGGAGCAGAAGACACGCACACACACACGCACACACACACGCACACACACACACACACACACACACACACACACACACACACACACACACTGAGTGTCTTTATTTATGTAGCGGCTGCACTGTAACAACACAAAGAGGTGAGAAACGCTGCGTCTACGATCTCTTTACCTTCTGCAATGAACAGAGTTTTCATTTTTGTTCCAGTAGAGATCTCTGTGCTGTAACCTTTAAGAGTTAAGTAAACAGTGTGTATGTGTAATTTCCTGTGCTGGTGTTTCGTGTGTGTGTGTGTGTGTGTGTGTGTGTGTGTGTGTGTGTGTGTGTGTATTTATGTATCAAAGAGTCAACAGCGGTGGAGCTAGTCTCTGAAAGACGCTTCAGTCTCCAGTAGAAAAGGTGTGCTTCAAGGCTTAAGAGGTTTAAATTACCTCTAGAAGGGGGAGCTGCTGCTGCTGCTGCTGCTGCTGCTGCTGCTGGTGATGATGATGATGATGATGATGAGCAGCTCAGCGGGTGTTTGAACGCCGTCGCACCAGATGTGGTGCAGCAGACTCTTCTGTGTTTGGTCTGCAGGAGAAACAACGTCGACAGGTCAGTTTTGTGTGGAAACTCTGGAACTCCACTTTGGTTTTTGTCCCCCCCTCTTTACTTGAAACTTACATAATCTTTTAAGTGCTGAGTAACTTCTGACCTGAGATGCCCTCAAGAGGAGACTCATTGCAGACGTTTTTAAAGAGCTGCATGTAAACGGTGAAGAAGTCAGCGAGGATCAAAAATCTTTTGTTCTGAATGAAAATCAGAAGTTTTAAAGCTCGACACACACATGACCTTTAGCAAGTCATTCAGAAATCACAGTAGATGAAATAAACCGCCCCGTCCGTCACTCTGCTAACAAGGCAAAGACTCCGCCATGTTTGTTTCTTTTCAAAATAAATCTGTAAACAACAGCTTCGGCTCTTTTCCTGTTTCCATCTCGGAAAACAAGATTTTCATCGAAAAGGCCGAGTCAGATTGGAGTCAAACATATTCCCCAGACGTTTTCCTCCCTCCTCCTCCCTCCTCCTCCTCCTCCTCCTCCTCCTCCTCCTCCTCCTCTCAGGGTGTTTCTTCTGTCTATGTCTGAGCTACTCCATATTTCACAAATCAATATCATCCAAAATAGGATTGAGTTCTTCTGTTATGAAAAGCCGTATGTGTATCCTCTAAAATGATAAGTCTAATCTTTGGCTCCCTGCTTTTCAAACTTTAGGTACAAGTGGAAAAAAAAAAAAAAGGAGGATTCTTCTTCTTTCAGCCGAGAGATCAGGACACTTCTTTTTTCTATTTCAGAAGCTTTAGGAGGACGGTTAAAGAAAGAAAAGTGTGCATGTTGTGGAATAAGCCTACTTTATCACTTTGGGAGATGAGATTTAGATCCTTTAGGCACTTTCTCTCTCTCTCTTCCTCCCTCTCAACCCTTCTGGGCTAAAATAAAGGGGGGGGAAGAGGGGGGGGGGGGTGATGAGGCATCTACAGCAGTTTCTCTGCCTACAGTTTGGCTACGTTTCTGTAGCTGTGAGTCACGCTCTTGCCATGACTGAACCACCACTTGTCGATGGGCATATGGCGCGTTTGTCAGAACTCGAAAATAAAACCGTCATAGGATGTTTTAAGAGGCTCGCAGGCTTTAAAAGGTGTTTGTGGGGGGGGGGGGGGGGCGGAGGGGGGGCGGGTACTGTATCGCTGCAAGCTATTCTTAGTCTGAGATAACAACAGAAACGAGTGGCTCCGGTTGATGACATCAGCAAGTCGGATGCAGATTCAGAGGAGGTTTTTTGGGAAGTGTAAATTGGAAGTGAGTTCGGGACAGAGAGCTGAAAGTTGGTCTTTTTTTATTTTTTTTGCTGTTGTCATGGTTTCAACATGGGTTTTAAAAAAGAGGCCAGTAAAAATCTGAAACCACACACACACACACACACACACACACACACACACACACACACAGACACAGACAGACAGACAGACAGACAGACAGACAGACAGACAGACAGACAGACGGTCTTCTGCTGGTTCCTGCCTTGTGTTTGCTGTTCGGAGGGTGAATCGGTGCTGCTGCTGATGAGTCTTCATCACTCCGACTGTGAACATTCAGGCTGTTGCTGCTTTCTTTTTGATCGCAATCTACAATAACTCCTGTCACGAGCTGTAATTCTTCATAATACATTTCCTCTGGGTTACAGTGTTCAATGCAGATCCTGTCAGTCTGTCAGAGCTTATGTTCCCCCCCTCACCCCCCCCCCACCCTGCTCTGCAGAGGAATCTCAAGCTGCACCTATCGGGATCCAGTCAATGTCATAGAGAAGTCAACAGTTCTGTAGAATCACATGTCAGGTTTGCACATATTACCTTTAAAATGCTTTTACGCTGGAAAATCATCAGGTTTAATTGAAGTCAGAGCGTGTTGGGTGTTAATGTTTATTAAAGTTCAGACCCATCACAGTTAATTTAACACTTTTTCAGATAGTTTTGAACACTCGCCTGCAGGCCCGTATCAACAACACTCCTAATGAACACCTGTCAACTTTAAATACTCAGCACTGAAATTGTCGCTCTTATCAAGACTGGAAAAAAGAAAAAAAAAGTGCTTCGTGTTCAGAGAGAGAGAGAATATATTCCTCCTCACAGCAGCAGCAGCAGGAACGATCAGAATGAATCGATCCAGATCAGAACTGATACTGATTCAGAGGAACATCATCATAGCAGAGCTGTAATGGGAGCAGATCGCAGGATGATTGTTATAATAAAGAAACTCTTGATGGACGTTGAGCTCAGCCCGGATGAAAACGCTCGCTGACGTGTGAAGTGTGCTTGAACTGTTCTTACGGTGCGGCGGCGCAACAGGAATAATCCTCCTTAACTGTGGTCTGAAATCCGTTTAACGGCGCCTCTCACATGGCGGAGGTTTCACTACTTGAGATTTTCATTATTGATCGAATTGACCCAACCCTGACGATGAATACGTGTCCAGTGTGCTGTAAGTATCATCAGCATGTCCTCACATCTTGCTGAATTTTTTTGGAAAGTCAGTAAACTGCTGGCACCCGCAGGAGCGTGACAACATTTCTACCGTGTGTGTGTGTGTGTGTGTGTGTGTGTGTGTGTGTGGCTGTGTTGTTCAGCTATCAGGGTGTTGCTCCTACTGGCAGTTTCCTGTATAATTGCAGCTGACATAGCTGTGTGTACTGCTGCAGAGGGAGAGATGGTGCAGCAAGCCGGCCAGGCCATTATGAGCCATCAGTGGAGCTAACTGCTCGGGCCTGTATGTCACTGATACAGAGGCCGCGTTAGTGCCGGAGCTCAGGGGAGGAAGAGGAGGATGACGGGATTGTTCTTGTTGTTGATGCTACCTGTGGCTCTTGCTTTTCACACATGTATTCACGTTGACACTTTGACTGCAGGATGTAGGACAACCTCTGTGTTTGTTGGGTATGTTCTCTTGTTGCAGGGCTGCAGCCAATGATTCATTATCAATAAATCTGCAGATTATTTCCTCGTGTAATGGAGCAGGTGTTTGGTCTATAAGGTTTCTCTGATGTCTCGTTCAATGCAAAACCCAACAATAATCAGTTTGCAATAATAAAAACCTCAACCTGAAGAAACTGGAAGCAGAAAATGTTTGAAAAATGACATAAATGATTAATCGATTATCAAAAAATGACAAATTATGACAAAAAAATCATTAAATCGTCACATTTGAGAAGCTGAAATCAGCAAATTTGGGACATTTTTGCTTAAAAAATGACTAAAACGATTAATTATCAACATGGTTGCCACTTAATATTCAGTTGATCGACCAGTTGATCAATCGATTGATGGTTTCAGCCCTAGTTGATTCAACTTCTGGCAACTTTTCATTGAATTATAAAACACATTTCTTTATATTTCTACTTCTTTTTTGCTCCTCATTACTTAAAGCTTCCCTCTGTTGTTCTAAACTGTGTTAGAAGCAGATATCACAGCTGTGTGTGTGTGTGTGTGTGTGTGTGTGTGTGTGTGTGTGTGTGTGTTCATGTCACACCACTGATTGGGGAGAGAGAGAGAGAGAGAAGCGGCGGCGGTGGCAGTGCAGTAATTAGTTCTGGGGCATTAACTGCTTATCACTGGACAGTTTTATTAGCCCCCTTGTTTTGGCTGGTTAGCCTTCTGGACATGGAGCCAAATGGTGCTCTGAGTTGCCCGGTCAACCATGGAGGAATTCCACCGCCACGCCAGAACCCTTAATGCTGTGAGAAGAACCTAATTGTGATTCGACTTCACTGCCGACAGAGCAGCCACATGCTGTGAAAATGTTAAACACTCGATATGATTCGGCTTTAAAATCCTAAATACCAGGCGCTAAGTTTTTATATAAAATGAGAAAATAAAGGCTGTCTGTTGTTTTTGGTTCGCTAGATTTGATGTCCCTTAATGCCAAACCATTTGGGTTTTTATCTAATCACACATAGAGGAACATCTCAGCATCACTAGCTCATGTTTCTAAATGCATTTTTATAGGATCATAATGTTCATATTAGTTGTTTTCCTATTATGTGTTACTGACTGCTGTTAATGTTCAAACAGTATCTACAAACTCTGAATCTGATGCTTCTTCTTCTTGGATTTAAATGTGTGAAAACGCAGGACGCTCTTCTTAAATATATAATTTAATAATGAATGTTTATTTGTATGAAAAAAATGAAAATTTGCTATGAATTCCTGAGTTGTGATTGGTTTATAATTTAGTGTTTGTTTCTCTTCTGTTCGTCCAATGAGATGAGCCGGTTCGGTTGGTATGTTTATGTAGTTATGTGTGTGGTGGTGGACTCCAGTAAGAATAGCCAGTGTTTATACTGGTGCTACTGGGGGGGGAATCCTAATAAGGAAAGTAACAACAGTAGTAATCCTGCTATTTGACATTTATGGCAGCAGAGACAGTGAAAGAAAAGTCTGATTTTTTTTTTTTGAGGGGGGGGGATTTGGACACATGCTGAGTGCAAAAAGTTTCCACTCTCAAGTTGCCGTTTAATGATGTGTATTTTTGTCTTTTGTAAGTATTGGAATCAGACCCACATGTTGAGGCATGTTGCTTGATCATCCATAAAGGAATTCAGCTTCACCACAACAGCCAAAACAGCCACAGAATGTGAAAGCATACTGGTGTCGTAACCATGGAGACTCGTCTGGTTCGCTGAGCAGGGCTGCTGGTGCTGGTGGTGCTGGTGCTGGTGGTGGTGGTGGTACTTCTGTTCATCTTGGCCGAGTTAGAAGTGCAAGACGTTCACGAGTATTTGAGTAATATTTGCTTTTCCTCTCGTGAGATACGCCTCTGTAAGTCAGAGACATTCAAATAAAAATGCTGAACACTTGTTTGGGCTCATGTAGCGTTCACTTACAACACCTACAGACATGAAAAAGTAAGTAAAAAATCTGATCTGACACATGGTGTTACTGCTTTTGAGACTGTTTGAATGTCTCACAATTAAAAATTAACTGATTCTCCAGAGCAGAGTAAGTGAAAGAACTGGAAGAGACTCAAGAACCGAAGAAGTGACACTTCAGAGGCAACTCAGACTAAAAGCCAACCTTACATTTTTCACATATTTGTCACTGTTTCATTTCATTTGACTTCCTATGCGTGTTTTTTTTTTTTTTAAATATTTTTTGGGGCTTTTATTGGACAGCGAGAGTAGAAAGGTGACAGGAAACAAGAGGAGAGACTGGGAATGACATGCAACAAACGTCTGCTGCCGGAATCAAACGCTGGATGTTGCGGATATGTGACATGTGTCTTAACCAGTAAGCTACCAGGGCGCACTGTGTGTGTGTGTGTTTGTGTGTGTGTGTGTGTGTGTGTGTGTGTGTGTGTGTGTGTGTGTGTGTTGTGTTTTACTCAGGCAAACAGCTTGCCCTCTCCACCTGGCCGGGAGCTTTTAAAGCGCTGGTGGGAGACAAATACAGCAGGCCGAAGGAAATGAGACTTGAGAGAAGCCGACATGTTAAATCTAACAGTCAAACACCACCAGGTCGACTTCACACCACCCTGTGTGTGTGTGTGTGTGTGTGTGTGTGTGTGTGTGTGTGTGTGTGTGTGTGTGTGTGTTGGACTCTCAATAGATGATATTGTTCATGGCGTGGATTCAAACACACACACACACAGAGTCACACACTCGCAAGAGCAGGAGCAGATATATATATACACCAACATCACACACACACACAAACAGCAGCGGAGGCTTCAGTTTACACCAATTCTACATGTTTGGACGAGTCAACAGGTTTAACGAGTAGCGACACATTTCACCAACAGAGAGAAACAGCAGACTGAGGAAATAACATTAAAACAAGTTACATTTCTGCATTATTTGATTTATTCTGTAGAAGAAAACATAACTGTTTGGTTGTTGCTCTTAAAGCTTAAAACGTTACAGCTGCAACGATTAGTCGATTAATTAAAACAGAAACTATTTTGTCTTTCTTTTAAAGCAAAAAAAAAAGCCAAAAATCAGCAGGTTTCAGCTTCTCTAATGTCAAACTGGACAGTAAACTGAATATCTTTTGGTTTTGTTTGTTGGTCAATCGAGAAAAATAACGTAATTAATTGATCAATAGTGAAAATGAGTCCAGTTGACCTGCTGTCAGTCACAGTGAAACAGTGAGTGATTGGGTGAATGTGTTGGGTTAGGCTTGTTTACAGCCGCGGTTCATAATTATTTTAGCAATCTATAACTGTTGATTTGTTTTTCAATTAATCAGCTAACTGCTTAATTAATAAAATGTCTGAAAATAGTGAAAAAGGCTCAGAAACAGAACATACAGTCCATAATGTACTGGACTCAAATCTATTCATGTATGATGATGTAACATAGAAGAAAAGCAGCAGTTCCTCCCGTCAGAGTGATTGAAAACTGTGACACAGTTAATCAATTATCAATAATGATGAGCCTAATTGTTTTAGCACTTAAAGTGTTAAAATTGATTTGTTGTTTTTCCCTCATTAGGTAAAATATATCTTTTACTAATCAATGAAATAACTGATAGTTGGTGATGAACTTCAAGCTTTACTGTGACTAAGTGTTCAGCTAACAGTCCTAAACTATATATATATACTAGAACTTTAATAGTGAAGTACTTCACCGCGTACAGTCCAGGAAGTAAACACTCAGAGAAATGTGTCACAGGCCATGAATACTCATTTCCAAGCCTATTTGCAGATTTGTGTTACGGATCAGGATGTCATGAGTCATCCATTCATCCACCCACCCGTTTATCCCTCTATTCATCCACCCACTCATCCACCCATCAAGCCATTTTCACCCCCACCCATTCATCCATCCATCAATCTATCCTTTTATGACGGGCAGTCATTCAGAGGGACGAGAGCTGTCGTCTGCCGATGTGTTCTGATGATTCACGGAGACGCCGTCGCCGCTGTGATATTATATGTGTGTGTGTGTGTGTGAAGCAACAGAGGAGGAGCTCTGTGTGTGTGTTTGTGTGTGTGTGTGCAGGCTTGTGTGGGGGGGGGGGGGGCAGAGGAGGAATTTTGGAAGTGACAGGGGATGTATAATGGGATGTCTTGATTGATAGGGCTCTGGAGAATGCAGAAATACACAGAGAGCGGGAGGAAGAGAGGGGGGAAGGTGGGTGAGATAGAGAGAAACGGGGTTAATAGAAAGTGAGGGAGTGTGAGCAGAAGAGAAAATGAGCACCGAGAGAGAGAGAGAGGGGGGGGGGGGAGGGGGGGGGAGGGGGATGACTGCAGGAAGAGCTGGGCAGAGAAGGACAGGTGAGTAAAGGTAGGAGAAATGGAGCGGTGGAGCTGAACGTCCTTCAAATGTTCTACTTTGACCTCCGTTCACAGCTCTGGACTCCACTGGCATGGTGCAGGGTTGGAGGAGGAGGAGGAGGGGGGTGGGGGGGGGTTGTTGGAGGAGGGTTGGAGGGATTTTGTTTACATAGTTGCCGCTTGAAAGAGCATTACAATTTAATAAGGCAATAATCTTCAAGGACAAAAAAAATAGGACAAATGACTGTGACGCAGATGTTCACCATCGCAGCAGCACCAGTCCAGAGTCCTTCGCCATATCAGACTCATATCTCACCGGCTGCACTCGCTTTCCTCCTTAAGTGCTGTTTATCAGAAATAATAATCAAGTGTTATTATTAGATGACTTTGAGCTCAAATATGAACCCTTTTTTTTTTCCAGGAGGTCAAGTCAAAACTTACAAAGCGGTCTTCTTAGCAGCAGTAAGAGAACAGCTGGACTCACTTTATGAAAGAAACCTCCCTTTTGATATCGTCTGCTTTTTTAGAAAATCACACGCAGAGTTATGATTTACTGATGTTACATCATGTTGTCGGGTGCTGATGTCTCTGCTCTCATGTCTAGACGGCAACACGCTGTCATGTTGTGCACAGAAGGATGTTAAAACAAGTTTCTTTACTGTACATGTAGGTGAAAGTTACTTGTTTTTATAGGTTTGATTGACAAATCCTGGTTATTCCAGCACTGATACTGTAGTATGACTTTCTGTAATGAATGCAAAAGTCATGAAAGGTGTCTGGAGTGTGATTTTCTCTAGAATGACCTTAACGGACCACAGAGGTCATTGGTTGGCGCCACGTGTTGGAGAATTTGTCACATCTGCCTCGAGATGCTCTTAAGGATGATTCATCCTGACTTTCTTTGAGGATATGAACATTTAGAGGAGGTTGTTTTCCTGCTTTTGCTCCATTTTAAATATTCATGGACGACCAGTCAGAAGACAAGATGCTGCAAGGAAAGGAGAAACAGCAGATAGCTGGTCAATAAAACAACAACACAACCACAAAAATATTACAAAAACCATCTCATAACCTTCTGAAAAGAGTTATGCTTTTGAATCACATAGTGAGGAGAAAAAAAAACCCCAACCTTGTACAAGCAGCCCGAAGGCGCTGCGCCATCATCTGCTCTGTGTTTAAGTCTTGAGACAGCAGGTGGATTTGCTGCAGAGCCGCAGCGTCTCTTGAAGTTCACCTCAAACCAGGTGTTTAGCCTCTGAAGAGCTCGGCCTGTAATCAGCTGGAGCTCGGCTGGAATGATATGAATTCTCTTTGAACGTCGGGGCTCAGAGACCTCCGCAGCCTCACCACGAAACACACACACGCACACACACACACACACACACACACACACACACACACACACACACCACACACACCCACACACACACACACGCGCCTTTTTGTTCTTTTTAAATGAAAACTGGGTCTGGATGTCATTTTTAGTTATTATTTCTGCTTTTCTTTGTTGGTTTCTGCGTAACTAAATATGTTTTTATTAACCAACCGTGCAGGGATTGATCAAGTCCTGTCAATTTGAACAACAAATCTATGTGCTGCAAAATCTTTATGAAAGAAGCAAACAAATCAGCATCTGTGTTTCCCCCCCCCCCTTTAATTTTCAAGTAAAGACGGAAGAGACGAGTCGCTCTGTTGTTTTAGTGCGTTTGTTTACAGAAGAGGAAGGAAGAGAGAGAGAGAGAGAGAGAGAGGCTGGTAAAGTTGTTTTGAAGTACGGTAATTCATCCATAGCATCCTCCCTCCTCTTCGTTGTTATTCTGAGACACTAGGCAGACTCGCAATACATTCATTGTTTGCTCCGTGCTATCGGAAGGTACAGGACTGCACTTTAAAAGACTGTCACCCACTTACCGGAAAGAAAGAAAGAAAGAGAGAGAGAGAGAGAGAGAGAGAGAGAGAGAGAGATGGGAGGCAGAGAGAAAGTCATTAGGGCAGGAAGAGTAGAAAAAACAGAGCGAGCGAGATATCGCGCTGTGCAGCAGTGTGTTTGAAAACTGCGTGGTTGCCGCCTACAGTCCCTCAAGACACAAGTGTGTGTGTGTGTGTGTGTGTGTGTGTGTGTGTGTGTGTTGCATGTACATACGTGTGCATGTATCAGAGCGTCTGCAGGTCTGTGTGTCAGGCTCGCTGGTTTACATGAGACTAAATACCGCTGTTATCCCGAGGCCTGCAGGAAGTCTCCTGATGCTTTGAATCCCTCAGTTTCTCTCCGTCTCTCCCTCTGCTGCTGCTGCTGCTGCTGCTGCTGCTGCAGATTAACCGTGAACACGTCCCTCACACACACACACACACACGTATTTCTGATTGTCTCCGTCCTGGTTTCACTGTTTGGCTCCTGTTGTCTGCCTGTAGAGGTAGAAGCTCTGTTTCACCCGCCTGTGTGTATCAACCACTTCTATGTTTCTTATTTTAGACACTCTCGGGTGCTGAGGATGTAAATTCATCTGTACATTGAAATATCTCGACATGAATGCGGTGTAGTGCCACAAATGAGCCTGAAATGTTTCAGTTTTACATTCAAATGTTGACAATAATTGGAAGGATTGTCCAAAAATGTACAGATTTTCTAAGGTTAACAGAGGATGACTTGTTTAGTACCATCATCAGGTCAAAGTCTGTGAGTTTGTTTAGCGCTAATTAGCAAATGCTAGCATGCTAACACTGGATTTAAACGGTGAACATGGTAAATGCTAAACATCAGCATGCTAACGTTATCAGTGCGAGTACATTAGCATGCTGACATTAGCATTCAGTTTAAAGCAAAGTGCAGCCTCACTCACAGAGCTGCTAGCATGGCTGATCTGAACACAGCAGTCGTACTCTGGTTCAGACCAAACACCCGCACAGAGACCGCTTAGAGGAACTGGTCTCGGTCCGGGTCCTAAATGAATTCTGGAGCGGTGGTAGGAACATGACCAGACCTCCATCTGACCAACTACGAGGCGTATGGCTAGCAGCTAGCAGCTAGCAGCTAGCCTGAGAATGAATCAGTGTCTGACCTTGACTAACAACTGAGCACGTTCTTGATATTTGGGCAGATAGGAGCTCCTTCCTGTGTTTACGTTCTGGCTCGCGCCCCGGACACATCTGACCAATGAGAGGAGAGAATTTTCTCGCCTGGCGTCCACTGGTTTTATTGTCTCTCATCCGCGTCTTCTTGCTCTCCTTCCTTTCCTTCCTTCCTGCCTCTTTGACTTTAAAGACAGGCTGCTCTCTCCCTCCTTCCCTCTGATGAGCATCTAAAATGCCAAATATTCAGGTTCAAGCTTTCAAGCTTTCAATCACTGGCACACTCTCTCTCTTCCTCCCTCCTCCTCCTCCTCGCTCACACTCCCCTATCACTTCACTGTAATGTTATCAGTTTGTGTGCATTTTTTCAGATAACAGCAGTGCAATGTCGCCTTGACACAAGTTTCTGGTGCCCAGTTCACTGAAAACCAAACACTTTGTAAGTCTGCAAATAATATCATGTTTTAATTGAGCTGTTAGCATCAGAGAAGCTGTTTTTAACTTCACACAAAAGGCATAAACGCTGAAGTTGTTGATGTGAACTAAAGGCCAAAGACTAGACAAGAGCATAGAAATATGAACTAAATTAATTATCTACCTTTAGTTTTTCACAAATGTGTCACAAGTGCAAGTTTTTCACATTTCCCTCTCTAATGATGCCTCTTTTTCTGTAAAACTCTTTCTGCAGTGTCATTTTTTTTTTTAGCTATTATTATAAATCCTCCTAAACTCATAACCGTCGTCGACTTGCCTGCAGTTGGTGCCATATCACCGCTGATAGCGTTTCTATCAGTAGCAAAGAAATAAGCCAGACGCCGTAACAGTCACTAACCTTGACTTCCTCTCTTGTGTTTTTCATTTGCAACAATTTAAAAGGATCTCTAGTTTGATTTCTGCTGGCGTTTTTTACGTATAAATCCCTTTTACAGCAGAGCTTTAAGTAACATTCACCTCGTGATAAATATCAGCTGCTGAACGTAGCGCCAAAATGCTCGCCGTCTCGCTCTATTTGACTGTGATAAATTCAGCAGATGGGGGGGGGCGTCTTTAGCCTGGCGAAAAATCCAAACCGTGGTACCTTTTTTTTTTTTTTTTTTTTTTTAAACCCTGCCAGTGAGTTGGAGGTCACATTGCTCAGTCCGTAAGGCTATCAGCCGTGGCCTGCTATTATCATAGAGATAAAGAATGGAGCCTCAGAGCTGAGACATCTGCAGTGACCGTGGAGGGACTTAGAGGTGGAGGGAGGAGGAGGAGGAGGAGGAGGAGGAAGATCCGAGATACTGACTGACTGACTGGCAGAGTGAATTATGTGCTTCCTGTTTAAAGAAAGAAAGAAAACTTACTGACCTGATGACAGACTGATGGGTGAATGACATGCTCAGTAGCAGCTGGAATAAATAAATAAAGTTTGATTACTGACCTGTTGACTGCTGAGCGATACGCTGCCTGTCGCTGCTCGACTCAACACTAAAACACGGACTTGTATGTTTTTGATCAGCTGCCTCTTTATTAATAGATTTGTTGGGGTTTTTTCAGGTGCCTTTATGGTCGCCTGCATGTCCACCAGTACGTCTAGAGAGAGATGAAAACTCCAGCAACATTTGATGTATGAAGAACAACTTTATTAGTTGACTGACAGCTTGTGGCCTTCATCAGAGTCATCATCAAACACATTACAAACAATGTTTAAATAAAGTCAGTTGGGTAAAAATATATATAAAAGACAACCAATCATATACATCCAGACACATATCAGCCAATGATGGGTTGGATATATGGTCATGTGACTTCAGGCCAGTCGTTGTCCAAGAAGGGACATGAGTGACACCATATGGGTGCAGCTAGGCGGTGGTACTTGTGTGCCTATTAGATATGGCATACATTAGAAACACTTTGATTAAGATAATAACAATAATGATGATAATAGTAGTAATAGTAAAGATAAAAGACCTTGTAAAGTGCTGTGTATAGAGAGAGCAGATAGATGCATAATACAACAATATAAATGGATAAAAAGTAATAAAAAAATATAAAACTGATTTGTCAGAATGTGCTGTCTAGTATGAATCAATCAGTTTCAATTATTTTTCAAGCAAAAAAAATGTGAAACTCTTCAGATTCCAGCTCCTGAAAGGCAGAAGTTCGTCCTTCTGCTCTTTGTCCTTTATTACAATAAACTGAAGACCTTCAGACTTTTCATCAGACGAACCAAAACATTTGAAAACGTCTCCTTCAGCTCTGAGAAGTTGTCATTTTTTTCCACATCTCACAATACAAACTATGAGTTGATTCATTGAAATAACATACGGGTGGATTAATTAATAATGAAGGTTTAGTTGCGGCCGCGCTGATGTCGACTGTAGCTAACCTCGGTACAGTGCGGCGCCGCTGTAGGTCAGTATCCTGAGGCCATCTCAGGCCCTCTCAGATACATGCTGCTGCATCAGAAATAAATGAATAAATAAATAAAATAATAACATGGTTGAAGCGGCGTGACCCTCCAGGTGGGATTCGCTGTATTTCCAGTCGCCCACGCAAGTCATGTGTTGCACTTTTATTGATTTCCATAATGATTTTAGTCGCCTTCTCCTGACTTCTTACTGGGTTGTTTGTGTTGTTACTTTGTTCTGACAAGTAAAGATTATTATTATGATATTATTATGATATTATTATTATTATTATTGCATGTATGTTTCTCTTCCTCTCTGCCTGGTTTATTATTATCCTGCCTGCTGTCTGCTTGTGTATTATTATGAAGTCGGTGGTGTTAAAGGCAGATAGGACAGACACAGAGATGAGAATTGACCTGCATCACCAGGGGATGAGAGGAGATGGTTATCACTGCAAACTCATCACACACACACACACACACACACACACACACACACACACACACACACACACACAGGATCATGTAAGCAATCAGACACAAGCAAGAAGGATTTTTACTCAAGAAAATGCAACTAAACACACACACACACACACACACACATGCAGCAGCATAGTCTGCAGCATCCAAGTTGGCTGCAGCGTGTGCAGACATGAACTTTATTATCAGACTGTATCTGCACACGGCTGACCCAGATTAGTCCTCTTTATTATCACCGAGAGGAGACAAGAGACGTGTTTGCATTACGGAGCTGAACGGAGCCTGCCGAGGCCCGACGGGGGACGCGAACCCTGAACACCTGAAGGCTCCTGGAATAGATTTCAGCTGCCGTTTTTTGGGGGAGTTTGTAACCTCCGAATATATTTTGGGATCGCAGATATATTCTTTTTCTTTTTGACTTTGGAGCTTGTTTGTCTCTAAACAACTTGTAGAGTTTTAAAGTGAGTGACAGCTGTGTCACACATGAACTATGCAGTTTTGTTTATAAATGTTACATTTAGCATCTATAAGCAGCATGCAAACATTAATAAATATGAATAATCTTAACTTACACAACTGCAACACTGATTTAACGTGTCAGTTTTCTCTAAAAAGATAAATATGTGGCGCTGAATGTCAAAGTGTTTCATCTAAAACAAGATAACGATCCCCAGTGTGACACCTCCTCTTGTAAAAAATGATTCATAATATAAAAATAACTCAAATATCTTCATAGTCTTTGAAGTGATGAGTGAAGGTCAGTCAGCAGTTTGTCCGAAACAAAAGAGCTTTTTTTTTTTTTTTCTAATTTCTTGTGTGAAATAAAAAAAACTGGAGGAGTTTTAATTCCCTTTTAACTTAATGAAAGGTCTGAGTGTGTGTAAGTGGAGCTCTATAAATAGTCTCTATTAGGTTATTTAGCCCCATCAGAGCTGTCAGATGGAGGAAAGCGGGGCACGTTTGGAGGGAATTGGATGGCACCTGGGAGGGAAAGTTCACGGATTGAAGCGCAGCCTCTGGATTAAAGGGCACAGATTAGCAAGTCTGCAGTGCTGTTTGAAAGAGGGGGTGAGGTGGGGGGGGGGGGTGTTGGTGCATATAGAAAGTCTTGTGTTGCCCTGCTGCTGTCATTTTCTGTCACACTAGCAACTGTCCCCAGCTGTCTGTTTAACACACACACACACACACACTTACACAAACGTGACCAGCTGCCCCCAGCTGTCAGTGTATCTCAAGTCTTAGCTGGTGGTCCCAGTAGGAGCATCACACACACACACACACACACACACTGTGACTGCACATATAGACCTTGAACCGTATGAACGACACGTCTTCGTCGCTACGAACACACGTGAGAAACAGATCGAGGAGTTAACGAGACGGACTGAAGACAGACGGAGAGAGAAACACACAAGTTGAGCAGTCGGATTGGAGTGAGATGTAATTACTGCTGCTACCTACACGTCCTTTAACAATGATTGTGTTTCTGCCTCCTTTTCTTTAATCTCTCTGATGTTTTCTATCTCTCTCCCCCCCCTCTCTCTCTCTCTCTGTCTCTCTGTCTCTCTCTCTCTCTGTGTGTGATTGTTAATTCTTTCATGTTTCATTTTATGCAGCGCTTGCAGTGTTATAATTAGCCTACTGAGATGCGCAAAGCATCGCAGCACTTTCCCCCTTATGAGCTGTTAGCCTTCAGACACACACACACACACACACACACACACACACACACACACACACACACACACACTCTCTCTCTCTCTCAAAGGCCTTATGAGGCGAGCGAGCGAAAGCGCTGATGCTTCGACGTTCCAAAAACACAACTCTAATCAAAGTGGACGTGTGTTTGGCTGCGTTCGCAAAAGAACCGCAATTCCCATGATTCCTCCCCGCTGGTTTCATTTTTTTTTTTTTTTTTTTTTTTTACTTCGCCTCAAATTAAATCCTCATTTCGAGGAACTTAAAGCACACTGAGCTCGGTGGTGGTGGGGGTGGGGGCGGTGGTGGGGGGGGGGGTATACGGCTGGATGTTGATCCGGTTCTTTCATCCCGCTAAAGTTCACATTTTTAGTTTTTCTAACGTCACAGCGTTCAGCCGCCGTGGCGACCAGGTGGCGGTTTGATCCTTTTTTGTGGTAAAACACAGGTCTTGTTTTGGATGAACAGACGATTGGATAGATAAGAAGCTTGTTTTGGGAGATAATAAATGGCGCTCCGGTCACCATGGGGTTGCATGTGTAACTCTATCTCTGCTTCTCCAGAGTACAAAACCTTCCCCGCTGTGTTTTTGGAACGCTGGGAGGTCCGGAAAAAGCCCAACCCCACACCTACGGTATGTCAGGTCACAGTTTCCCCCTGTTGTGTCTTTTTGTACATCTGGAGTTCAAAAATAGCATCCACGCCCTAAAACGAGGTGCAAATCAGAAGCTTTTATTCCCTTCTTTTATTTGTTATCATACATTTACTAAAGTAGAAGAAGAACACTGGAAATAAAACCATAAAACATCTACAATTTGTCCCACTTATGCATGTTTCTCTCCATTTTTTTTGACTCTTACCAAAGTCATTCATATGCAAATAGCAGCTTCCATTAAAACCCATGAACGGCACATTAATTTCATGTCGCTGAGGCTCAGATTTCTGATACATATGCATCAACATCTGCGCCTCAAAACATCCGGCATGAATTGGACATCTGCACGTTTCCTGAAAAAAATGGATGTTCCACCCTGACGATGTGGAGTATTAGTTTCAAGATAGATCATATTTACATCCTGAAGCCCCCCCCCCCCCCCCCCCCCCCCCCCCCCGTCTGGTGCGAGGTGGTGTTTTCTTGTCCTTCTGTCATGTTTTCCCGCTCCGCTGGCTTTCCCAGAACTCTTGTGTGTTTTTTTTTACGAGGCAGGTTCACATCTGCTTCCAACTGTCTGTCACACGCAGATTTTTAAGCAACTTCTTTTATCAGGAGCGGCCGGAAACTTTCCCGCCGGGAGTTGTTATTCCTGTCAGCTGGATCCGTGGTTGTTGTTCTCATAATTTCTCAGAAATCGAGTGTTTTTTTATCACTATCAGGTTTTTTTTTTCCCCTCCTCCTCTGTAACATCCATGTTTGTGCAGTTTATCCTTCTTCTCTCATCTCTTGTTCTCCTCCTCCTCTTCCTCCTCCTCCTCCTCCTCCTCCTCTCTGAACATGATTCATAATTCCCCCCCCGGGGTCATTGGGAGTGTTTCAGGCTGAGCTGAGTTGAGTATTGGCATGACACACGGACCCTCTCCTCACCACCGTATGTTCACACATATGTTCCCGTCCGCCTGCCTTTTAGCAGCAGCTAACGGTGGAGCCCAGCAGACCGGATGGAGGATTTCTATTGTGATTGATTGCGTTTCTGTTGGACTGTATTGTGTGTTTCTACTGAAAGCTGGAGCTGCGGCTAATTACAGATGTAATTATGAGGATGCAGATGAATCTGAATCCGTTTGAAACGCTTTAAAGTTTATTTTAGAGGACGTGCGATCTCTGAGGTCACAGTTCGGTGTTGAAATCCATCCGTTTATAACCCGTAATGAGGTCTAAATGTTCACAGAGAAGCTGTTTCTCTCCTCTCCCACACACATACTACGAAAGAACAATGCTGACTTCTTATATCCTCAAACCCAAAGCATAATCTCACGCTCCCTCTATTTACACGTTGCAAATCAGTCAGGATGAGAGAGCCGGCTAAACGCTTGGAATGTGCCTAATCTCCGTGCTAAATATCTAAATCTTATTGTAAAGGTAAACCGTTGTATTTGTAATCCAGAGTTTTTTTTTTTTTCTGCAATGCAAATACAAGCTGCAGCGTCTCCTTCCTCTCTTCATCCAGGACTTCTGAAGATATTTTGTCGTCACAGTGTCACCTGTCAGTCTGGGAGCTTCCTGTCCCTTTTATAGAAACTCTCTCCTCTGCCTTCTGTTTCTCAGGCTCTCGTCTCCCGTCTGTGCCAATAATAGAGGCATCAGCTGTGACTTTGGTTGGTGGGGGGGTGGGGGGGGATTGAAAGGTGACGGGAGGAAGAGACGGAGGAGGAAAGCTAAAGAAGGTGGGAGATTAAAAGGAGGGAATAACACGGGGAGCGGACTTTAAAGCGCCTCTGAAGTGCCAACGCTTCGGTCTGGACGAGATGTCTATCTCTCTCTCTGATTGGCTAACTCGGGGGGGGGAATTCCTTTTGCTTTAATTGGCTGCTGAGCGGCGTTTCTGCGTCCCGGTTGGTCGCTGAGGGGGAATTCCAGGGAAGGAAGTGCTGTACAGTTGGAGACGGGCTCTGTTACACCAGGATACTTGTGTGTTTGTGTGTGTGTGGAAACTATTGAAAGTGCACTACAGGGGGAAGAAAGTTAGCTGTAGGAGGAGTTCTTTTAGAGCTGCTGTGATTGGTCGATTTAATTGATGAGTAAATGTAAAACTCTTACAGTAAACTCACCTTATGAAGTCAAACTGTGTGTGTTTGATACCTGAAGCTTTTCTCTCCTACGGGAAGGAATGAAACCTCCCTCTTCCTGTCCACGTCCCTCATCCCATCATTTCCTTTCCATCAAACCCCAGTGACACCATTAAAGTCTCAGGATACCACCCAGGATGTCTCCTTTATCCCCCCTTTATTTAGGGTAGAGCAGGAATCCTGTAAGTGAAAGACAGCGACTCGTGTAAGTAATTTGGCTTTTTGTTGGCTCACAGTTTTCCTCCGTGTCAGCAGATTACAGTCTGAAAATATTGGAAAATCAAAGTCAAAGATGACATCTTCACTGTGTCCAGGCAACACTTTCAAAGCCAAAAAGTCATCATTGAGAGCCTCAAACTCCAAAAAAAAAAAAGATAAATGACATTAATGATTAATCAATAAGAAAAATTGGTGTTGATGTTCAATCTCAGTCATTCATTAACTTAATTGTTCCAGAACCTTCCTGCACACACTGGCTGATTAATAATCGTTTTATATCAATCAGAGACAAAGTAACACAGCAGACGACTTCTCTGAGTTTCTGTTGCATCGATTCTCTCTGCATGAAAAGAGATTATAAATAATACACAGTCAGATTACAGAAGGATAAATGAAACACAAACGACACACATGAACCCACAGACGTCGACTGACTCCTCCTGTAATTAGCAGATTTATGCACGTTGACTTCACGCTTGTTTAAAGTAACTTAACATCACCTAAACAGCAAGAAGAACGTGTTCAAATGGAATTAAAGTCTCTTTATTTGTACAGTACGTTCAACCATCAAGGAGATTCACATAAAACATGAAAGAAACACGAGACGTTTTATAAAAAGACACATTTAAATCAGATTTAAAGGAGTTATATAGAGAATATGTAACTCAGGACATCAGATAGCACAGACGATTACATCACTATGACATCACTCTCGCCAGTTGTCAAGACATTTTGCGAGCTGTAAATGTCGGAGGCATAAAAACACTCTGCGGTTCGTTAACAACACAAAATAGAAAAGCATGTGTTCTCTGCTAACTATAGAGTCCAGCGAGCAGGTTTCACATCGCGTTCTGAACCTGATAACAAAAGCTCATCTCTCTCTCTCTCTCTCTCTCCTTTTAGCTCACTGTCTCATCCCTAAATCCTGACTCCGCTTTCTCTTCTTCTCTGCCGTCACCTCTCCCCTCGATCCCCCCCCCCCCGTCCAAGTCTATTCTGACACCCCCCCCTCCCTCCACAGAGGAAGAGATGCAGTAAAAGCATGTGCGAGTGTCCGGTTAGCTGTTTATTTATAAAGATATCCTGGTAACCTGATAGTGGAGCTTCAGGGTGTATCCAGGGTATTTATACGACTGCAGCAGCAACTAGTGTTCAGTCTGAAAAAATGAAGATTGAGCTTATTTTACTTCCTGTTTTATTTCAAACCAATTTAAAAAAAGGAGGAATCAACATTTAATCAACTTGTTCTTTACTCGTCTGCTGTCGTTTCATTACGATGACTTTATTATTATTTTGCTTCATTCATTCCTTATTTAGCGATGCAGCTGCTGTGGTTTTATAAAAATAAATGAACCTCCAGGATTTTTTTTTCTTACATCAAAACAGTAAAAAAAAAAAAACAAGGCTGTAGCGAAGCGTCGAGTCCTGAATTTATAAAAAGCCTCAAAAGTGTTTCAGTTTGTATTCGGCTGTTTTCAAGCTCTCTAGTGAGCAAAACTACCTTTTGTGTTCTTTCAGAAACCGACTCTTATTAGTCTGATCAGTAAAACCCAATTAATTATCCCTGGATTTATGAAGCAAATACAACATGCAGCCAATTATATAAAGGTTTGTTTTCTGAACGCTTTCCTTACATTTATTGTGTAATTTGCTTCTCTTTTGTATTCGTACAGTGTTGCTTAAACTGTTTGACCAACATCAATAAATCAGAGGATTGGGGTCAGTCTACTTCCTGGGAAAAAAAAAAAAAGCTGGTTGATGCTTGAGCTCCATATAAATGATCTCTGATGTTCACCAGTTCATTACGTCTTAGAATTAAAATAGATGCAAAGATTTGAGTGGCTTTTAATTTCTCTTCCCATCTTCCCGCCCACATCATCTGAATATGATCAACATGTGGGAAATCATTTCTCTGATGCCATAAATCTCATCTCTTACTGGTTTAAGTAATTTCAGGGCAGCGAGAGGACTCTGAAAGAGTCATCGTTAAGTGCCTGTTTGCAACAAAGGTGTCGCCATGGCGCCCGCTGAACTAGTTTCAAGCGACACAAACACACATAGTCTCCGCCCAGCTGGTCCCAGCTTCTTCTTTTTGGGTTTAATGGTGATCTTTAAGCTGATGTTAGACGCTCAGAGAACAATAAAAGCACTTTTTTTGTGTAAATTGCCACGTGGAGCGTGTGTAACAGCATCTCTTAGCGGTGGTTCTTTGATGTTTTGGAGGCTGATTGCCAGGTTTGTCTGACATTATGTCTCTTTTTCATTCCTAAAATGTTTTTATCCTGATGCGTAACTGACAGAAACTGGTCATTTTCCCCTTTTTTTTTCCGTCTTTCTGTCTGGCAGTTTGTGTCCCTCCCACGTTGGTTCTCTCACTCTCTCTCTCTTTTCTACTCCACCCATCCTAAACGTCCTCCTTCCCCTCAACAATCTCTCGCAATGCGTCAGAGTGATCGATGCCAGGAAGTGGGTGGTTTTGGGCGGCGGCGGCGTTGTAGGTGTTCAGGTAATGACAGCGTTCTGTTCTCGCTATGAGTAGAAGATTTCTCGGCTCTTTCCGCCTCTCTCTCTTTACCTCGTCCTCTGCGTTGACAGCACTTCTTTATCCAGCGGCGTAGACGACTCAGCGGGCCCCTTTTCATAGCGACACTCCCCCCCCCGCCATCGTCAGGCCTATTGTCACACCGTGATCACAGAGGATGTGTTTCTGATAGGTGTGTGTGAGCGCAAAAATGGCCTTGAAGGTTTTCAGAAATTGGAGAGAAAGAGAGGTGTGGTAGACCTTTAAGCCTCAGGAGGAAGAAGCACACAAAAAAAAAAGTGTTTTGGAAAAGAAGGAAGACAAACTGAGAGCAGGAGGAGCCAGAGCATTTAAAAGAAAGAGAAACAGATGACAGAATGAACAACAGAGAGAGAAAGCAATAAGGGGAAAGGGGAAATAGGAGGGATGTTGCCCCCGGCGATGCAGTCGAAGGTAGCCTACATGAAAGGCATGGCGTTTATCCCCGGCAGCCATCTTGGACTACTTTACAGAGGGCTTGGTAAAACTTTTAACGCTCTAAATAAGGTGGCATCAATGAAACATACATTTCAAAGAGTTAAAAAGCTTGACTTTCACCAAACTAAAAAAAAAGATAAGGACTCTAAAACTGTTTTTACTTCCTGAAGTTGACTCTTTGGATAAAAGCTGTAGCAGCGGGGGGAGCTGCAGAGTGGCGCTTGTGATTAAAAACAAAGTTTTGTCCAAAGGTGATGCATGGCAAGGGCGAGGTAGCGGCGACAAAGAGTGGTTTTTATAGTTGGTCAAAAGCTACCTGGGAGGCCTGCTGTTGTTGTTCCTGCAGTGATTTCACTTTCTCCAGCAGGCGTCTGCTACGAGGGCAAAAAAATGGAGTCACAGTAGGGGGTTTCTCTCTCGCTCTCTCTCTCTGTCCCTCTTTCTCTTTTATTCTGTTTTTTTTCCAGCTTTCTGTCTATCTCTTTCTCTCTAACGAAAGGCCTCAGGGGAAATCATTTGTGTTGTGACACACACACACACACACACACACACACACTTGCTCGGGGGGGGATCCTCTCCTCCATGAAAGAGCTGTATGAATAACAAACCTCTGAGTTCAGCCCTCCACACTGACAATGGACACAAACACACACACACACACACACACAGAGTAGCTCACAAGCTAGCACATGCTTTCTCTTCATCACCCCCCCCCCCACACACACACACACACACACCTACACACACACTCTCAGTTTGACCCCGCTCACAATAGAGAAGGCATGCATTCATTACCGCTTCCAAGAAAGCTTTGACTGGTCGGCCATTGTTGGCTAATCCAAGGTCCCACCGTATATCACCTTCACTCCCCCCCCCCTTCTCCTCCATCTCTCCATCACATCTCTTTCACTCTTTTCATTCTTTCTGGTCTGAAGTCGTTGACTAACTCACCAATGAGCAATTAGAAGAAGAAAAAAAAAGATGTGATAGTTTGAAAGCGAAAGCAAGATGTGTAAGAACTAATCAGATTACTCCACAGCATTGATGATATTATCCTCCTCCTCCTCCTCCTCTCCCCCCCTTCATGATGGATTTCTATCCACTATGAGATTTGCGTGGCATGAATCAGTTTCAGGGGCTGAACTTATCGAGAGGATTGACTTTTGATTCAGTGCGAGACGGTTTAAGTCGAGATGTTTTAGGTTGTGATGAGACCGAGGAGCCGAGATGCTTCAGCGGCTGTAAAAGCAACTCTTTTAACCTTCTGTCTTTCTCTTGTCTGTCTCCACACAGATCTCAAAGGTGATCGGCACAATGGGACTCCTGAACCTCTGAGGGGTGAGCACAAAAGGCCCGAGGGGAAGAGGAAGAATAAAGCCGAGGGAGGGGGGAAAAAAGAGGACAAAAGAGGAGGAGAAGGAGGAGGTGGATCATAAGAAGGAGGAGGATTCTTGCGTGGCGCCGGCGCGAGCAGGAGGAGTTTTTCGGCAGAAGAAGAGTGGGCGGAGAAAGGAGAGGGAGGGAGGGAGATTTGAAAGGAGGGATTTGCTCTATCTGTCGGGGGTGCATGCTCCCCTCTAAGTCCCCCCCTCCCACTTGGACATCCTCCTTTTTTATTTTTTTCTGCATCAGTGACAGGCCGACAAAAGGCAAAGAATGCGTAATAAACTAAGTTCGGCTTGCCTGGGAGTGAGCAGGGGCCTCGATGTGAGACTACCCAGGACTAGAGCCCTGCTGCTGGGGTTACTCCTGGTGGCGGCGGCCTGTGCGGAGGTGGAGATCGACGTGCTTGGCGAGATGGTGATAATGGAGATGGGCGGGGAGAGCGAGAGGGGGGTAGGAGGAAGAAGCGAGCTGGAGGCCTCCATGCACTCCTCGCTCCTCCGGGACTTCCAGGAAGTGACGGAAGGTATCCGAGCAATAGAAGCTGTCGCCGTAGAGACCGGCGACGCGGCGGCGGCGGCGACGCAGCAGAACATGGCCGCGCCCACTGCCTTCCCAGACTCGTCGGCGGTGGTGGGTCGGATCTTCCAGATGAAGGTGCCAAACAAGATGGAGGATGTTTACCTGGGTGATATCGTCAAGGTGAGTCACACAATCATTTAGTTTTCTTTCTACTTTGACCGTCCATATTTGCACCTCTGATGACCTCATCACACCTGAGTTTTAGTGGAATCAACTAAACTTTTGTCGTTAACTTACCTAAATGTATAAGTTTTATTTATTTCAAGAACTGGAGCTCACTGGTGGACCCCAGTAGCTTACTGGTTATCTGACACTGTGTTGCATGTCGTTCTTCATCTCTCGCTCTCCTCGTTTCCTGTCATCTCTCAACTGTCACTACCTAAAGAAAATATAAAACAACAACCAAAAGCATCTCCCAGTTCACCTGACTTGAAGTCTTTTGACTTGAAATGAGTTCACTCAACTTTTAAAGTTAACTTTATAAAGAAACATGATCAGCAGACGTCCCAGCATGCATTGTTTGACACTTAAAACTCTTCAGACGCTTCTTTTTTTTTTTTTGTGGTTTTGTTTTAAGAAAACAGACATGATTGAAACCTGCTGTGCTTCTTTTAACACACCTGAAGTTTCTTTTCATGCAGAAACAACTTTCAGCTTTGTGTCAAATGAAGAGAATCTTCAAACTGAGAAAAAACTATATTATCTTATTTTAAGGTTATTGAACTTATTATCTCAAGTTGAGTTAACTCAGTTTATATTTTCACAACTCATGAGACAACTCTGAACTCATTATTCAACTTATTTTTTCTTCTATCCTCTATTTGACCAAGTAAAACTGTCACATACAAACAAAGAACAGTGAAAAGAAAATCCAGTCATGATGCAAAACTATCTTAAATACATGAAGAAGTTCAGATAACTCACATTATGTTTCTCTGTGTAACCAGTTGAAAAGGTCCAGGTTCTGGTTCAGCAGCAGATGAACTCTAAGAACGATCTGAAAGGAGCCGTTTCCCTAAAAACGACGTCACTGGAGTTATGCGAGCGTGCGTCATTGCTCAGGATTCGTCCCTGCAGGCGACGCATATTTCAATCCAGTCAGAGCAATATGCCCTTTTTTTTAATTGCGCTGCATTTGCCACAATGGCCAATTTTCCATAATATATGTGTCCTCATATCTGAGTTGGAGGCTTTAGTAGCATTTCCTGCCCTCTCTCCTCCTCCTCCTCCTCCTCCTCCTCCTCCTCCCTCTTTCCCTTCTATTGTTTCTTCTCTTCCTCCTCAATCTAATCCCACCTATTCATCCTCCT
Organism: Thunnus maccoyii; assembly: GCF_910596095.1. Classification (NCBI taxonomy): domain Eukaryota; kingdom Metazoa; phylum Chordata; class Actinopteri; order Scombriformes; family Scombridae; genus Thunnus; species Thunnus maccoyii. Next base: position 35,381,026 of record NC_056535.1, on the reverse strand, counting down.
CTCTTAATTTCATTTATCTTCCTCCAGCTCTCGCAGATTTAACTCCCATCTCCTTCTTCCCTCCGTCCTTCCCTGATTGTTCCAGACGTACTTTGTCTATGTATACTTGAACTTCTCTTTCACCCTCCTCCCTCCGTTCACTCTCTCTCTCTCTCTCAACCCCTCCAGGCTAAAACCTTTAATATTGTACACTCCCTTCCTGTCCTTCATCTTCCTCGCACCATCTCCATCCCTCTATCCTGTCATCTCTCCGTCTATCCTTCTTCCTCCATCTCTTAATTATTACTTCTTCTTCTTCTTTTCTTGCCCCCCCCCCCCACTCTCTCTCTCTTCATCCTCCATACTCACTGTCAAACTCCCTATCTTCTCCCTCCCCCCTTTTTTTTATCTCCCTCTATCACATTCCTTTCATATCCTGCCACTTCCTCCCTCCCTCCCTCCCTCCTCTTCCTCCCCTGCCTCCTCCCTCTCCTTCTCCCCTTTTAAGTCCTATATCTCTCCCTCCCCAACCCCTTGCCTCCCTCGCTCGTTTCTTCCACCCCTGTCAAATCACATCACCTCGTATCAATCACCCAGCGACGATGAGCGGCATGAAAATACACTTTTTAACCGCCCTTTTTAATAAAAACTCATTTACACACAATCACACTGCGAGGAGTTAAATCTACACGCAGGATCTGTCACCAAAATGTCAAATATGAATTTTTTTAGGAAAGGATTCCAAATAAATAAATACTTAAAGTTTTGTCCTAATTCGTAGCTGCAGCTATTTGATGTATCTCCAAACATAGATGTCATTTTTTTTTTTTTTTTTTTTTGCTCTTCAGCATTTCATGAATCTTAATGTTTTCATCCAGTTTACAGATGACTGAACAAGGCTGTTTGCAGCATTCAGCTGATCGGGGCTGACTTGGATGTGGCTTGGCGGCACACAACAGGCACCGTGTGTGTGTGTGTGTGTGTGTGTGTGTGTGTGTGTGTGTGTGTGTGTGTGTGTGTGTGTGTGTTGTGTGTGTGTGTGTATGTGTGTGTGTGTGTGTGTGTGTGTGTTCAGGCTGGGAATTTAAAGGGATATGATGTATATTTTATGTGACAGTTGATACAAAACCCATCGGGTCAGTGTACAGAAAGCTTGTGGAGCTTTTTAAATAAAACATGGTAGTAGTTTGTATAATGCAACCGTTATTTAGAGAGTCTGTTTTCTCTCTCCGCGTCTTCGCTCTCTTTCTGTTCCGTCTTCACACTTCTTCGGCGTCCTCTTCTTCCACCCTTGATTCCTCTTCCTCCTCGTTTTTAATTCTACTACTCATTTTCCTTCTCGCCCTTTCCCATCACCGTTCGCACCTCTTTTTTTTTTTTTTTCTCCGTTCGTCCCACAGGCTAAAGCTTCTTCTTCCTCCTCCTCCTCCAAACTTGATTATATCTGTCACACTGTAAAGCCGCCGAGCCTCCTATTAGAGCCGATAGGAGCTGACAGCTCGGGCAAAAAGAAGCCAAAAAAACAAACGGGCAAAGTGGTAGAGAAGCAACGATGAAAAGGAGAGGAGAGGAGAGGAGATAGAGGGCAGGCGAGAGGTTGTTCAGAGAGATGAAGGAAGAGGAAGGAAGCAGATAGATGAAGGGAGACATGAACAGGAAATGAAAGGTCAGAGATGAGATCCAGACAGAGTGATCCATACAGTGTCCTTGTGAAAAGACTCCAGACGTCCTTCCTACTTTTTACTTGTCGGAGAGTCAGCGAAACATTTGCAACTTGGAGAGAGTTTGTTTACCTCCATCTCTATTCTTGCTTTCAACGCCGCTTCTCTTTTCTCCTCCTCCTCCGCCGCCGCCGCCGCCGCCGCTGCCGTCCTTCTCCTTCTCCTTTAGATGTGAGTCCCCCCTCATGTTGTTTCGAAGGTCGGCGCTCAAGGTTGCGGAGCGCAAAAGGCCAAATCAATTCCTGTGCTCGGCGTTGCACTCATACTAATGGCCTTTTCTTATGAAATCTGCCAGTTTGAGAGGTGTCCGGCTCCCCCGTGACAGCCGGGCCTCCTCATTCACCTTTTTTTTGTAGAGCGGCGAGGGGGGGGGCGTCCGCCGTTTATCCATTCACACGGCGTAGAGCTGAGGGTTCTCAGCGAGGAGGACGTCGACCTCCGGAGAAAGAGAGACGGAGCTTTTACATTTAACCAAAGAGATACAGAACATACAATACACAACATAGTATCTGTTCTAATAATGACATTTAGCCTTTAAACACTCTGTAGGTGTCTTTAAAGGTTCATGTGAAAGTATTTCTTCATTAAGGGGGGAAATATATGTACTGGCCAATACACTGAATGTATATTAAACCGATAAATACTGTATTTATAAGGTTGTATTAATGTTCTAAAATGATACAATTAGCACTTGCTAACGAACGTTAAAACTACTTTTATGTTAGCAACTGAATTGCGTCATTAACACGTATCAGAGTATCTTATTGGTGGTATTGTTTACTTTTATTTTGGCGGGGTTCTTGTGGTTAAACAGCTGGTTGTGGCTTCTTTAATAATACACATTAATATTCCTCAAAGCAAGTTATCAAAGGATTATTATGTTGGTATTAATCCCAGAACTCCTAATACTGAATAATATTGATCAATTTCCAATAACACTCATTCCAAGATTAGATTATAATTAGATAATGTTTGCATTACTTCACATTAAAGTTGATCCCAGTCACTTTATGCATCAGATCAGTATCACTCAATAAGTTTAAGATTCTTTTTGGGAGAAAAAAGTGTGATTGATTCTTCGCTTATCAGTTCATGATAAGCTGACAGTTGATACTTTACAACAGTTGTGCAAAAGTGTCTGGAGTGATCAGTCACAGTGATACAAACACATCGTCTACAGTCTAGTGTCGGTGTGTCGGTGTGTGAACGTTCACGCTGTTGCTTCTTTAACTAGAACACGTTCACTTTGACTCAGAAAAGCTTTTCATTCTGATTTCTGAAGCGTTTTTTTTTCCTCTCTGAGCAGATTTGTGTCCAGTGAACCTTGTCTGAGCTTTTTTTTTAAAGTGGATGATTTTTAAATTTGTTAGCCTTGGAATAAATGAAAAAGGTGCGAAGCTTGTGCTCCAACTACAAAACACACCCCCAACTGTAGAGCTTTTACTAAACATGTCATCTGCGGAGGAGGAGGGGGGGGGGTGGGGGGGGGGGCGATGGCGCAGTGATAATTCACTACAACGACCGCGGTTTTTTTTGCGACGTTAGCAGCAGCAGCATCTGTATGCAGGTGCTGCTGCTGGGATGGAAACACCCTGCGGTGGTTTTGTATCGTCTACTGTTATTAATGGAAGTGGCTGCGAGAACTAGGTTTTCTGGCCAACAGATGAGTACTCTCCATAGCCTCATTACCACAATTACCAGTGTAATTAGCTGATTGGCCGATGGGCTGGCTGGCAGGCAAGCTTTATCCCCCCCCCCCCCCCCCTCCTTTCCTTTTTCTTTTCTCTCCTCCTTTTTATTCCAGGAAATAACTGACGCTAGCTGAAAATTCTTTTAGTTCTCGGAGAAAAAAAAAAAGAAAATTCAGAAGAGTCCAGAAGTGTGTGTGTGTGTGTGTGTGTGTGTGTGTGTGTGTGTGTGTGTGTGTGTTATGTGTGTATTCTGTGGTGAAGATGTGTGTTTGCATGCAGATTATAAAGAGAGATACTCACAGTTAAATGGTTTGTAAGTACTCTCTCTCTCTCTACCCTCCACCTCTATTCTCTCTTTTTGTCTTTCTGCGTGTAAAAATTGCCCCTTTAACACACACACACACACACACACAGAGAGAGAGAGAGAGAGCACACAAATACATGTATGCATATTTGTGGCAAAGTGTGTGTGTGAGAGAGAGAGAGAGAGAGAGAGAGTGTGGTTGTCAGAGCACATTGACTAGCTGTTTGGATCGTTCTTCTCTTGATGAATGGAGACAGTAGCTTGCTGTTGTAAAGGGCCGTTTCCCCCCCCCCCCCCTCCCCTCCCCCTCCCCCTCCCCCGGGGGGCATTTTGGTGGGAAAACTAACTTTCTCTTCTCCTCCCCACTGCGTCCTTTCCTCTCCTCTCAATTCATTATCTCCTCCTCCTCCTCCTCTCCTTTTCTTCTTCTGTCGTTCACTGTCTCTCTGGCGTCTTGTTAAGTTTCCAGTATTCTCTCAGTTTCCTCCTCTTCCTCCTCTCTGCCTATGATTGAAGGAATCCCCCCCCTCTTCCCCCTCCCCCCTCCCTCCTCCTCCTCCACCACCCCCCCTTTTTCTTTTTTTTTTTATCACTGTCCTTCGTCCTTTCTCTTCCACATCAGCAAGCTGTCTCTCTCTCTCTCTCTCTTTTCAGCTACTGCAGATTTTTTTTTTCTGCACCACATGCAACATTTAATTTTCCCTTTTTTCTCTTTTTCTGCAAGACTCCCTCCTGTTGAACCACATCTATCCTTCAGTTTCTGCAAAATAAACCTTTTTTATTTCTGTCTTCTCAAAAACTCTCCTCTCTCTCGTCCCTCCTCGTCGTGCGTCCAGCTGCCCCCCCCTCGCATTTCACAGACAGACTCACCCTATAAAGCCCCTGTAGCTCCATAGCTGTTAGCTGGCAGCATCGCAGTGGAAAACTGGTATTAAAGAGAAGCAGGAGGGAGGAGGCAGCCCAAAGATAAAAACACACACACACACACACACACCAGAACATATGAGTCACCCCTTTAGCTGTAAGCTAGCAACGCCGCGATCCGGTTTAACTGGCACCCGGATAGCGGTGGCCATGTTGCTATGTAATTAAACATACAAGCAGGCAAGGCTTTTGATTCATATGTTCCAAATTATACGCTCTCCCACAAAATTCATTCATGATTTGGTGTTTTTCAGCTGAGGGTTTGTGCGTTTTGAGCGTCCAGGAGTAGAAGGATGTCTGACTGTTCTAGTCACACTGATGGCTTCATGTCAGTGTCGGGTTACTCAACGTTATTTCCATCTGACCTTTAGCACATATAATTACTGCCAAACAGCCACCGTTTGACTCCTGGAAGAAGAAGTAAGAAAGAAAATTTTTCAAAAAAATTGTTGAGAGAGAGAGAGAGAGTCGAATGTCTGTCCTGATGTTATTATGGTGTGTCCTCCTGTAGCTTAGCAACCACAGGTTTTTTTTTTTTGTTTTTTTTTTTTGGACCGTGCTAGCATGCTTGGTTGTCACCCAAAGAGGAAGAAGTGGAGTTGCAGGACTGCTTTCATTGGTTTTCCAAGCTTAGTGAAGCCATATTTGGCGTGTGAAGGTTAACAGGAGCAGATTATATTTAGATGTTTGGACTCTCTTCTGATTTATAGATCAGCCTGTTTATATAACACGGATATGAAACATGACAGTATGGTTGTTGTGTGTGTTTTTGGAGTGAGCGGCCTCCGTCTCCTCTTCAGGTCTTCCTTCACCGCATCTTCCTCCAACTTCATCATGTCTCTCGTTATCCCTGAGCAATGTGTTTAAGATTTAATGGTTTGTGTCGGCGCTATAGCTCGTTAGGCGGATAAAGAAAGTTAATGTTTTATTCATACAGTATCAAAGAATAAAAAAAGGAGGGAATAATTGCTGACCTAGGGACGAGCGAGGGATCGGCGGAGGAATGATTCTTAAAGATGGTGTCACAGTGATGAAGACGGTCGGAGGGAAAGTGAGTCTGTCAAACACGTTATTGTAACAGGAAGCGCATCCAATCACAGTTGAGTTCTTTTTTTTTTTCGATGGGAACTTGATTTTTTGGATCAAATGTGACTAATTGTGTAATTATTTCCTCTATTGTCGTCGTGTCACAACAGATTTAACAGCGTGTTGATTCGACCTGCAGCTGCTTCTTCTTCATTGTCGACTCGTTCTGCTTCTCACAACTCTTCTTCTTCTTCATCTAAACGGCAGTTTCCCCTCTTTTTTTTTCCCTTTTTTGAGGTCTTGTCTTTTTTTTTTTAATGTATATCCTTCACAACAGGAAGTTGTTGACATATTTTGGCACCAGAAGAAGCGTATGTGCTTTTATTTTGTTACAGCAGGATGTAAAGGGATTGTGATTCTTATTAAATAATTCAACAGAGCTGAAAATAAAGAGAACGACGATGAATCTGCAGCTGGTTTGATGAACTATTCATCGCTGGAAGCATCACATAGTTTCAGCTGCTCAGTGCTGAGTGTTTACTGTGAAAAGTAACATAAAGTTATTAACTTAAATTTATAGGAAACTGGCTCTTTTTACCATTTTAAGTAGTTGCAGCTCTGCTTTGCAACAGAGAACAGTGTGAACTATTAGATCCATCAGAGCTGCAACTAACGATTATTTTCATTATTGATTTATTCATTATTTATAGTTGTTTGGTCCATAAAATGTCAGAAAATGTTGATTTCTGTCTCCCAAAGTGCTTTAAACCCCCAAAGATCTTCAGTTTACTGTCATAGAGGACTAAAGAAACCAGAAAATATTCACATTTAAGAAGCTGGAATCAGAGAACTTGGACGTTTTCTCCTTCAAAAAATGACTCCATCGAAACAGTTGATGATTAATTGAATAGTCGACAACTAATCGATTAATCGACTAAACGCTGCAGCTTTAAATTTTATTACAAAACATGTGAAAGATGTGCAGATATAAGTAAAAGTACAAATAAAATCACAAACAAGCACGCTGATGGAGACTCTTTGTATCAGTTGGAGATTTGATGCAGCAGCATCAGTCAACAGATCTGATGTTTAGAGATCATCTTCATCTGTTTCTCCTCTTTTCATACATACATGACGTAGAAACACGTCGTCTACTGTGTTTTTACTGTGTTTAACTCTGCTGTTCTACTTCCCAGTCAGTCCTTGGATTTCCCTCAAGAATAAAAATATAGTAGAACATTTTCTACTGGTGAGGATATTTGGTGCTT